>NC_040905.2:203704996-204005318 GCF_004126475.2 Phyllostomus discolor
CATACACTCTGTCATTGTCCAAACATCCAGGGAATAGAGAAGATATTAACATTTGAACTAAACTTGAATATAGGTGTATTTTATATACCTACATAGTTATAATGTAAAATACATGCATCAGTTGTAATGTGAAATACCATACATCAAAAGAGTTTACAACTGGTAGATAAACATGTAGCAATCAGTATTTCTCTCACTTTTTACTTATTCTTGGGGGAGGAAATGTCAGTATCTTTGTCTACAAGGCAGCCACTGTTTATCACATAGGGTGTAACATAATTGCTGATTAACTTATTAGGGACTCGTGGTCACTAGGGTCATAGAGGAAGAGCTAAACTCAGAGTCAGGAGAACTGAGTTTTGAGTCTGACTTGGCCACTAACTCCAAGAATGAACCTCTCAGGGTTGTTCTGCTCCTCTGTCTTAGAAAGGTGTCAATGCAGGTAGACTCTAAGAGTCCTTCGATGCTAGTCACTTATTGTTGCCTATAGCATGCAAGAATGAGTATGGAATGTGTGGTGAGCAAGGCAGCAAGCATGTTTCAGGAGGATGAAACAAGACAAAGAAACATTACCTGGGTTGAATAAAAGCCACCTCCATACCTCTGCTCTTCAGATAGCCATCTGATGACTGGGTTCACATAACTCATATCTTTCAAGTTCAGAAAGGTGAGTAAAGCATAGGAAGTGGTTTCCACCATGTGTGCTGTACTAGTGTTAGGTACAGGGCTGTCTTCCTCTTGAAGATCCTCTTTCCAAAAACGATAAGTGGGTAAACTACCTGAACATCAACAAATCACGCTGATTAATACGATTAAAAATGTGAATTGACACAGCAATTCTAGCAGTTTCTTTCGATCCAGGCCTTCTGGTTTTCAGAAGTTTCTTATCCTTTTGTAAGAGCTTCCTCAAGGTGACCAATACAAAACAAGATCCCTTTATACAGCGCTCTTTGCCTTATATAAAAAGGTTGATGTGGAATGTTCACAACTTTTGGTAGCAGAGGACAGTTCTGAGACTCAGTTTCCATTGGGGGAGAGTCTTTCCCCCACACCAACAAACAATTCTCAGACACCTCCAGGGTGTCAGAGATTTCAACTCAATTTTCACCCTATCCACCTAGAGATAATATCAAATTCAATAGGTTAGGAGTTCAGTAGTACAAGATGTTCTCCCCCCACGCTCCTACTTCAGATGCTAATCCCAAAGCCAGGTTGTTACCTGTACTTCAGAGTAAACTGGTTATAAATCGGAGGTTCCAAAGACCCTTCTCCTCAGGTTTGATTAATTTGCTAGAGCAGCTTACGGAACTCAGAGAGGCATTTTACTTACTAGCTTATTACCAGCTTATGATACAAGGATATAACTCAGGAATAAGCAGACAAGAGAGATGCACAGGGCAAGGCATAAGGAAAGAGTGCAGAGCTTCCATGCCTTCTCCAGGTGCACCACTTTGCCTGAATCTCCATGTGTTCCAACCTGGAATCCCTTTGTATCTTGCACTCTTGGGTTTTTATGGAGGCTTCAATTACACAGTCACGACTGATCAAATCATTGGACACTGATGACTTATTTAACCTCTCCAGGGGTGTCCAACCCGTGGCCCAGGGGCTGCATGCGGCCCAGGATGACTATGACTGCGGCCTGACACAAAATTGTAAATTGACTTAAAACCTTTTTTTTTGCTCATCAGTTTTCATTGGTGTTTGCGCATTTAATGTGTGGCCCAAGACCACTCCTCTTCTTCCAGTGTGGCCCAGAGACACCAAAGGTTGGACACCCCTGCCAGCCGCTCTCCCCTTCCTGGTGGGTGTGGGTGGGCAGGTACTGAAAGTTCTCATCACTCATCTTGTGGTGGGTTCCCCAGGCAACCAGCCCCATCCTGAGGTTACCTGAGGACTTTCCAAAAGTCATCTCATTAACAAGACACCTTTGCCACTTTCAGCACTTTGGAAATTTCTGACAGAAAAAGATCTACATTCTGGAAATTGTGAGATCACACCCAAAGCCTTTATTCAGTCTTCTATTATTTGCTCCCAATTTAAAGCACAAAAGATAATTTCATATAAGCAGCACTTTTAATAAATTAGGTTCTAAATTATATTTGTTTGTTATTGTTCTAGTAATTTAAGCCTGTAACCTCAAATCCTTTGTTAAATTACTTTTTAAAAAAACAGTAAAGCATATTTAGAAATAATTAAAAAAATTTAAAGATCTTTATTTATGTTTAGAGAGGGGAATAGAAGGAGCAAGAGAGGGAGAAAAACATCACCCGTCCTCTACTGGGGACGTGGCGTGCAACCTATGCATGTGCCCTGCCTGGGAATCAAACCAGTGACCCTTTGGTTCTCAATCCACTGAGCCACACCAGCCAGGGCTAGAAATTATTTTTGAAGATTAGTGAAAATGTGTCTGCCTAAAATTCAGGATTCTATTATTTGCATGACTTTGGACAAGATGTTTTCCTCTCCTCTTGGAGACTCAGATTTTCTGTATTTAGAATGAAATATTTGTTTTTTAAAGATACTTCCAGCTCAAACATTATTTGAATTAAGTTCTGCTCTAGCTCTTAAATTTTATAATTTTATGATCCATATCTTACAATAATCAAGACATTTCTTTTGTGTTAGTGTAAGTATTATATAAGTGGTTTTGAGATATATGTTAAGATCCTGTCATTTTTAAATGATGACAGAAGTCAAATTTTGTAGATGGAGATAAACTTCATGTAAGATTTATTAAACTTTTTGAAAACCTCACCCAAGAGAGGGCTAAGAAGTGCCCAATCACACCTGTGCTGACACAGGCACATTAGCCAATGCCCACTGCTACTCTCTCTTTCTTTATTTTTCACCTTCAGTCTTCAAAACGAAATATATATCTTTATAGCCAACCTGGTAGAATATAAGGCAAGTTATGCACTCTTCTGCTCAAAATCCTCCAATGCCTCCCCTTCTTACTTAAAGTGGAAATTAAAGTTCTAGGGCCCACTGTTCCCCACGGCACCTTGATGTGAATGAGACACAGGCACTCCTTGCTCAGGGTGGAAGCAAACCCAAACCGTGGTGCCTGGCTGAGGAAGTGGAGCACAGGCTGGATTTCAGCCTCAATTCACTGGCTTGCTTGAGTGCCTTGCACATCGCATGACTGTATCCAGGAGTCCTGCAGAGCTCCTGTGATGACCTCTAAGTCCCTAGAAGACTGCTTCCCCCTTTCCTTCCGTGACCTCACTTTCTACCCCTCATCTCACTCCTCTCCAGCCACACTGGCCTCCTTGCCATTCCTGGGGTGCCAGGCAGGCTCCTGCCTCAGGGTATATGCACATACTCTACCCCCACCAGACATGTCCTTCTAGGTAGCCACTGACTGGCTTTGTCACCTCACCTCCAGCTTTCAACTCAAATACCATCTTCTCAGTGAGGCTTAAGCCTGATCACCCTATCAAAAGTTACAACCCACTACTTTGCCCTGTCTCCCTTCCCTGCTTGATTTTTCTTCACGTAAGCCATCATCAACCTATTCCCTAAATGCAATACTTTACTTATTTATCATATCTGTTTGTCCTTAAGTAGAATGTAAGTTTCATGAGGGTCTGGATTTTGTTGTTGTTTCTGTCGCTTTATCCCCAGACCCTACAATAGTGCCTGGTACATAGGAGGTACTTGATACATATTTATTAGATTCAGGAATGAATGAATATATGTTGAATGAATGAAGAAATAAATGAATAACGGCACTTACTGCATCGCACTGAAATGGTTTGTTCCTTGAGGCTAGGGACTGTGGCTTACTCAACTTGCATGGCACTACCTACTTCTCAGAATGAGCAGACTCTGCATACTTAGTAAACGCTTGCTGAAAAAATATATGGAACAACACGTACCTTTAACCAAAGCTTTCTTCTTCAGGGCTGAGACAATGGAACGAAACTGTGAGTGACTTCTATCTCCCAGGGAAAGAGCATAAGCAGCAATGGCCAGTGTGAAGGTGCTCTGGGCCGAGAGGGCATTTTCAAGCAGGAAGGTGTCGGCTTTACTTAGAGCTATGCTGATTTTCTGGAAATAAGGGCAGAAGAATCCTAAGTTTCTTTAGGCAGCACCAGCCTATCAACTAATGTGAACTACCCCTAGGAGGCATCATGCTGGGGTAGGTAAGAGATAAAGGGTGGAAAGAGAAGTGACCTAATGGAAATGGATGGTGTCTGGCTGAAGCAAATCCTTCTGGGAGAAGGAGCAGAGCATAATCACAGAAGCGAAAACGAGGTTGTCCAAATTGGGTCAAGCTCTTTGCCCCTGAATTCTCTCCTCCCTCTGGAGGCTTTTCCCTTTAGTTTCTACTTCCCAAGTCAGACCTAACCTCTGGGAAGACAAAGTCCTGAGTACAGACCCAGCTTCCAGCATTCTTCCTCAGCAGAACAGACAGATTCACGTTTTCAAAAGGAATTTTACTAAGTAAAACCATACCCAGCAGAAAAAAGAGCCAAGCTGCCAAAGTCTTTTTTGATGCTAAGGATTCCTGGGAAAATAGTCTCTACCCCTTTGTCCTGAGACAACTGAAATAGTTATTTTGAGTAAGTGGTTACAAGAAGGTGTGGTGCAGGGCCACTGACATCTTGTCTGGCTCCTTCTCTGCCAGCTCCGTCTGTACCTCACTCATGCCCTGCGAGGTGTCAACTGGTCCTCTAGGCCCCCGGGAACTGGTTCTCATCGATTGTTTTGTCTTGTTAAGTATACATAAAAATTCTCTTGAAGCAAACTAAAAACATTATTTTGTTTTATGGTTCAAGTCCTACAAATCCCCTTGGGTTTTTCTTTTCTTTTCTAAGTATATTTTATTGATTATGCTGTTTCAGTTGTCCTGATTTTCTTTTCCATTCGCCCCGCTCTGGCTGGTACCCCCTGCCTTCTAGCAGCCCCTCCCCAACCCCGACTTAGTTCATGTCCCTGGGTTGTGCGTGTAAGTCCTTTGGCTTCTCCCTTTCCTATACTATTCTTAACATACCCTGTCTATTTCGTTCCTACCAATCATGCTTCTTTTTTTTTAATCTATTTATTTTCAGAGAGGGAAGGGAGGGAGAGAGAGAGAAAAACATCAATGTTCAGTTGCTGGGGGCCATGGCCTGCAACCCAGGCATGTGCCCTCACTGGGAATTGAACCTGTGATGCTTTGGTTTGCAGCCTGTGCTCAATCCACTGAGCTACACCAGCCAGGGCCAATCATGCTTCTTGATCTCTGCACCATTTCCCCCCTTTTCCCCCCTCTCTCCTTCCCAACTGATAAACCTCTAAATGATCTCCATACCTATGATTCTGTTCCTGTTCTGGTTGTCTGCGTAGTTTGTTGGTGTTTTTGTTTTTATTTTTTAGATTCAGTTATTAATAGTTTTGAGTTTGTCGCCGCCCTTGGGTTTTTCCATCTCCATTCCGCATGCTGTTTTGAAGGACTTATCTAATTTACTTCTGATTTGTAGGCAGGAGTGTTTAACCTCAGCTCAGGGACCTGTCTCTTCCCAGAGCAGAGTTTCAGCTCTATTATGCCTTAGAATCTTTTATGCTGATTCACTCAGGTGAATTCTCTCCTTTCTCCCCTCAGCTTCCAAGCAAATGAAACAGTACAACCCAAATAAGCAAACATGCTGTTGTGTATTACCAGTAGCTCCGTGACATAGAGCGCTTCAACTATAATATGAGTCATACACAGGTCATCAGACTGGGCAGAGACAAGAGAAGGAAGCTGGGGATGCTGGCTCATTACCTCATCACAGTCAGAAGTTACCAGTTCTAGTTCCAGCGCTACAATTCAGTAGCCTGTAAAACTGAACAATTAAATTCGCCTGACTATAGGCCTCAGTTTTCTCAACCGTTGAGTGGGTTGGATTAGGTGGTCTCTAATCTACCATCAATCTTATTCTGGAGTTATTTTCAAGGTGCAGAAATAGATGATGGGTACCGGAGAAAGAAAACTCTTACTTACCATCAGTGGGCATATATCATAAGCCTTTCTAATTCCAATCACAGCAAAGGCTGTAAGATATAAGGCATTCTCTTGGGCTTCAGTAGATGAGGTACCCTAAAAATAATGATAAAGGAGAGTGAAATGGTGTCTTTAAAGTGAAATGACCTGGTTCTAATCTCCATTTTGAGCTTAATATCCCTGTCTCCTTCTATACATTACAGTTGGATTGTTTGCCATTTCTCAGTAAACTCTGGATCTTTCTTTCTTTCTTTGTGCTTTCACATGCCCTTCTCTCCCTTACCACTCTACCTTGAAGCTCCACTTCACACTCCTTAACCACATTCAAATTCTCCTCCTCCTTCAAGATACTGTTAAATGTATAAAGCAGTATTCTGTCACTATTCTCCCACATTTTTTTTTCTCTTGGGGCAGTGACATTACAATGCAATGCTTTTAAGACCTTCTGTGAAGTGACCTCTAGTACTTCTCCAGTCTTATTTCAAGCCACTCACCCCCTTGCTCTCTTGGTCCCATCTCTTTGAAAGAACCACCCTCTCTCCCCACTTCAAAAATGCCAGGCATGCTCTTGGCTCCACTTGGAACACTTTTCCTGACCCCCTCCTACCTAGCTCCCAAAAGCCTAGAAACTTATTTTCTCAACTCCTCCAATCTAGGTTAGATCCCCTGCTTTCAATGAAATGATATTTCCCTTTTCTTAACACATATCACAAACTTGAAATCACCTATTCAATATCTCTGTTAAATCATAAGCTCTGTGGCCACAGTGACCACACCTGTTTTGTTCACTGTTGTGTCCCTACCATGTAGTACTTAGTACACATTCAATTAATATTTATTGAAGAAATGAACGAACACACACATTTATGTCTAGATTAGAGTCACTAGTATTTTTACTCCACTTCTCTACTAGTGTGTGAGCTCCTTAGTGGCAGGGATCCTGTCTGGTCCATCCTTCCTACTCTTTCTCCCCCAGGCTGCCCAAAATAGGCTCTTGCATGTATTAGGTGCTCAGTGAATGGTTGTTGAATGAATGTAGATGGATGGATGGATGGGTGGGTGGACATCTTAAGGAAAAAAATCATTGTAGCATTTTACTCTTCAAATGTTGTTGTCAGTTGCACCCATATCTCGAGGGAGTCCTGATCTGCTATTGGTCCAACAGGGGACCATTAGGAGACTCCTGTTAGCCAGGGAGTTCCTTGTGTCTGATATTAAAAAGACTGGATTGGGGCAGGCAAAACAACAACAACAAAATTGTTGAATCTTTAAAACAAATTAAGGAGCAAAATATATTAGAGCAATATTGAAATTACTTTGTATATCAAGCATATACATAGATTCTAATCTCAAACAACACTTTGTCACACCTTGCAATAAATTGACCCCCCAACCTCTCTTTCCAACAGAGTTTAAATAGGGTCCCTTCCATCTTTCATGACACCTTGCTGCCTTAACCTGTAAGAAGGCTCTGAACTTCAGGTACAGATCCTATACCAAGAGTACATGGACAGATTAGTGCATTTTACCCATTCTGAGGTCTCTAGCACTTGCTGCCTAGGAACCATCAATGCCTGTTATAGCAGATGTCTAAGATACCACTTATCTGACCTATAATAGTCTGAAAGCAGTATGAGAAGGCCACTTAAATTCTTTGCCTGTATACAAGAGGATTTTCTTACAGGATTATGTGTATTATCTTTTCTTCTTCATCCTCCTAAAATAGGATGAGAACAAAACTCAAACTTGTAAATAAAACTATTGCTAACCTGTACATTTGGTTTCCTTACCCGTAATTTTAGTGCTCGATAATTGGAATGTTTCTTGAAAGATCCACTTGGTAGTTGACAATTCTCAATCAGCCATGTTAAAGAATTACAAATTGAATTTTGGTTCTGAGGTACATAGTTATGTACTTGTCCCAGTACTCTTAAAACAAAAGCTGTTAACCTTTAAGACAAAATCAAATAAATAAATATTAAGACATGGAATCCCTTTTGGCTTTCTATTTACAGTATATTTTAGTTAATACAATGTTTATTTTTTAAATATGTTGATTGATTTTGAGAGAGAGAGAGAAGAAGGGGGTGGGGGAGAGAGAGAGAGAAACACTCATTTGTTGTTCTGCTTATTCATGCATTCATTGGGTGATTCTTGTATGTGCCCTGACCAGGGATTGAACCCACAATCTTGGCATTTCAGGACCACGCTTTAATGAAGAGCTACCCAGCCAGGGTCAGTGTTTATTCTTTAAAAGACAATACTTTAAAACATGCAATTTCAAAAAAAGTTGTCGCTATTTTACAAAAGAAGGGAAGATTTTAGGAAGATCTCCAAAAACATTCGGTCAACAAATGTGAACTACACATCTTCTGTGATTGCCACATTGTTCGCCTGCACACAAGCTAAAAGTAGGTGCCTGATGATAAAAAGAATGTACTGTCTAAAATTAAAGACAATAGTGGTGAAAACACATAGTATTGAGTCAGGGCACTGATCCATGAACCTGAGATGTGGAAGAGCAAACTCATGCAATTCTAGATTGTAAAATTTGTACAAGTTATCTAATCTAAATCCCTGTCTGAGGCCTGAACACCCTTCCCCAACATCGGTGAGAGTGTTGATCCTCTTCCGCTTAAGCTATGCCATTGATTCAGGACTTGCCACCTCATAAGGAAGCTTTAATTATCATAATTACTCAGTCAAAAAGCAATTTAAGTCTTTACTAATATCTCTCAAACAGTATCAGAGAGGATCAAATCCACAACCTCCACAATGCCGTTTACACCCTCATTCCTCTCCTCTGGTCCCCTCATTCACTCAGCTGCCCTAGATCTGGCCCTTCTTCAGCTCCTCAGATGCCTTTGAGATACTTGACTCCCTCCGTCACGTAAAAATTTTGTTTTCATTTTCCTTTTTAAAATTAATGATATTTATTCATTGTATTTTTTTGCATCTCTCCCCCCACCATTTTTTAAAAAGTACTTAGGTACAAGTCATTTTTTTTCTATGCATATGTTTCTCTTTAAGAACTTGTGGAATTGGGTCTAGGACAGTACATAAGTGTTTCTATGTTCTGGCTGCAACACCATCCACTGAGTTTTGCCTAGAACTCTCAAGAAGCTCTGGGTGTTTCCTGAGACTGTTGCATCTTCCCGTGGGGATTCTGTTCTCTAGGCATTTAGTTCCCAGCTCCTGTTGTGGTGGTTTCCAGTCTGGATCAATACCCACCCATTGTATCCACATAGTTACCTTCTAGTTGGCATGCTGTAGGGATTTACATGTCTTTTAAAATGTGCCATCCACACAAGGTTAGACTCACTTTTACGGTACAATCTGTGAGACTTGGTGACTGATTGGATATAAAGCCAAAAAAAGGGGGGAGGAGTCAAGTCAGGGTTAAAGTACAGAGCATTGCTGTATACTGAATAAGGGACCAGAGAAACAAAAGAATGAATTTGGTATGATTGGGTTTGAAGGGCCTTTGGCTCCCACACCCCAGAAATGTGGATCTGGAGCTTAAGAAAGAAGTTAAGTCTTGAGATATTGCTTAGGGAATCATCTGCATAGAAGTTATGAAAGTCATGGGCAAAGGTGAGATTGTACAAGGAGAGATTACAGAAGATAAAAGGGTCCAGGATGAAATCCTGAGGCCTCTTAATAGTTAAAGGGCATAATCTAAAAGTCAATTACTCTAAGTCATACATTCTTTAAAAGTGCTTCATATTGTAGAACCCACAAAGCCATGGCATACCATGCTTTTAGTAAATGTTTTGGCAAAGCATGACAGTATTTTTTTATTGATTATGATATTACAGTTGTCCCATTTTCCCCCCTTCACTCCCCTCTGTCCTGCACATCCCCCCACATCCCCTCCCCCCTTAGTTCATGTCCATGGGTCGTACATGTAAGTTCTTTGGCTTCTACATTTCCTATACTATTCTTGTCCTCCCCCTTTCTATTTTTTACCTATCATCTATGCTACTTATTCTCTGTACCTTTCCCCCCTCCACCCCCTCCCACTCCCCTGTTGATAACCTTCCATGTGATCTCCATTTCTGTGTTTCTGTTCTTGTTCTAGTCATTTCCTTAGTTTGTTTTTGTTTTTGTTTTAGGTGTGGTTGTTAATGATTGAATGATTGAATGATGTGAATTTGCTATCATTTTACTGTTCATATTTTTTATCTTCTTTTTCTTAGATAAATCCCTTTAACATTTCATATAATAAGGGCTTGGTGATGATGAACTCCTTGAACTTGACCTTATCTGAGAAGCACTTTATCTGCCCTTCCATTCTAAATGAAAGCTGTGCTGGATAGAACATTCTTGGATGTAGGTCCTTGCCTTTCATGACTTGGAATACTTCTTTCCAGCCCCTTCTTGCCTGTAAGGTCTCTTTTGAGGAATCAGCTGACAGTCTGATGGGAACTCCTTTGTAGGCAACTGTCTCCTTATCTCTTGCTGCTTCTAAGATTCTCTCCTTCATTTTAATCTTGGGTAATGTAATTATGCTGTGCCCTGGTGTGTTCCTCCTTGGGTCCAACTTCTGTGGGACTCTCTGAGCTTCCTGGACTTCCTGGAAGTCTATTTACTTTGCCAGATTGGGGAAGTTTTCCTTCATTATTTCAGATAACTTTCAGATAACTTTCAGAAAATTTTCCACTTGTTGCCCTTCCTCTTCTCATTCTGATACCCTTATAATTCAGATGTTGGAATGTTTAAAAATGTCCTGGAGGTTCCTAAGCCTCTCCTTATTTTTTTGAATTCTTATTTCTTCTTTCTTTTCTAATTGGATGTTTCTTTCTTCCTTCCGGTCCACACTGTTAATCAGAGTCCCAGTTTCCTTCCCATGACTATTGGTTCCCTGTACATTTTCCTTTATTTCACATAGCATAGCCTTCATTTTTTCATCTAATTTGCAACCCAATTCAACTAATTCTGTGAGCATCCTGATTACCAGTGTTTTGAACTGCACATCTGATAGGTTGACTATCTCTTTGTCACTTAGTTGTATTTTTTTCTGGAGCTTTGATCTGCTCTTTCAATTGGGGCATTTTTTTTTTTTTTTGTCTTAACGCGCCCGTTACATAGTGAGGGTTGGAGCCTTAGGTGTTCACCAGGGCAGGGTAGCCCACATCACTGGATTGTGATGCAGTATGTGGGAAAGGGTTCCAAGGGGGAACAATGGCACTTGGTCAGCTCTCTGCTAGATTTCAGTCACTTCCTCCACTTCCCACAAGCAAACTCGGCCCTTCTGGTGCTGATTCCCATGCGGGTGGGTTTGTGTTCATTCTAGGACCCTGTGGGTCTCTCCAAAGAATTCTCCTGTGAGGCTAGGAGTTTCTCCCACTGCTGCCTCAACCCCCAAAGGTGTTTTCAATTAGTGTTTTGCGGCTTTATTTCATTGAGCTGGGGCGCTGGGTTGTGGGGTCTGTCTTGTTCCCTAGTTGTTTTTCCTGGTTTATCCGCACATGAATGTGGGACCACCCAGTCTGCAATCTGCCGCCTCGCCTGTCCCCCTGCTGCTGCCTTGCTGGCTAGCTGCAGCCTTGTGCGCCCTGTTCTACAATCCACCACCTCGCTGGGTCCGCCAGCTGCCACCTTGCTGCGAGTCCTCTCTGCCCAGCTGCCCATCTCCACCCCTCCTACTGGTCAGGATGAATATGTCTTCTTTAACTCCTTGGTTGTTGGACTTCCATACAGTTGAATTTTCTGTCATACAGTTCTGGTTGTTTCTTGTTTTCAAATTGTTGTTGTCCTTCTTTTGGTTGTGCGAGGAGGCACAATGTGTCTACCTACGCCTCCATCTTGGCTGGAAGTCCAGTATATTTTGAAAATAGATTCCTGTATGGATTTAATGAATTCAGACAGTCTTTCCCTCAAAATCATCAGAATTATGGAAGTTACTATGCTTCACTGAATAAGTACTTTTGAGTACCTACTGTGTGACAGGTATGTACCAGGTGCTAGGTATACTTTGAAACACCCATCTAGAGCTTATATTGTAGTGGCTGTTTGACAGACAATAAGTGAGATAAGTAAGAATATTAGTAATAGAGGACCGGGAGGTTGGGAGGCTGGGTGAAATAGGTGAAAGGGTTAAGAAAAAATTAAAAACTCATAGACATAGACAACTATGGTGATTACCAGAGAGAAAGGGGGATGGGGACAGGTAGAAGAGGGTAAAGGGGGATAAATGTTGACAGAAGGAGACTTAACTTTGGATAAGGAACATACAATATGATATAGAGATGATATATTATAAAATTGTACACTTGAAACCTATGTAATTTTATTAACTAATATCATCCCAACAAATTCAATTAAAAGAAGATTAGCCCTGGCCAGGTAGCTAAATTGGTTATGGCATTGTCCCGATGTGTCAAGGTTGTGGGTTCAATCTCTGGTCAAGGCACACATAAGAAGCAACCAATGAATGCATAAACAAGTGAAACAACAAATGGAGGCTTCCCCCTCTTTTGCTCTCTTTCCCTCTCTTCCTCTCTTTCTCTCAAACTCAATAAATAATTTTTTAATTAAAAAAAATTTAGTAATATATTCTAAGGAGAAAAGGAAAGTTGGGGAGAAGGAAATAAAGTGTTGGGATGGGAATGGGGTATGATTTAGATAGAATGATTAGCAGAGGCCTCACTGAGAAGCTGACTTTTAGAAAAGACATGAGGGAGATAAAGAAGAAAGCCGTGCTGATACCTGGGGGAAGCATTCCAGATAGAGGAAACAGTCAATGCAAAGGCCCTGAGTTTGGAAGCATGATTAGTGTGTTTGACGAACAGCAGGGAGGCCACTGGGGTTGGAGTGGAATGAAAGAGAGTAGAAGAGAATGCAGATGGAGAGGTGAGGTGGGGCCAAATCATGGAGGGCCTTGTAGGTCATAGTAAGAACTTTGTTTTTTGTCCTGGTAAGATGGGAAGCTCCTGAATCATTTCAAATGGCATGAACTAACTTTAATGAGGTCATTTTAGATGCTATGCAGCACAGATTGAAGAGGGGCAAGAGCTGAAGCCAAAAACCTGTGGAGGCTAGTGCAATAATCCAGGTCAGAGAATAAGAGTGGCTTGGACCAGGAGAGTACAGTGGAGTTGGTGAGAAGGAGTCAAATTCAGGATATATTTTGAAGGTGCAGCCAAAGGTATTTGCTGCATCAGATGTGGCTTGGAAGAGAAAGAAGTCAGTAAAGGATGACTAGGCTTTTTTAGCCTGAGCAACTAGGTGAATAAAGTTTCCATAAAGGTTATTATTCTTCAGTTAATTAATTGACTACTATATATAAAATGCAAGTCAAAGCTTCTACTTACCAAGTACTACCTTGTCCATTTTTCCACATGTTGTAAGAATAGTCAGAATTTTGGTAGGACATGATGCTTATCATCCCTAAGAGGTACCAGAAAAAGAAGTACTTCAGTGACCTCCATTTCTACTCAAAGAGTGCTTTATTAGCCCCTGGTAGTGGTGAATTTCTCTTGGTTTTGGGCCGCAAGCGTATGCTCTATGTGTGGCCGACATTGAACTTCTCAAATGAAGTATATAAATCACTTAAACTAGGAACTACCAAGTAAGACCTTCTGAGCTCACTCAAGAAGGAAGGAAGTGCTCTGCAGATCTGGAATGCAGGTGTCTTGACTCTTGTCCAGGCGTTTCAGTAAGTGAAGCCAAGACACAACAGCAGATAGTATTTACTCACATAGTGAAGTCTGCCTTATGTTTTTTGCTGAAATACTTTTACAGTTAAGCTTTTGTATAACTCATAACAGCATAAATATTAGTTGAATTAAACTATTAGTTTAAGAAACACAAAATTTTTATGTACAATAAGTGAAGTAGATTTTTTTTACCTTCTTTTAATTTTTTCTTCAGGTACTCTTTTTCAGTTAATGAATTAGGGGATAAAATGTTCCAGTGATTTCCCGCCTCCAGGTAGTGATAAACATAGAATACTGGGACAATGCTCATCAGCTCCGCCTCTGCGTTCCCCTTGGGGAGGTGGGTAAGGATATCAATGCCTTCCCGACTCAGAACTGCAGACATGATCTCACCCATAAGCATTCCTGAAACGCGCACACAAAATTCAAAGTAGACACAATCAATTTCTATGAATTTTTGAGTAACAGTATATTTTAAATAGTGGTAAGAGCAAGCATCCTTATTCTTTCACTTTTATCTAGGCAGTTGAATTACTTTTCAGTACTGGGGAGCAAAAAATAAAAAGGTCTGGTTAGGAAGCTAAATTTAAAAGAAATACCAAAAGTGGGCTTAAAACTACCACTGTCATATGGTGGTAAACTGGTGTGATACAGTGGGTGGATTACTACATAGAGTACATGGCAAATTAGTTGCCATTCAACCTGATAGTGTTAGACGTTGTAAATGGTATTAATCAGTCTCTTCCGCAAAGCAAAGCAAAGCAAAGCACAGCACAGCAAAGCAAAGCAAAGCAAAGCACAGCAAAGTGTCTGAACTGTGAACACCCTGTGAGTGCTGTGAGGGCCCTGCCCATGATACACGGTGCCACCCTGGGCAACCAGCACTCTTATATACACAACAAGGTTGCACATGATTGAAAAAGTCCTTTGCAGTACTAACATTTAGTGATTCTAAGATTTTTATCTGAGATAAAGTGTAATCAGGACTGTTGATCACTTTGATGATATGTCATTGAATTGTAAAGGCTGGAGACGGGGAAAAAACCACCAAAGACACCACTTTTACAGATGCATTAGAGGGAAGAGAACCCCTCTGGGGGGTAGTTTAGCAGAGCAGTGCTGCTGTTTGGGGGACATTTACAGTTCATAAAGAATTCTCTGGAATAGGCCTAGCCACCAAGATCACGGGACGTTCTTAGGTCCAGAAGCAGCTGCACCCCCATGGGAGAGACATCTTTGGGCCAGCGACAGCCCCCACCCTTCAGCATGGAGAATAAAGCTCCATTTAAATCAGGCCAATAGGAGAAGATAGTTGGAAAATGGTTCAGGATTCAAAGGTAGGAGTAGGAGTCGGGTACTCCCAGAGGTAAATTTGTATATGCTATTGACTAGAGCAGAGGAGAAATAGAATATTTGATTTTTGTTTGAAGCACAAAGTGAAATGAGAAATAAAAGTGGCATTTGTTAATTTACCTTTTACACTGACAATCCTTTTGACTTTTGTTTTGGGAACCAAATCTAATGGTACCCTGTATGGGAACTCCTTTTGTCTGCTAGTGACACCTGAAATTAAAAAAAAAAAAATTCTTAGACTTACACAGAGTTCTCGAGGGGAGGCTATTTGCAGATTATTTATAATATAGCTACCTCTAAGGATGTTTTAATACAAAACATTCTAATAACAATATTAAAATTTTGGAAGGAGGTTAAAAATAATCAAGGATTTTTATCAAAGCCTAGGCTTATGTAATCTTTTGAAATAAAGCATTTAATTTGGTTGTAAGCTTCCTGGTCATTACAAGGGAGGAAACAAATAGTTTATATAAGTTGTATTCACCAGTAAAAGTAAGATTGCTATTTTGTTCAAAGAAGAAATTGTTCTTAGAATTGAAATCTAAAAATAACTAACATATAATTTAAGGAAATATGAAGATTCGTTCCATTAGGAAACATGCCTGAAACTCTTTCCACCTCCTCTCCTTAGTCTTACTGAGACACTTTTTCTCCATGCACAATCACAGAGTTTTAGCATACCAGTACCAGAGCATTTTTCTACTGTAACCAGTGGTTTACTTCATAAAGAGTATAATATTTACCATTTTACTAATAGAATAGTAAGAACTCTGCGAAGTTCCTTAAATGCATTGTTACACTGGATCCTCACAACATCCCTGGATGTTAGGTCTATTATTTTTTTTATTTTAAAGATGAGGAAACAGTCTTAAAAACAAATTGCTCAAGGTCACAAAGCTACTACAGATGGATCTGTGATCTGAACTCCAGAAGTTTTACTGCTTAGCCCATAGTAGTCACCACAAAGAGACTCTACCTCCTGTCGTCCTGCTAAGAAAGCTTTGTAAGGGCAGAAACCATCCCTTACTGAATGCTATAGTCCTAGCACTCAATACAGTCCCTGGCACATGGCAGATGCTTAAAAAAATAGTGACATTTTGCAATTTAAGGGACAAGTAATGTGACTTTGCAGAAGAGACAGGAACATTCCTCAGCTAACTTCTTTCTTCACTAATCTTTGATAAGTGCTGAGGATATAATATTAAAATAAACTCAGTGGAGACATTTAAGAGGTTCAGTGATTGAAAAGAGCATGGAGTTCAGAAAGAGCTTACTCTATATGTGACATTAGGCAAAACATTTAATCCTTCTATGCCTTGGTTTGCTCATCAGTTAAACAGAGGTAACAGTATTTTTCTTAAAGGGGTTTTGTGAGAGTAAAAATAATATAACCCAAAAATCTGGTAAACAGTTCATGAATTATATACGGTACTTAATGATAGTTGGTTGTTTGAAATCATCTTAATTTGATCCTCCATCATTTTTTCCATCAATACCTGTTCTTGACTATTTCAGTTCTCACTATCAACTCTGCTACCAGATGGAAAAGGTACAGAAAACAAAGTTAAAACTAAAAGAAGTCAGTTTTACTCCCTTGTCAGAGATGATGGTAAAACTCATCAAGACATCCCATATAAAGGTAGATGCCAAAGAGATTAAAACATTTAAAAGTTAAATCTGTAAAACCAATAAGATAAAATATGTTTGTGAACTAATAATGTGGAGAGACTTCTTAAAACTTACCCCCCAAATATAAAATAATAAAATGAAATTATAATGAATTTGACTGTATCAGAATAAAGGATTCCTGTTCAAAATCAAAACACACTGTGGATCATCACTGCATGAAGTAAACCAGAAGCAAAATCAACAAGAAATGGGTAAGAAAACTCAAATGGAAAATAGAAAAAGTGCAAAAGATAGGACTAGGTAATGTATAGATGGGAAAGCCTAAATGGCTAACACAAATACGAAAAAATGTTTAAAATCACTAGTAACCAGGACTTCCGCCCAAGATGGAGGCATAGGTGGACGCACTGTGCCTCCTTGCACACCCAAGATAGGGACGACAACAATTTAGAGACAGAATAACAACTAGAACTGACAGAAAATTGATCTGAATGGAAGTCGGACAACCAAGAAGTTGAAATTAGCCTGATCATCCAGACTGGTAGGAGGGGTGGAGTTGGGCAGCCAGGCCTGGGTCACCACACGGAGAGCCGAGAGCGTTGGGACCACCGTGTAAGGCATCTGGGGGCGCGTAAGGCATCCGAGGAGTGCAAGAAGTCACCGGGTGGACCCTGAGTGAGTAACCAGCAACTGGCAGACTCCAGCTGAGGGGTGGCAACTGGTAGTCCCAGTGAGGCAGCGATTGTGAAACAAGGCACTGTATGCAACCCAGGATCCCAGCGCTGGGAAATAGAGCCTCAGGATACTGACTAAGGACACCTGTGGGAGTTGAGGTGCACGGAGAGACACCCAGCCTCAAAGGAGAGGCCCTTGGAGGGTCCCACAGCGTGTACAAGCCCACCCACATGGGAACTGGCACCAGAGGGGACCAGTTTGCTTGGGGGAAGTAGCAGAAGGAACTGAGGTCCCAAGTAGAACACAGCAAGAGCCATTGTTTCCTCTCGACCCCGCCCCCACATACAACGTCACAACCCAGCCACTGGGGTGCCCCGCCCTGGTGAACACCTAAGGCCCCCTTACCGTAACAGGCACAACCAGACCAAAAAAAAAATAAGATAAAAAGAGAGAGAGAGAGAGAGAGAGAGAGATGGCTCAAACAGAAGACCAAATAAAAGCCCCAGAACCCAACCTTTTAAGTGACCGAGAGATAGCCAACCCATCAGATGCACAGTTCAAAACATTGGTGATCAGGAAGCTCACAGAATTGGTTGATTTTAGTCGCAAATTAGATGAACAAATGCAGGCTACAATAAGTGAAATGAAGAAAAGTACACAGGGAACCAATAGTGATGGAATGAAAGCTGGGTCTTATATCAATGGAGTGGACCAGAAGGAAGAAATACACAACCACACAGAAAAGAATGAAGATATAAGAATTCAAAAAAATCAGGAGAGGCCTCGGAACCTCCAGGACATCTTTAAATGTTCCAACATCCGAATTATAGGGGTACCAGAGGAGAAGAGGAAGAGCAACAAGTGGAAAAGTTATTTGAACAAATAATAAAGGAGAACTTCCCCAATCTGGCAAAGGAAATGGACTTCCAGGAAGTGCAGGAAGTCAGAGAGTCCCAAAGAAGTTGGACCCAAGGAGGAACACATCAAGGCACATCATAATTACATTACCCAAGGTAAAAATGAAGGAGAGAATTCTAGAAGCAGCAAGAGATAAGGAGGCAGTTACCTACAAAGGAGTTCCCATCAGACTGTCAGCTGATTTCTCAAAAGAGACCTTACAGGCAAGAAGGGGCTGGAAAGAAGTATTCCAAGTCATGAAAGGCAAGGACCTACATCCAAGATTGCTCTATCCAGCACAGCTTTCATTTAGAATGGAAGGGCAGATAAAGTGCTTCTCAGATAAGGTCAAATTAAAGGAGTTCATCATCACCAAGCCCTTATTTTATGAAATGTTAAAGGGACTTATCTAAGAAAAAGAAGATAAAAAAACATGTATAGTAAAATGACAGCAAACTCACAATTATTAACAGCCACACCTAAAACAAAACCAAAAGAACCTAAGCAAACAACTAGAACAGGAACAGAACCACAGAAATGGAGATCACATGGAGGGTTAGCAACAAGGGAGTGGGAGAAGGAGAGAGGGGGAAAAAGGTATGGAGAATAAGTAGCATAGATGGTAGGTAGAAAATAGACAGGGAGGGCAAGAATAGTATTGGAAATGTTAGAAGCTAAAGAACTTATGATCCATGAACATGAACTAAAGGAGGGGGAATGTGGGTGGGAGAGGGTGTACAGGGTGGAGGGGAGTGAAGGGGGGAAATCAGAGAACTGTAATAGCATAATCAATAAAATATATTTAAAAAATGAACTAACTCAGATAGTGAGCCTTTTGCCCATTCACAGCTCATTAGTCCTGCTGTCTGGAATGTAGATGTAATAGCAGGAGCTCCACTAGCCATTTTGGACCATAAGGTTAGCTTGGAAATGGGAGCTATGCACTGAGGATGTATGAGCAGAAAGGCAGAAGAGGCCTGGGTTTCTGCTGACATTGTGAAGCTGCCATATCAGTCCAAGAATGCCTATATCTGGATGTGCTCTACATAACAAAATAAACACATGTTTAAATCACACACACACAAACTCCCCCCCAAAATCATTAGTAATCAGAAGAATCCAAGTTAAAACAATAAAGAAATATCACTTTCTACCCCTGAAAAGTAGAGCATTTTAGAGAGGCAAGGAACACCAAGTGTTGGTGAGGGAGTAGAGACATGAAATCCCTCATGCAGTGCTAGTGGAAGTGTAAACAGTACAGCCATTATGAAGAGAAATATCACAGAAGTATATGACATTCAATAAATGTATGCCCTTTGACATAGCAGTCCTACTCCTAGGTACATAGTCTACCCAAGATTAAAGATAAAAGAGAGAATCTTAAAAGCAGCAAGAAGAAAGGAGAGAGTTACCTACAAAGGAGTTTGTATAAGATGGTCAGCTGATTTCTCCCAAGAAACCTTACAGGCAAGAATGGGCTGGAAAGAAGTATTCCAAGTCATGAAAGGCAAGGACCTACATTCAAGATTGCTCTATTCAGCAAAGCTTTCATTTAGAATGGAAGAGTAGATAAAGTGCTTCTCAGATAAGGTCAAGTTCAAGGAGTTCATCATCAACAAGCCCTTATTTTATGAAATGTTGAAGGGACTTATCTAAGAAAAAGATGATAAAAAATATGAACAGTATAATGACAACAAACTCACAACTATCAACAAATGAACCTAAAAAAAAAAAGAAAAACAATGAAAACAGAAACTAAGCAAACAACTAGAATAGGAACAGAATCAGAGCAATGGACATGAGAGATTTCAGTGGGGAGGGAGAACGGAGAAATAGGGGGAAAAGGTGCAGGGAAGAAGCATAACTGGTAGGCATAAAATAGATGGGGAAAGGTCAAAAAAGGTATAGGAAACAGAGAACTCAAAGAACTTATATGGATAACCCATGGATATGAACTAAGGGGGCATGGAATACTGGAGGGTTGGGGGTGCAGGGCAGAGGGGGGATAAAGGGGGGAAAATTGGGAAACTGTAATAGCATAATCAATAAAATATACTTAAAAAAAGAAACTAACAACTAAGGCTAGTCTTGAGTATTGAGTCTGTGTTTAGTCTCTTTCTAAGCTGATATCCCACAATGTTAATTACTATTAATTTACAATTTGTTTTGATACCTCCTTCTCCCTCACTGATAGATTTTTCAGATTTCTTCTAATGTTACTGTCCATATACTTCTCCAAATACATTGCGGTTTTAAAAAAATATAACCCAGAAACCATGTGGCTCGGTTGGTTGGAGCATTGTCCAGTACACCAAAAGGTTCAGGTTTGATTCTCCATCAGGGCATACACCTAAATTGCAGGATCAGTCCCCAGCTGGGGCCCGTACAGGAGGCAACTGTTTGATGTTACTCTCATTCCCTCCCTCCCTCCGTCCCTCCCTCCCTCTCCCTTCCTCTGTCTCTAAAATCAATGAACATATCCTCGGGTGAGGACTAAGAAAAAAAGAGAACTCTATAAAATCTTATTCTGGTATAGCAATTCTTATACATATAAATAATGGTAGTATTCAATAAAATCTCTGAAATAAACTGGACAGAACTGGTTGCCATCTTTACCCTATTTAGCATTCTAGAAAGTAACAAAGATACCTAAGTTACCTAAAATGATGAGGGGAAAAAGTCATATTACAAGATTGGAAAGAGGCATAAAATTTTTTTAACCAAGATTTCTGATGGAGCCCTGGCTGGTATGGCTCAGTGGATTGAGAGCTGGCCTGCAAACTAAAGGGTTGCTTGGTTTAATTCCCAGTCAGGGACCACACATGGGTTGTCAGAAAGGTCCCCAATGTGGGGGTGCTCAAGAGCCAACCACACATTGATGTTTCTCTCCCTCTCTTTCTCCCTCCCTTCCCCTCTCTAAAAATACATAAAAATCTTTATTAAAAAAAGATTTTTGATGGAGAGATCTATTACCAGTTAAAAGAGCATTCATTCCCATCTTATGGATCTGGTGTTCATACCTAGGATGGGTAAGACAGGACCATTTTGGAAAGCTGTTTGCAATAATGTTAGTATAGGAGGCACAAGGGTAAAAAGGAGGGAAAACCAAAGGATGCAGTGGCTTGGAGTCATGAGGTTACCATGTGAGGCTAAAACCCTCATAACTTGTGATATCCCTTCCCACAGATTCCCCACAGTGGGCAAGGTGGGAGGAGGACTGTGTGCAGATAAAATTAGAGAAAAACATTAGTGTATGGATACATGAATATATGATGAATTTTTCTCTTATTACTCTATTGAAGTCCTTATTCAGCTTATGATACTCAGCTAGTTTAAAATGTTAAGGTCTTGCCCTGACTGGTGTGGCTCAGTGATTGAACACTGGCTTGCAAACCAAAGGGTTACTAGGTAGATTCCTAGTCAGGGCGGGCCTGTGCCCCAGTAAGGGGTACAAGAGAGGTAACCACACATTGATGCTTCTCTCCCTCACCTTCTCCCTCCCTTCCCCTCTGTCTAAAAATAAATGAGTAAAATCTTTAAAAAAAATAAATAAAATGTTAAGGTCTTAATTCTTTGCTTTCCCAGAGGAAATGGCATTCTGAAGTAAACTATTTTTTTAATCCTCATTGTTATATCACTGAAAGAAAAAAAATGATTCAATGAAACAGTAAGGTAAACTTTAACCATTTAATAAGGACTACAGAAGAAACAGAAGTCTCTTTTTCTTTTTAAGATTTTATTTATTTATTTTTAGAGAGGGATGGGAGGGAGAAAGAGAGTGAGAGCAAGAAACATCAATGTGCGGTTGCTGGGGGCCGTGGCCTGCAACCCAGGCATGTGCCCTGACTGGGAATTGAACCTGCGACACTTTGGTTCGCAGCCCACACTCAATCCACTGAGCTACGCCAGCCAGGACTCAGAATTCTCTTTTTCTTGAAAAGAATTGTTAACTGAGCACATTGTAAATTTCATAAATAGGCAATATATTTAGGCCTTGATTAAGTGCTTACATTTTTGCAAAAATTCTAACCTTGAGAAGATTTGGGACATCTGAATTAAAGGAAAAAAGGGAAGCAGGAATAACTACAAATGTAGTTGTTCATTTGTAATCACCTTGTAAAAGTGATTATTGTATTTTCAAATAATGCATGTTAAGTAAGTATGTAAATAACTTTTTCTTATGTTTTCTTTGGACTGATGGCACAATAAAAATACTACAATTATTATTGTGTTGGATAGAAAATGATTACTATCTAAGGGAAATCATGCAATTGTTACTATTTGAATGCTTGCATTTAAAACTAATGGAATTGTATTTCTTTGTTCTAAACCCATCTGGATCACAGTATGATACATGCTATCAAGGATGGCAATGCACTAAGAGGTGGACATTCCTCATTCAAGACAATTAACATTTTGAAAAATAGTGTTTCAAGTTACATAACACCATAATTTTTAGAGTAAAAGACGCACAAAATACAAAATTATTTTGCCTACCGTAAATACCCTTTGGGTCCAGAGTAATACCAGCATAACTTTCCTTTTTCACACCTTCTGGCTAAAATAAAGGCAGAAAACATTCAGTTAATAACATAATTATATCTATATGACATGAATTCTTAGACCACGTTTCCAATTAAAAAATCCTTTTTGGGGGAAGAAGGCAAGAATGTTTAAATACTTAAATGCATACATGCAGGAATAAGATTTTCTGGCAATTTGCATAATAATCAGAGCAAACATTTAAAATAGAAGTTCTAAGGCAGGCAATACTGACCTAAGTGCTTTGTATGCTTTAGCTCATTTAACCTCAAAACTACTCTGTGAAGTAGGTGCTATTATTACTTCCATTTGTCAGATGAGGAAACTGACACAGAGAGATCAAGAAACGTATCCAATGGCACACTGCTAGAAAGTGGTGGAGCCAAGATTCAAACCCAGGGGGCCTGGCTTCAGAGCCTGTGTATGGAACTACCATGCAAGGATGCATAAAACAAGTCATGCACAAAGTAAGTCAATACATGTTTACTGAAGTGAATTTCATGGCTGACCTCAGAACTCAGAGAATGAAGACTGTGAACCCTGAGAAAGAAAACACCTACTAAGAGGGCTTTTGGTGACTAGCTGGGCTCAAATAAAAAAAATTAAAAAAAAAAAGAAAAGAAAAGAAAACAAGCCTAGCAGCCATTGTACACAGGGGCTTCTCACACAAACTGTGCTTCAGGGAAAAGCCTATGCTGAACTGCTTGCATCTGCCCACCTGCACTGTATTTCTGCCATTTGAATAAGCCTTTATAAAGGAGTTCCTGGATTCTTATTTTAACCAATAGGACTGAGGCTTTCCCCATCCAATCAAAGCTGCACAGCTCTAACCAACCAGAGTGGTTCTCTTCTAACCACTCAAGACAGTGTCTTTTGGACAAACTATGAGGATTTGGAGTCCTCATTTGCATAAGGACAGACCAATCAAGGATCAATGGTGAGGACTTCTGTCCATATAAGCAGCTCCCCTCTAGTTTTGAGAGCACATGCTCCCTTTCCAGAAGGTTGAAGGCTGCACTTCGCTGGCTGAGTTGAAACACTGGAAATGTCTCTGGGACCTGGGAGCAGAGCAAACCAATGCAGGCAGAGCAGACTGGCACAAAAGGGAGTAGGCCAAATCACAGGACAGCAGACCAGCACAGGGTAAACCAAACCATCAAGGAGCGGAGCAGAGCTTTCTAGCTGGAGAGGGGCCTGGCCCCAGGGCTGCCTCACAGCCGTGCTGTTTTTACAGTTGTGCTATATCACAAGTAGCTGTTTTGCAATGAATAAAGCTTCTTTCCTGCACCCCAAATTGCAGATTCATGGAAGACACAGCTGTCTCATGAACTAGCCATGTGACTCTGAGCAAGAATCTTAAGACATTCAACAGACTGTGTGGGTAAATAATACTTAAAACATGATAGTTTTCTTCCTTTTTCAGCCTGTTTACTTACTCTTTTATGAAAAGGAAAATTTTCTAGACTATAAATTCTACAGTCTAAATGCAAGGCATATCGCATATGTCTGATGGCTAGTATAATATCTGGCACACATATAGATTTAAAGAACATACTTTCTAAATGTGTTGGGAAAAAAACCCTGCAAAGCTGTATACCAAATTGTTAAAATTGGATATCTCTGGCTGTGGCATTTATCAGTGACTTTAATTTTCTTTGTTTTTTTTTCCAGTACTCTATATTTTCTATAATAAGCAAGTATTATTTTATTTAAATTTTAAAAACATAATTTCAGAGTTAAACAAAAGTTATAAGAATAGCACAAAAAAGTCTGAGGTAACCTCCACCCAGATTTCCCCAAATGTTAACAGTTTGTTACATGTACATTATCATTTTTTGTGTCTCTTTCTGAATGACTGCACATATGGCTGCTGATAACTTTTTTTCAGAATGAAAAAAGTGATTTTAAAAGAATCAGGCAAAACATGTTTTTCTTACCACCACTCGTAATGTTTTCACTAAGACTTCTTTTCCTAGCGTAGTGTCCAATGAAAAGTTGACGTTGTGGAGGCCAATTTCCAGAGGAAGCACAGTAAAGGTCACCGGGTGACTGGACGAGCCCTCTACTGTCTGGCGCAGACATCTGGAGGTCTTTTTCCCCTGCTGGTTGACGACTGGACTTCCTGAAAAGCAGATCCCCTCCACAGGAGACATTGTCACACAGAACTGAAATATCACCGAAGAACAGTTACATCAAAACACTTTATGATAAGGAAAGTATGTCCTGATTTTGTTCATCTGGATATAAACTCTCTCCTGGTACTTTTACGTGTTAAATAATCCCTTATATTTAAGGCAGAGGTGAAAGCTAATTTCAGATTTTCCAAAACACACATATGAGTTGCTATACCTTAGTAATGTGAAGGGATGTCTAGAAAGCTTGCCATCTCCCAGAAATACCTTCTCTTCCTTATACTGTTACCTACTAAGTCAGGGGCAAAGCTACTGAAGTTCTTTGTTCATGTTGATGTGATAGCATTTGTAACGTTGTCTCTTTTTATTTTAGACAGTGGGAACCCCAGGCTCAGGCACTCTTTTTTTTTTTTTAATCATTGTTCAATTACAGTTGTCCGCATTTTCCCCCCTCCCCAGCCAAACCCACCTCCCTCCCTTGCTTCCATGCCCCCACTTGGTTTTGTCCATGTGTCCTTAATAGTAGTTTCAGGTACTCTTTCTTACTCATTTCATATCTTTTAGCTCAGTCTTTGGTATTCAACAAATGGTTTTATGAAAAACTGAAAACTCCATCTCTTGGAATTTAAGGCCTTGCCCGATATGTCCCCAAATTTATCAATCTTACCTATTAACTTCCCACTTGTACCTAATTTTACAACTAGACTCTGGCTCCAGAAAGACCTTGGTTCAAATCTTGGCTCTGCCTCTTACTGTATGATGAGAGCATGTTGTAAGACTTTTTTCAGTCTCCATTTCCCCAAATTTGTACTGAAGATAATAATACTAGCTACTAATTTCTGGCTCAAATAGTGAATATTTTTCATTTCTGCTCCAAAATCTAGTGAACTGATGGAATTGAGAACTATACCCCAAAGAATATAATAACCAGAATAAATTAAATAAAGAAACAAAAAAGAGTGCCAATATTCAACAACAAATTTTGAGGAATTTCTAAAAAATGAAAAGTTCCTTCTCCCTCTTCAGAAACAAACAACTAAGGTGGGTGGGGTACGAATTAAACAAACCTATTGGTTTATAATGTTGAGCTGAGTTGAGTTTTTATTTTTTGTGTCTGTGATAATTCCATTAATAGAATTATCAGAAAGAGAATTTTTTTCCCCCCATTTACTCGTACATACCATAAATACCTACTTACCCCCATCCCAGACAACCTATAGTTGTAAACAGTTCCTGTCAATTGTATCTGTTCCCCTCGTACAACAGAATACGGAATATTCATTTCCAGGAAGACATCTTTGAACACCTTTGCCTTGACAGTATCAGAAACACATATACCTTCAGCACAAAGTAAAAGCAAAGTAGAGGTGTATTAGTGAATTCCTATAATACTTTATTAGTATTAAAATGTCTCAAGAAAAAAATTCGATCATATTTTTTCATCATTGTCATGCCGTGTCCTTGAATTTTCTATTCATTGATCTTTATTTCATTAATCATTGCTATTAACAGAAATCTCTATTGTCCAATAAATATTGAATTCTGTTTATGGCATGAGTTTCTCAATTAAAGCACCAAATCTCTTTTTAGATATTTATCATTGGCTCCATTTAATGGGTATAAAATTTTGACCGTGGAAACCAAGATTTTATAAAAACAAAAAAACAGGAAACAAACGAACAGAATCAATAGTGAAGTTATTTTTATAAGTCTCTGCACTAAAGCACCATACAAGGGCATCAGCTCAGGAGAGCATTCATACACTTGTTTCCAACTCTACTCAAGCTCTTAGTTACTGAGAAAAATAAAGGAAAATAGGGGCTTGACATCAGCATTTACAAAATGATGGCTGAGAGGAGACAAAAGAGGAAATTGATATGGTAAAAAATGGGCATATCTAAGTTGTTTTCTAGTATATTAAAAAGAATATTTTAAAAAAATGTCACCACTTAAGTCCTGGGTAAACTACCCGTAAACAGATAATAGCCAAATAACTATGTATTTTTTTAATGATGGTAAAAATATAGCATTTTCAATGTCATTATTAAACTGAATCATCAAACTACATTTTGACAGTCAAATTACTTCTTAAATGAGTATCTAACTTAAACTTGCTTACCACTATCTGAAATGCCAACACCTTGAATTTCCCAGGTAGTTAGAGAATCAGGTAGTGCAAACTGCAACTGCTTTCTGAAAGTTAAAACATTAATGTTCAAATATAGTGGAGCACTGATTAATCCAACTGGACAGCACTCATTAGCAGAATTTTTGATACACACTACTTTTGAAGAAGAGAAAAAAATCACCGCAAAATATAATCATGTCAAGTATTAAGGAAAATTAAGCAAGAAAAATATATTCCATAAATCTCTTATTGGTTATATGTTTTTAGATTCTTCACTTGTATGATGAGAATTAAAATTCAGAAGGATGCCTTTGAAACATTGCAAATTTGAAACATTGCAAATTTGAAACATACAAAACAAAGAAAAATTATGTTTATTCCGTAGTATGTTCTAAAATAGGTAAGCAAAGCAATGCACCTTAATAGTGCTCATAACAAAGTTGTCATAACTAAAAATTGCTCATTAAAATTAAGTTTATAGATTTATTCAACAAGCAGCTATTGTCTACCAATTTTATGTCAGGCATAGTGCTGAGTATATAGCACTTAGAAGATGTAGTCTTGAAACTTTCAGCAAAGATAGATAGAGGTATAGGTAGATACATTTTGGCTCCTCACACAACCAAAAGAAGGACAAAAACAAATTTAAAAACAAAAAATAACCAGCACTACCAGAAAATCGAATTGTATGGGAGTCCAACAACCAAGGAGTTTAAGAAGAAACATTCATCCAGACCAGTAGGAGGGGTGGAGACAAGCAGCGGGGGTGGAGAGGACTCGTGGCAAGCTGGCAGCTGGCAGACCAGGCGAGGCAGTGGCTGGCAGAGCAGGCGGTCCCACATTTGCATGTGGATAAACTGGGAGGAACAACTGGGAAGCGAGACAGACCATGCAACCCAGGGTTCCAGTGAGGGGAAATAAAGCCTCAAAGCCTCTGACTGAAATAACCTGTGGTGGTTGAGGTGGCAGCGGGATAAACTCCCAGCCTCATAGGGGAATTCATTGGAGAGACATACAGGGTCCTAGAACATACACAAACCCACCCACCTGGGAATCAGCACCACAAGGGCCCAATTTGCTTGTGGGTAGTAGAGGAAGTGACTGAAAGCTGGCTGAGAGCTGAGCAAGCAGCATTGTTCTCTCTTGGACTCCTCCCTCACATATAGTGCCATACAGTGTGGGTTGCCCTGACCTGGCAAATACCTAAGGCTCTGCCCCTTACTACATAACAGGTGTGCCCAGAGAAAACCATATGGCCCAAGTGAAAGAGCAGATCAAAGCTCCAGAAAAAATACAACTAAGTCATGAAGAGATAGCCAACCTATCAGATGCAGAGTTCAAAACACTGGTAATCAGGAAGCTCACAGAAATGGCTGAATATGGTCACAAAAAGAAGGAAGAAGTAAAGGCTATGAAAAGTGAAATAAAGGAAAACGTACAGGTAACCAACAGTGAAAGGAAGGAAACCAGGACTTATTCAATGGTTTGAACCAGAAGGAAGAAATAAGCATTCACCCAGAATAGAATGAAGAAAAAAAATATTCAAAAAAATGAGGAGAGACTGAGGAACCTCTGGGACAACTTTAAATGTTCCAACATCCAAATCATAGGGGGACCAGAAGGAGAAGAGGAAGACCAAAGATTGAAAACTTATTTGAAAACAGAATGAAAGAGAATTTCCCTAATCTGGCAAAGGAAATAGACTTCCAGAAAGTCCAGGAAGTCAAAGAGTCCCAAAGAAGTTGGACCCAAGGAGGAACACACCAGGGCACAGCATAATTACATTACCCAAGAATAAAAATAAGGAGAGAGTCTTAAAAGCAGCAAGAGAAAAGAAGACAGTTACCTACAAAGGAGTTCCCATAAGGTTATCAGCTGATTTCTCCAAAGAAACCTTGCTGGCAAGAAGGGGCTGGAAAGAAGTATTCCAAGTCATGAAAGGCAAGGACCTACATCTAAGATTGCTCTATCCAGCAAAGTTTTCACTTAGAATGGAAGGGTAGATAAAGTGCTTCTCAGATAAGGTCAAGTTCAAGGAGCTCATCATCACCAAGCCCTTATTATATGAAATGTTGAAGGGACTTATCTAAGAAAAAGAAGATGATAAAAAATATGAACAGTAAAATGACAACAAACTCACAACTATCAACAATCAAACCTAAAAAACAAAAACAAACTAAGCAAACAACCAAAATAGGAAGAGAATCACAGAAATGGAGATCACATGGAGGGTTATCAGTGGGGAGGGGGAGGAGGGAGAATGAGGGAAAGGGTACAGGGAATAAGAAGCAAAAACAGTAGGTACAAAATAAGGGGAGGTTAAGAATAGTATAGGAAATGGAGAAGCCAAAGAACTTATATGTATGACCCATGGACATGAACTAAGGTGTGGGAATGATGGTGGGAGTGGGAGGTACAGGACGGAGGGGAATAAAGGGGAGGAAAAAATGGGACAACTGTAATAGCATAATCAATAAAATATATTAAAAAAAGATGTAGCCTGCTCTCAAGTAGTTTACAGTCTAGTAGAAAAAATAGTTAAGTAAATAAATTGCAATGCATTATAATAACTGTACTGATAAAGCATTAAAAATTCAGATGCAGTTTGCATTTATTCAACACATTCATTATAGTGCCTCTATAAGCCAGACAGACTTTATGCCAGGTCCTAGATGTAAAGCAGTAATCTGAATTTAGCCCTTGCCCTGGAGGTAATTACATTTTAATGTGGAAGATGGGCAGGTAAGTAGGCCCTTATAATACTGGACATGTGCAACAGAATTAATCAGGAAAGGTGATTTATCCAATCACTGGTAGGGTAGGGAACAGTGATGGGGAGGCTTACCAGAGAAGTGCTAGCCAAGGGGCACTTCTGGGCATTGCCAAGGGGCAATGTCAGCTGAAATGATGACACTGTGCAGGAAGATTTAGAGGTGACAAAGGCAGAGACAAGGAGACTCATTAGAAAACTGACGCCAGGCCCGGGACTCAGTTCCTTGACTGCTCCTTGAAAAGTCGGTGCTTTGAGCCCCCCAAGGAAGGGTGTTGGTCAGGGACTTGGCATTATTATCATGGTTTTCAGTGCCTGGTACCAAGTAGTGATTCCATAAAAATGTGTTGAATACCAGAATTTAATGAGAAAAAAAACTTTCTTCTTATTAACCAACATTTGTTTTATGGTGCAGATATTTCAGGATAAGAAGGGCTGCTTCACAGTGCACAGCACAGTTGTGCTCGGTTAACGCTTATGGAAGAGAAGTGAAATTAAATGAACAGAGCTCTTCTGCTTTGGACTCAATTACTAGCGCAAAGTACATACTTAAGAAAAAGAAAAGTGAAGCAAAAAACATTTGGCCAAATGGTAGTATCATCTTAATTCTTAAATAAACTATTGGGAAATGAGTAGTCTTCAGATTTTTGGCCATAATATTTGCAAATTCTCACATTTTTCAAAGTAATGTCAATGAAGTATAATACCTTTGCTAGACAGGACAAGAGTGTCAAGGTCTGAGCCATTCTTACTAAATGCTATTCTTGCTAAATGTTAAAATGTAGCACAGTATTTTGCAACAGCTGTAAATGGAATAAGCTCGACAGGAACCCAACCAGGTAAGTGTAGGCAACTGCAAAGAAGAAATCAACATGAACTTGACCAAACAGTATATATAAGCAATAGCTAAGCCTCCCATTTGGAGGAAAAGCTTTGGATATGAATCCCTTGCCTGCTTTACTTGCTGAAAGTAAATAAAACTACCTTGCTGTAGACGTTGGAAGGCAGGAGATGTCATCCATGTCAGAATGCACTGGAATTCTGTGGGCAATTGCTGGAAATTTCTGACACTGTCTGGAGATATGATGAACTTCCCATAACCAGCTTTCTGGAAAATAGCTCCTTATTTCTGTCTTGGTTATTGGTTCCAGGGTCCGTAGATCTGGGGAAAACAGTATATTCTACTATAGAAAAACAACATAAATTCCATTTATAGCCAAATTTTAAAATATGGACATTAATCTAAAACAAGCATTTTCTGAAAGTTCAATGAAACATGTCATTTAATGATTTCAAAATGGAACTATTAGAACTTCTCCATTAATAGCATTGATAAAACAGGCATAAAAATATCTAATTATTTGTTTTCTAAATTATTAAATGTTTAGTGTTCCTGAGGTTATACAAGGTACTAATCAGTCTATAAAGTTATGTGCATTCTTATAATTGCAATAATTCTGTTTGTGTGATTCTCTGCTTAGAAATTCATTTACCATGTATTCCCTTTACTCAAAATGAATAGAACTCCTGTTCCTGTCTAAGATAAACTAATAGGGACTAGGGTTATTCTTCTGTCTTGAAAAAAGAGAATACCAGGCACACCATACAAAACAGTTTTCAGACACCAGAACATAAGTGACCCAGCAATGTGATTCCCTGAGAGAAAGGAGATTAGGTAAACCCTAAAGTTGTCCAGGTTTTTTCTATGAAGACAGTTTACAGGTTGCAGGGCAGGGAGAGAAGCCCATGCAGACCTCTGCAGAGTTGCAGCAACACACATTGGAGTTTTGGGAAGTCAAGCTGTCTAGAATGAGGAGCAAAGTACCAGAGAGAAGCTGCAGAGATTGAGTTCCATGCAGCTGAAGCCAAACCAGATGATTATAATTGAAAAATTGGACAATGAAAAATATATGTACCAGATTGCTCATGAAAATGCTGATTGTAATATGCCAAAAGCCTGAAAACCTAAGTATGGCTAATAACATGATTTTGGTAAGTACCCGCAAAATTTTATGTTTGCCAAAATGCATCCATTTAAATGGACAATGTTTAAGACACACTATTAAGCTAAACAATCAGATTATAAAACAGCAGCTGTTATTCTTTTATCTGTTTTTTTAATAAGTAAAATTCCTTTACTTTTTTATTGTTATTTTATAACAGCTGTCCCAATTTTCCCCCCTTGCCCTCCTCTGCCCACCCCACCCCCCTACTCCCACAGTCAACTCCCACACTGTTGTCCGTGCCCATGGGTCATTTGTACATGCTCTTTGACTAGTCCCTTCCCTTCTTTCTGTCATTATCCCCCTCCCTTCTCTTCTCTGGTCACTGTCAGTCTGTTCCATGTTTCCATGCCTGTGCTTCTATTTTGTTCATTAGTTTATTTTGTTAACTAGATTTCTCTTACAGGTGAGATCATATGCTATTTGTCTTTTACCAACTCACTTATTTCACTTAGCATAATACTCTTCAGTTCCATCCATGCTGTCACAAAAAGTAGGAGCTCCTTCTTTCTTTCTGCTGCATAGTATTCCATTGTGTAGATGTACCATAGTCTTTTGATCCACTCATTTACTGATGGGCACTTAGGCTGTTTCCAGCACTTGGCTGTTGTATATAGTGCTGCCATATTAATTGACCATAGAGACTTGGGTTTATTTCTGGGCGCTCTATTCTGTTCCACTGATCTATGTGTCTGTTCTTATGCTATTACCAGACTGTACTGATTACAGTGGCCTTGTAGTATAGTTTAAAATTGGGTATTGTGATCCCTCCTACTTTGTTCTTCTTCCTTGCTTTTGTCTGTTTTGTTTTGACTAAATATAAATGAAACAAAAGCCCTAAAATTTCTGAAAAAATATTAATACAAATTCTATAAAATCTGAAAATACTCGTATATATTGTGCTTGAAACTGAAATAAGATTTCAGCTTTTACATAAGCACACTTAATCTTAAGGTAGATTTGGAAATTTTTTACTATTTTGGTTATATAGGTATAAACAGAATTTTTATTGATGGTAATATCACAGAACCACAGAATTTTAAAGCTCAAAGGCATATTGGAGATCATCTGACCTAACCTTCTTGCTTTAAAAATGAGGAGGTTGAAGACCTGAGAGGATAAACAATCATTCAAGTTTATAGAATGAGTTAGCTTTAAACTTGCCCTGGGTCTTGACTATGAACTAGTGTACTCTGCCCTATAATATATATATATAATATACATAGTGTGTGTGTGTGTGTGTGTGTGTGTGTATCTTTGGATTCCCAAAAAATGATTAATAGATTTTATATATATACTATATATAGTATACTATATATAGTATATAGTATAGTGTGTGTGTGTGTGTGTGTGTACACACACACAAAGATATCCAAAGATAGATATATATATATATATATATATCTATCTTTGGATTCCCAAAAACGATTAACAGATTTTTTCCTTACGGGCATTTACAAGTTATCTTTTCCACTCCCAATTTTAAGTAGAGCATGAACATTGCCTTCCTTAGCAGCATAAAATTACACAAAAATTCCTCATATTGGGCAGAATTCTGACAGAAAACGTCAAACTTACTGAGTCTTCCCAGTTGTATAAGTTTATCATGATGTTCATCACGGATCCGAGTGGCCAAGTCACAACATTCCTTAAAGGCTGCGATGCATCGTTGGCCGTGACTAATCCGGGCAGCTCGCTGTTCACAGCTTTCGTACTCATTACGGTGGGCTCCATCGTAACAACATTTCTTCACTTTTACATGTTGGTACTTAGCAGCTAAAATGGTAATAACACGGTGCCCTTGGTGATACATAAAGTCATAACACCCCAGGCTTAGAAGGGATCTGAAAGGATACTTGGTTTCTCCAGCTGTCAGGCCCCCCTACCTCCCACAATAGTCATGGCTAGTTGGCTGGCCAGCCTCCCTTTGGAACTATTCTTGAAATGGGGAGAATGTGGCCTCATGAGATAGGTAGCCCACTCTGATTCATGTTAAATGGTTAAAGGGCTTCCTGCAACTAAGCTAAATATTGTATTGAAACTGACACTTTGGGTTCAGTACCCTTTGGCTAAAATAGGTTAACTATCTGAGAAGCCCTCTAATATTTCAGGATAGCTATCATCACTGCACAAGGATTTCCTTCTTCAACTAAATATCCTTTTTTTTTCCCAAACACTTCTTATGTGATATGGTTTGTGGACCTTCACTAGTGACATCACTCTTCATTATAAGTACTCAAATTAATGTGTCTCTTTTTTCATAGCATTAAAACTTGAAAGTTAGAATAATTCACATATAAATGAAAGAAATTATATTATTGTGAGCATGATTATTAGTTGAACTCAAGTCACTGCCTCCAGTTTAATATTCTTTCTATTGTAACACTGCTGATTATCAAATTTTTATTTAAATAATTGTTTTAAATAATTTCTATTAGACTTGTTTCCCAAAGAGTAATCTAAAATACTATTAATATATGAAATAGAAAAAAGAGATTTCTAGGTATACCAAGTTAATAAAATTATGCATTTTTCATAATAAAATGAAAGAATATAAATTTAATTGCTAGACTAAGTTTGTAGAGAGGAAATATTTGTGACAAATAAAAGTTAATCTTTTAGATTTTGGAGATAGAAATACTTATTTTCCTCAAATTAAAGTTATGGCAAATGAACTATTGTCTTTATTTGGATTAATCTTTTTGAGAGAGATGAATTAGATGTCTGTACATAGCTTTATTTTTGCCCATTCTATCTGAGTTAGGGGACATTAGATAATGTTTAACTTTCTCCAGCTTTTGAATGATAGGACCACAACATGAAACTCTTAGAGTACCTTGTTCCTCTATTTTCTGTTTCAGCATTCTTTTTGGCCTGAGAATTTCTTTACAAGGTTCACCTGCTTTTTTAAAAAAATGATAAAGACAAAGAGAAGAAAGAAAAAAGGAGATTAAAATCTCAAGAAAGAAAACTCCATAAAATTATGTAAGTACTTAAAATATTCACAAATCATTCATTCAAAAATATTGAGGGCCTGCTTTCATTTAGGCATTGCATACTACACATCTTCCTGTGACTAGTTTTACATTAGGGGAGCTCATGACCTAGTGTTACATAGTTTGACTTGTTTGATCTCAGTTTGTATTTGAATCCTGCAACCTTTTTGATCTGTAGTTTACAGAGAAATAGCTGAGTATTTAGAGTGGGCTGTTTTTGCTGGTTATGCTGTTTTTATTATTTGTTCCTTGTGTTATATTATTACAAATAATAGTATTAAGTATACTTATGAACCATTTTCAAACCACAAAAAGAAGATGATTAAGATGTGTTCATTGCCCTTACAGATGGAGCTCACAGTGTAGTGGCTAAGAAAAGATGTATAATTAAGTATAAGAATGTGCAATGATGCACTGCTATTATATTATTTATAAACAGAGCTAGTCCCTACAATATTCTCTCTATGAAAGGAGAAGGGAATGATCAATTTTGGCAGGGAGAGGTGAAGGGAGAAGCCTCACAGAGGCTTGCATTAGCTTCTCCAGGTTAATAAAAGGGAAAGCAGTTCTGATGAGGAAAGGCCCAAAGCTGTAAAAAGCAAAGTGCCATCCAAGAAACACACTTGGTTCTATATAGTTAAACATAAGGTAAAGTAAGGTAAGGTAGTGCAGGATGAAAAATAGTTGGAGAGAGTTGGGGAGAAGATCGTAGGAGGCTTTAAGCACTACACTAAAAAAAGTGTCCTTTACTTTAAAGGCTAATGAAATGTACTATACAAGGGTATTACATAGTCATATTGTTCTAAGATCAGTGTAGAGAATATTCTGGAGGACAAACAAAAATGAAACCTGGGAGGCAAATGATTGATGTAAATTTCAGTATCAATTTGAAGAATAAACAAAATATGCTGAGTGTTTTACCATTTTCTGGGATGTCATCTGCATTTGCATTGGTGAGGAAGGTGAGTCCAGCCAGGCGGAATACATCTGCATTGTTGCGGCCACCACCTGCCCCACAGCCCAGGTCAGTCTTCTCTAAAGCTTGAAATACCTGTCCAAATAGACAAAATGTTGAGTCTATTCAGGTGTAGAAATCATTCCTTTACAGAACTAAAGGTATGAGTTATTCCATAGTTATAACAAACCTGTGAAATGCATAGGCCACTCACTTACCAAATGGCCAAAGTCCAAATTTCTCAACTTTATCCCTTTAGTTTGTTCTTTTGTGTTTATACATATATACCTATTCAAAATTAAATCAAGAGCTATGTCTTAAGCTTTGGTGAGCAGGTTCTTAGAAACTGATCTTAGGTATTTTGTACTTAGAACATGTGCTTCAACTGATATAGTAGGTAGTTAAACAACCATGAGCAAAACAGGAACAATAGGCTAGGTATGGAATGTCACCAAGGCACAACATCTTGGGTGCCTAGCAATGGGAAAAATTTGTAAAACAAGTATTACAGGCTGGGACCTGATCCCCAGGGTGACCGTGCCTCCCCTAGCATGTTGCTACTCATTTGGATTGGACCATGACCTTTTTCATTACTAGTAGTGTGGTTCAGACCCCCCGACCTTTCTTCCTCTAGCACATCAGTAGTTACGTGGTTTAGAACCCCTCAGAGGAGGAACCAGGGGATAAAAGAATAGACTCACACAACACTCCCACACAAGCCGTTGCATGACCACTCCCTTAAGCAGTAAGCCCTTAGGACAATGGGGTTCTGACCTACATCAGATAATCTCAGGAATAAAGCCTCAGGTCTGTTGACCAAAGAGACAAAGTTTTGGTCAAACTAGAGATAATATCTAGGCCTCAGTTATGTTTTAGCTCCAGGTCCAGAAAAGCAGCAAAATCAGATGAAGAAAAGCAGCAAAATCAGATGAAGCGACACAAGGGCTGACATCAGGACCAGATGCAATGACTAATGACCTCCTCCCCTAGTGCCGATCAATCAGTAGAGACCATGATCCTGAAAGGACACAACTAGAAAGCTGATGAATATTCTGTTGAAATATTGAGATCCTCCCCTGAGACCTCCCCTAAAATCCCTGACTTTGAGAATTGGATAAAAACCCTTAAGACAATGGACCCAGCGCTCTCTCCATCTCTGTCTCCCTCTCTAGCAGGCCAGTGCCTTTCCCCTCCCCTTTCTTGCCTCAGGTGCTCTCTCTGGAGCAGGCCTGTATTCCTGAGCTTTTCCCTTTTCTTCCCTGGGCACATTATCTTTGCTTTCTTTCTCCTAATCTCCAAGGGCTCTTCTACTGACTGTGTAACTTGTTTCCTGAGTCCATACAGCTGGCTCACTTCTTCTACCTCTGTAACTTTCTAAATAAATTTCTTTGCATCACAGTTCTTGACTCTGAATTCTTTCTTAGCCAAACTCAAGAACCAAGGTCTAACTCCACTGTTAATACAATCAATATCATATCTTCCTCAAACAAAAGAAAAATAAATGGGTGAGTGCATAAATGAGTGGATTGCAAAACAAATTAATTTTTAAGTTGCTTAAAACAAAAAAAAGAGTATAACCTCTTGTCTTTGGGGAAGGAGGGCTCTAGGTTCTAAGTAAGTGAGAACTCATTTGGGGTGTTTAATCTAGTTTTAATTTTGACCCCAAATGTTTTTCTACCTGAACGCTTTTAACTTTAGTTTCTTAGTTCTTTCTTTCTTGTTTAAAGAAATTGAAGCCTAGAAAACAGTAGCAGAGCATGACGGAGATAAATGGGAACTTAGGGAAATTGAATCATTCTCAAATTCTGTTGTGCCATAGACTTTTATGAAAGTAGAAAAACAAAAAGAAACAAACAAACAAAAAAACCCCAGAGGTCACCTATCAGTCTTCTCTTGTGCTGCTACTATAATGCCCCCCTCCTCTGCCTGGCCTGCCCAAATCCCCAAACCCTCCTAACTGATGGCGCTTTTGTCCCATGAACATAATTGCTATCGCAGTCATATGTTTTTAAAGTGCTTAACTCTACACTTACTAGAATAAGGAAGGATGGACTTGTGCTTTGGGGGAGTAACATGACAATGGCTTACCTTCCTAAGAACCACTATTAGAGTATAAATTTTGATTATGGAAAAGCAGGCCCAGTCTTCCTTTAACTCTTCTCTCACAACCTACTCTGGGGCCACACTTTGTGAAGTATTGCATAGAGCCACCCACGCAGCAATAACCAAGACTATGCACCACTTAACTCTTTCTAGGGACTTCTTGGCTTTCCTTTGGACTCCATATATAGCACTGTCCACTGCTGTTAAAGCCACCCAGGAATCTAAGTCAGTTTCCATATTAAGAGACACACGTTCACCTGGAGAATATGCATCTTCACCTGGAGTCAGAGAAACCTAAAGGTCATTTGAAAAAGAAAAAAAAAAAAGGTTTTTATGAGACAAATCATCATAAGTTTCTGCGTTTACTGTATCTTTTATTCAAAAGAAAATTCAATTGACATAGTTTATTGCTTACCTGGAGCCGGTTGCCACATTTCTCTTCAATATTTAACCAGACTGAGTCAGACACTAGTTCTGCTGTCTGTTCTCCTGTGACAATGTAATAGACCAGGAGACGGGCAGAAGGAACCATGTTCTGTGTCACTGGAATATTTATATTTTGGTAAGAGGAATCTGGAAGTTTCTCCCTTGTGCCAAAGTGAACAATTTTGCCCTTGGATAATATCTGAAAATAAAGAATGGCAGCAACAAAAACTACAAAAACTTTTGCTTTAGGATTGAGCTTGGAGCTGGAGTAGAAACTATGTTAAAGAAAAAGTAAGTTAACATGTAAGAACCTACTACGTGCCAGGGACTTTTATACTGACTTTAACTCCTTTAGTTCTCATATAACCAGTAGGATAGAAGTATTATTTCCATTGTGCAAATGAAGGGGCTGAGGCTCAGGAATTAACAAAATGCCATACTGATTTTAGTTCAAAATCACATAACTAGTAAAACAGAGAATTAAAATTTCATTCCAAATCTGTTTAAAGCCATAATGGTCATTAAAATCTCCTTTGTTTTACTGACTTTAAAAAATAGGTAAGCAGAGTATATCTTATTAGGCAATTAACTTTTAAAGGCAGAGATTAGGTTCTAAATTGGAGGCATAAGTTGGGTTTTTTTTTAAAATTACAAATTACAGGAAGCCAAAACGTCCTCAAAGATACCTAAGTTGTCCTTAGCAGGACTGCATCCAATAGACATCAAGTTTCGGTACACTGCTCCTAAATAGGTCCCCTAATTCTTCATCAGTCGATATAATCTTTGATCCTCATTTATTTTTTAATTTCCTTCTCAGAAAATGTTGAAAAATCCATCACCACCTGTTTGGCCTGACCATTGGAATAATTCATTCCATTTCTTTGACAGTCGTCAGGAAGCCCTTAACATTCTTCACACATTCTTCCCTAGGTTTCACCGACAGGCTTGACTGACCACCTCTGCAAATATTAGTGACATACTAAGGGATGTTATGGAGCTGTAGAATTGGAGCAGGTATGATATGACTCTACACTTAAAAGCAAGATTTGGGCTCTCCTTTTAGTCCAGTGAAATGTACATGTTTTCAGTAGGTCTAGGTGTGTAGTTTTTGGCCATGGTATAGGGCAGAGGTGATGTGAGAATTTAATCAGGCTCTCTCTGAGGAGCAGTCAGCCTTCTTTGGTGAAAGCAGATCAGACAAGAAGGCAGAGGTTCCCAGTTCAAATCAAAATCTCCTCTTCTGAGCTGAGTGACCATGACAAGTCTTTTAACCTCTCTCTCAGTCCTCATCTATGAAATGGTAATGAAAATCATGCCCAATCTCAAAGGTTTTTGAAGAGCTGGTTATCAAATTAGATGACAAATAGTTGTTGAAATGCTTTGTTAAAAATAAAAATAAGGGTCATCTATTGTTTCTCTATAAGTAAAGGAAAACGTTCCAGGTGGGAGAATAAATAGATATAAATCTATCATTTTAGTACTTACCAAGTAATTATAGTGAGTTATTTTGTCAATATATGGACTTTTGGGGGTAACAATAATATTCAGATGTTCTCCCACGAGCAAAGGTTTATAGGTTCCAGTCCAGTCAATATAAAGGTAACTTTGGCTGAGAGATGAATATGCTATTGCTCTGTAATCTCTGCTGGCCTGATTTTCTTCTGGAAGATCTGGATCATTAGTCCTGACCTAAAAAGGAACATTTCAGAGAAGACATGTGGACTATGATGAAATGTTTTCTGTGAAATATGCCTTTTAAATTCCTTTATTTGTTCTATAAATTTCTAAATTTCATACCACTAAATGCTAAAGAAAGAAAAACCTCCACTACTCCCATATTTATACTGCTGTGAGTTTACAAAGACTATGGACAATAATTAGGATCATGTGGGATTGTGGGCTATGGTGGGAAAGAGAAAGATACTCCTGGAACAAGTCCTGCCACTCTTCCGGAAAAGTAATGGCAAGTTGGGGATTCCTCTTCTTATGGGTTGGGATGGCAGAAATTCAGGGTAGTGGTGGGGAGGTCATGAGGACCAGCATGGGGCGGGGTGGGGGGAGGCAGGAGTTATGAATGGACGGACATCACAGAGATTCTCTGGCCCAATTCCATTGTGAAGTAGTGGCACAGAAGCGTGTACAATAACATGGGGTGGGGCAGAAGTGATGTAATGGCAGCAATATCCACTTTTGACAGCAAAGGAATTAGTAGTTCATGTTCTGGAGTGTAATATGCATTGGTTTTCCTCCCAATGCTGCCACTTAACAACTCTGGATAAGTTATTCAAGAGAAGTCTGAAGCCTCTGTTTCCTCAGCTACAAAATGGCAAAGATAATATTCTCTAAAAAGGGTGTCCAACCTCAGGCCCATGGGCTGCATGTGTCTCAGGATGGCTATGAACGCTGCCCAACACAAAATCGTCAATTTACGTAAAACACTACAAGATTTTTTCGTGTGATTATGTGTTGCAATGTATTTAATGTGTGGCCCAAGACAATTCTTCTTCCAGTGTGGCCAAAAGGTTGGACACCCCTGCTAGAGCTGATTAAGTAGGTATTAAATGCAATCTATCTAGAGCTCTTAGCCCAGTTCTTAGCATTTTGTAAGTGCACAGTAGATGGCAATAAGAGTATGCATGCTGCAGTCATTAATGTGCTTTATTAAGTTACTAATTTTTTGCTTGGAATTAGAAACTTAAATATTATTTGCTGGGAGAGTGGTCCATGCAGTTAGGAAAAAAAGGGGAGCTCCCATATTTAACCCTTTTATGGCCCTGAATAGAGAAAAAATTGGGGGTACTGGGAGAGAATAATCTTACCACTGACTTCCACTGCTCTACCCATTCTAAAGCTTCTAGATTATTATGGATATAAGAGAAAATAGTAAGTTCCCAAATAAAAGAGTGATAGATTAATCTTCCTCTGGTGATTTATTTATTTATTTATTTATTTACTTCCTTCCTTACTTTTGGATGCAGAACTGTTCACTGAACTCAAGTACAAAATCTGCTGCATCTGTTCTGCACACTAGCCAAAACACACAGTCAAAAGTACACACTGTCCTAGAAAATTTAACAGAATTCAGCTCACATTAAACTCCAGGGCTGTCACTCCAGTCGGGAGATTAACCACGAATAAAGCTACTCCATCATTGGAACCTGTTACACTTTTCTTTGGCTCCAAGTCAGCTGTCTCTTGGTTTTCATCGACCGTTTGTGCACTCAGGGTCACCGGCACCCCTCCTACTAATTCATCCAGTGAATCCTTAACTTGCACCTGTTTGTCAGAGCAGCCAAAATTCAATTAAACAGTTCAGCACTTGTTTTAAAGCATAGCAATTCTGAAATAATTCCTTCCCCAAAGTATAAATTATTCATATTCAATTCAGCAAAGAGAAGTATGTTCTTAGCTTAAAAAAATACTTAAATTCTATTTAGTTAAATTACTTTGGAATAGATTCTCTTGTATAACAAGCTGACTCAGAACATAAATATTATCTTTTTAAACTGTGTCGAGTAGATGTGATAAGGTCTTCTGCTACCTAACTTCTGTGTTTCTTCAGTTGGTTTAGGACTGAATAAAAGAGAAAATGAGACAGTCACTTCTGGGAATGATTCTCTTGGATACGAGAAACAATAAATGCATCCTTTTTTCCTCTTAACCTCTGTCTCTCACTGCCATACATCTAACATATATAATTTCCACAAAGATATATTTTATATTATTTTTATAGGTGACATTAAAAGCCAATGACCTATAGTAAGTAGTAAAACATTTTAATTATACTAAAGTTGACTTTTGCCCTGGTTGGCATAGCTCAGTGGATTGAGCGTGGGCTTCAAACCAAAGCATCACAGGTTCGATTCCCCGTCAGGGCACACGCCTGGGTTGCAGGCCACGGCCCCCAGCAACCACACATTGATGTTTCTCTCTCTCTCTCTTCCTCCCTCCCTTCCCTCTCTAAAAATAAATAAATAAAATCTTAAAAAAAAAGTTGACTTTTAAAAGCAGCACATTTTCAAAGAATAAAATACTATGTTGCTCTGTCTTTCAAAACCAAGGATGGGGACAAAAATTTTTACTTTAAAAATATGTTATATATAATAAAATATATACTAAATATAATAAAATATAATTTAAAAGTCAAGTGAATATTTTAATTCCATACTATTGCTTTTTTAAAAAGAAAAAGTGCAGGAAGGAGAGAAAACATGAAATAGGAAGGAGGAAGCAAAAAAGACAGCAGAGAGAGGAACAGGACAAGTCGGGAAAGGATGGAGAACAACACAGACAGATGAGATCAGTCAGAGTCACACCCAAGGAAAACGCAGAGTGAAAAGCACAGAGCTACAAACTCAGAGACACAAACGTAAAAAATGGCAAGAGATAGGGGTTTCTTTCCAAGCAATAATATCTCCATCTTCAGGCTTTTTAGGAATGTGCCACCAAATAGTTTTAAATGTTAGCATTTTTGAACTATAAACTTACGGGGTTTTATTTACCTATAATTTAATGCAATGCTTCTTTAGGAAATGCCTAACACAGGCTATCTTATTAAATACCGATAGCTGCTCTAAGACTGAAGCTGACCTGCCATTGCCCGCCCCCCCCCCCGCCCCGTTCATATCCACAGGAGGGGCAGCTCTTACAGAATGAGTTCCCTCCATGACTTTTCTCTCTAGCATTCTTCCCCCATTTGCCATCCCCCATGCTTTCTGTAAATGGAAAAAGACAGTTATATTCAGTGGTTTTCCCACCACCCGCCTTCATCTACCTTAATAGAATATGGAATTCCAGGCTTCAAGAAAAGAGGAGTAGCAACCAAATTCAGTTTGTAGGGAGAGAGGACATATCTGACACCAGAAAATTCTGCCTCTTCAAAAAATCCACCTAAAGAAATGACAAGGATCATGTTGACCTGTTGAAGTAGGATTTGTATGGGGATCTATTTCATCCTGATGTGTCTCCACAGACTTATTCCTTCACTCACTCCATTTCTGCGCTCATTCATTTACCAGTCATAAGCAGGACATAGGTCTTGGTTCAGGGGGCCAGTGCAGAGAAGAGTTTAAATCTCAGGAGTGTCCAAAGCCTCATGTACAAGGCTTATATGTAGACATGCCCCATGTAGAATCAGAGCTATAGGACTGGACTGAAAAAAAAATGTGAAGAAGAGACACGATGTTTTGTCAGTGATCAGAGCGGAAGGTGAGTATGTATAAGGGATTAAGGAGAGAATGAAAGGGCAGGACAGAGACTGAGCCTTACAAAGGGTTGAGCATTCGAGTGTAGAAATATGGAGAGAAATGTAGAGGAAGTCAGAAAAGAGCACTTGAGGTAGAGACTGCCCTGAGGGTCCACTGGCAGGAGCCCAGTGGTATTACACTCCAGCTAAAACTTAAGCTAAACTATTAAGAATAACAAACAAAGTTCTAGTGTCCCCAAACTCCTTCCCAATATTACATCCTTATTATCCCCTATACTTCAACTAACTGGATAATCTGTTATTTTCCAAGGTCAAGATTCACTTTCCACCCGTGCTTGGTATGTCCCTCTATGGAGGGTGCCCCACTTCACTCCATCAACTAGCCCTGCCTCAAAACCCTGCTTATCCTGCAGGATGACCATCTTTAGGACACTGTTCTTGGTTGCTCAACCATCATCTAGGAGCTCACCTTTCTCTCAAGGTCAATAACACTATTTTGCTTAAAGCATGCATGGAATTCCTCCTTGGTGCAGAATTCTTTGTTTACCTGTGTTACGGCTGACACTAGTATGTAAGCCACTTGCACACTGGATTTATACATCATTCACATTTGGAAGCCTGCATGTTTGGCAACGCACTTTGACTACTTCATAAGTAGTTATTAAACTGAATTGATTTAAAATAAATTCAGGAAAAATAAAAGTAAGAAAGAAACATTATCGAAATAATGTCAAAAAGAACCACTAGCCAGGGCAAGGAGTGTGAAGTCATCATCATTCTCCAACATCTACTGAGCATCTGATATATATGAGATGCTCAATATCTGAATAATTATCTCTATTCTTCACTCTGCTATCCTAGAAGGACAAATTTAAAGAAGTGGCAGAGTCCTTAGGGATCATCTGGTTTAACTTTAATTTTACAGAAAAAGAATAGACTTGGTGTGGTTAAATTATTTGTTCAAGGTTAGTGGGGGGTTCAATATAAACCTAAAAATACAAAGAATATTAGTAATCAAGATATACCAGAAGTAAGACCATATGACTGAGCTTGGAATAATAATAACTATTAAAAACCACTCAAGTGGAATTGAGAGCACTATATAAGATATTAAGGATGGTAAGAAAGCAGTAGCTGGACCCAAGAAGGAGAAGGAAGAAGATGAGGAGGAGGAGGACAGCCAATACTTACACGGTCACTATGTGATAGGTACTGTTTTAAGGGCTTTGGATATATTGACACTTTGATCCTCACCACAACCCTGTGAGGTGTATACTGTTATACCCATTTTAGAAACATTATTGCCTCCAATTTTAGATAGAATTCCTGAACATTACATTCCTGGAAAAGGCTTCAGGAGGCATTTGGTTCAACTTCGTCACTGCACATATAAGGAGACTAAAACAATAATAATAATAACTTTCATTTGCATAATACTTTATCAAACATTTTTACATACATAATTTTATTTTTATTTTGTTTCTCACCAGGTGAGAACACTGCAGTACCAGAGGTTCAAGCCAGATCGCCTGCAGAGACATGCAGAATGTCAGCTGGGCAGATGTTATCCTGAAGTTGGGGCAATGGGAACCCTGTGACTAGAGAGTGGCAGAACTATATTCTAATCCTGGCTTTTAATGATATAAAAAGTAAAATTTGACTATAAAAGAAAATAAAATACGAAAGAACTGTAGAAATTATTTGTACTTTTAATAACTGTCTAAATATTTGCCAAGACAAAGTAAAAAAAGAAAGAGAAACTGACCTGTAGACTCCATGACTGTTACACCAATATAAAGGTACTTGTTGTTTAACTCTTCCAGACTGCCATAGGACAATTCTTTAACTGCTCTTTCAGAGTTGAACGTGACTTTAGCAATTCCATTTATCAGCTTTTTAAAAGGGAAAAAAATGAAAGTGTTATTTTAGAGAAAAACTTATAAGGGAAAATTAACAAAATATGCTTTTACTAGCCTCTCAAGTGACGGCCAATGTCAGAAGAATGGCTTATCATCACAAGTAAAGTAAATGACAGGGTCCACAATTAAGCCCAGAATGTTATTTTCTAATCTAGTTTATACAATTACAGACATGGAAAGTCTTAAACATCATTTGATTCAACATGTCTTTTTTGTATTAACTGATGAAAATATCTTCTTCCAATCCCTAAGTCATGATCCATCTTCCCAGGCCTCTCAGCTTCCATTCGCTTACTTCGTTGGGTTTTATATTTAATCTGTGCTTTGCGGCTTACACATTAAAACACTAATTTAAAAACATACAATGGGTAAAGGGATACAGGGTTAAGCCATAACATTTAATTATGAAATATAATAGTAAAATAGATTTTGCCTTGTTTCTTCTTCTAAAATTAAATAACTTGAAAATGGGATTTTTATATTATTTAGCTTTAAATCTCAGTGTCTAGCATGGAATCTTGCATTAAAAAGAGGCATCTAATTTATATCTTGAACAAATAAAACTCTTTTTAAAAAGCGAAGGCTAAATAATTGACAACACAAACTACGGGAATATGCCACAGGGGGCGGAATGACATGAGCCCTTATTGTCTGCGGTATGTTGCAAAAAACAGCAAACAAGGGAAAGGGGGACCAGGGCTCTAATCTGGTCCCCACTCCCACTAGCCCTTAACCATGGACAAGGAACTTCCCAGTGGATTCATTCACTCACAAATATATATACAGCAGTGCCTACTACTTGACAGGAACCATGCTGGCTCTGAATACGTAATGGGAACGATTCAGACCCACAAAGAATTTAGTGTAAAAAAATGACAGAGAAGTAAATAAAGCAATACAATAAAGAAGGGTTTCTCAACCTCAGCACTATTGACTTTTTGGAAGGATAACTCTTTGTTGTTAAGGATAACTATAGGAGTTTAGCAGCATCCCTGGCCTCTGCCCACTAATTGCCAGTAGCATCCTCTTCCCCAGTTATGACAACCACAGATGTCAGTGGACACTGATTGCCAAATGTCCCCTTAACAGTAAAAGTAGTAGCTGGTTGAGAACCACTAGAACAAACTGTCAAATGGCCTCTACTAAGAGAGGCTCAAGGACTAAGGGAGTACCTGGCGGAGGCAGTTCATCTAGTTGAGAGGAATGAGGGAGGCTTCCCAGAGAAAAAGTGTCAAGGTTGAGACTTAAAGACCGAGGAGGAATTAGCCAGGCAAAGAAGAGGCAGGAAGGGACAAAGGACAAGAGCATTCCCAAGCAGAAGCAGCACTGCAAAGACCTGGAAGCAAGAGAGACAGTGTAAGGAAGAGAAAAGGGGGAAATGGCACGGGATAGGCTGGCTGGGGGCGCTAATGTCACAGAAAGTGGATAATGAGAAGCCAATGAGATTTTTCAGCTTCCATTTCCCATCGCTATATAAAATGAGGGACTAGACTAGATAATTTTGAAGTAATTTTCCATATCTAGCATTCATGACGTATCTTCAAGTATGGATGAATAAATGTCTGAACATCTTACCTTTTCGCTCTGCATTGCATTTTGCATCATGTTTTTATCATCATCATGTAAGTCCTCTTTTATTCCAAAAGAGATAAAAGCATCAGCCTCGCTGACAACTTTGTTGTAAAAATATCTGTCCAACAATAATACCATAAGATTGTTTTGATAACAAGGTTACAAAAATGAAATTCAGATAAACTAACAATCTGAAATAACATAGAGCACTTGATACACTTCAAATTGTCTTCCGTCTACTATGACATCTCATCCTCGTAAAACTACAATAACAAAGCCAAAGTGCAGATTTTATTACTATGTGCTTGATGAGAAACTGATCTTGTGGAGATCAAAAGACTCAGGTCTGGAGCTCTTTCCTACAGAACATATTACTTCCTTGATGATTTTGATATCAGTGGGGAGCTGTTTCCTCTTCCCTTTCACATCTTTAAAAGCAGCATATCCAATTTTACTGTTATAGGAGATAAGTTTTATTTTAATCCTAACTGCACATTACTTTTTTTAGTTTAGAGTTAAAGTATGAATAAAGGAAACTTTCTGCACAGCAAGTAATACTACAGCATGAACTAACTTTCCTTATTCATAGCTTGAACAAATAGTGTCTCCATTAGAAGAAATTAATTTCCATAATGCCACATCAGGTGAGCCTTTTATGTGGTTTAGACTAAGTAACAAACACTCTATTTTAGCAATAAATGCTAGTAAGAGAGGCAGGGTAGCTTCTGAGGGCATGGACTCTGGAACCACAAACTGTGTGACTTACTAGCTGTACAATCTTGGGCAAATTACTAAACATTTATGTACCTCTTTTTTTTTTTGTCTGCTTGTAAAACAGGGATAGTAATAGTATCTACCTCATAGAGTTTTCATAAAGATTAAATGAGCCAATATATACAGAGTGCTTCAAAAGTGCCTGGCACATAGAGTTATATAAATTGGTTATTATTAATAACTATGTGATATTGTCATTTTTAAATGACCTAAACTTTTGTGGTAGAGTGCTTGTAAAACTAACCCAAATTTTTCACTTTCCCACATATCCACCATCTTTGCAGCTCCTTATGTACAAAAGGTGTGAAGGAAATCTGTTTCCTCTGGGCTGGTATCATAAGTTGCTTTGGACAAAAGAATGTGGTGGACGTGATGGAGTGCCAGCCTCAAGTAGGCCTCTAGGGGATTTTTATGTTTCTGTATTCTCTCTCTGATTTTTTTTTCTGCTACAGGCTAGCCTTCTGGATGATGAGAGATATGCATGGTCCAATCATCCTTGTAGTTTCAGTCAACTGCCAGCCAACTACTACCTATACGAATTAGACCTCCTGAGACCAGCCAGCCTCCAGCTGACCTGCCAAACGATTGCAGGTACATTGGCAAGTCCAACTAAGAAGAACCTAGTCCAGATCAGCAGAAATACCCAGTTAACTCATAAGTGGTTGTGATTTTAAGGCATTAAGTCTTGAAGCATTCTTATGTATCACTACTTGGTTGATTAAGCCATTAAAAAATGTCAAGGAGAGAAGGCTTCGTATCTCATTCCTAATATCTTGAGTTATGCTGGTTCCTAAACCAACACCATGATCCTTTACAAAATTTTTTTTTGCAGGTAAATACCAACAAAGCTGAAATCAGAACCAGCCCACATTAGAATGGGCAAATAAACTATAGGCATGATGTCTCTTCAATTGGTCAATCCCAAAGTCATGGTAGACACTGCCAATAAATTACAGATCTTAGCAACACACTGTGCACCTTAAACTTTCACAATGTTCCATGTCAATTACATGTCAAGAGAACTGGGGAAGAAATCACAGATCTCACTTTGGGCAACTCTCACCAACAAGAGCTGGCACTCAATTTAGCTGGACAATATGAAAAATAAACAACTTTCTTACCTTGCTTTTATAGTAATTTCAAAATTATTGAACTTCTTATGGCCAATGAAACTACTTTCTGGTTCTATTGAGACAGAAAAATGTGGCAACACTGAAAATAAAAAGAAAAAGGCAATGTCACCACTTAGGAGCAGCCTTCTTTCTGGTACAGTTGATGGAACATCAACACAACATTCAGCTGTCATCATTATCATTATCATCAACAACAATGACATCACTAGGAAGCCTCCCATTCCACCAATCAGAGATCAGCCCAGCTCTATGTACCCGAAGCACTTTGTTTATACCTGGATTACAGCATTTGTTATAAGCAATTGTTTATTTCTCTGACTAGAGTATGGGCTCCTTGAAAATAGACTGTTCTCTATTTTCATATATCTCCCCCCTCACCCTTCTCATAAATCTTTTTCTATGTCCCCATAGATTTTGCATTGTTGTGTTTTTATTTTCACTTGTATCATAAGTCTTAAACACAGTAAATGTTTAATAATGTTTATTAAATTGAAAATAAAAATTCTTGCTTATTTAATGTTTCCCTTTTTTGTCCAATAGATAAAATTGACCCAATTTCTAAACTCCAGCACAAAACTCTAACTTTAGTCAAGAAGAGAGAGGTTATAATTAACTATAAGAAATAACATCCATGCAAAATTAAAAATTAGAGCAGAAAGCAGTTGTTTTCTTTCTATTTTTTGGTATTTTGATTGCGCAAGAGAAAACAGTATCTCCTGTTGAAACATCACTGTCTTCTCTTTATACAAACTCAGACTGTGTACCAGGGCTTATGGATTCTAATTCTATTAACCTACACAACAGTTGATAGAAAACTGGGTGATGAAGTGACCCTGATATTGTGGACAAACAATGCCTGGCACACAAGTTTCAGTGAGATAGCCGGCTTCAGATACGGCTCGTGTGTTTTCTAGATGGTGAAGGCTAGAAGAAAAAGAACAATGCAATTTGTTGCCCTATATTCTTGTGTTATCAAAGATCCAGGTATGGATCCAGGCAGGTATGGTCTCTCCAGGATATAAAGTGCAAAGAAATATTTTGCCCTTTCACCTAATACCCACTTGCCATGTGGTAGGAACATTCCTGTCAACAGCGACATACCAGTGAACAAGACAGACACAAACTCTGTCCTCAATGCACCCACAGTCAAACAGGGAAGACAGGCATAAGCATACACACACACACACACACACACACACACAAACACCCAACCCACAGTTATGAAAACTGGTATGAAGAAGTACAGCGAATCCTACTCAGGAAAGACAATGCGGGGAAAGCTTCTATGAATAAATGAATTTTCAGTTGAGATTTGAAAGGTGAGTAGGAATTGCCAAGGCAATAAGGGAGGGGGAAGTGTTGTAGGCAGATGGGACATCATGCACAAAGTCACCAGTGCAGGAGGGAAGTGAGGGCAAGAGTGGTATATAATGAGGCTGAAGAGGGGGAGAGCCAGCTCAAAATAATGATCCTGACTTTCCTTATAAAAGAAATGAGCAGCTACTGGAGACCTTTTGATAGTGAAATAATATGATGAGATTTGCACATCAAGATTATTTTGGCTAATGCCAAGTGAGAAGAGTTGGAAAGCAGAGATAGCAATTAAGAGCCTTTTGCAATAATCCAGGAGAGAGCCTGGTGATGGATCAATGAGGGTGGCCACAGGTAATAAGAGGTGGATGAATTCTAGGTATACGCAGGAAGCGGCAAAAACACTTGGAGGAAGGGAGGGTGGTTGTAATTACATATATCGAAGACCTATAATCTTCAAAGTTGAGTCTAATTGTAACAAATTTGTTGTCATTGTTTTGTTTGTTAATTGTTCAAATTTGTCTATTCTCCATATTAACAGTCTCCTGGGGATTAAAAAGTGAGTTCAAGCAAAAGAAAGTTAAATTTGATATCACAGCACACAAATTATCTAATAAACAACTATTAAAATGGAAAGATTAAGCTATTTATATGTTAATTGTTAGTCCATTAATATGATTGATTTCAAAATGAGAATATCTTTAATTTCCAAATAAATATACTAGAGATTTGTGAACCAGAAGGAAAATAGCACTGGACTAGAGGTAAGGAAATCCAGTTGTTGTCCCTGTTCTGTCCCTAATGGACTGTAATGACTTTTGTAAACCATCTATTAGTCTTTCTGTGTTCCACTCACCACATCTCTAATTAAGTTTCTCCTAAAATCACAACTCTGGAAAAAGACCTTAACTACTCATGCTCCTCCAGGGGCTAGGTCTCCTCAGGTTCTATGATGAGGAACACAGGTCGAGGGAGGTCAGTGTGCTTATTCAAGGTTAACAAGACCATGCTGAACTAAAGCCTAGCCATTGGGACAAGCATGTCCCTCCAACCCATCCACCAGCACGTCTAACCATACCAGTAGGCTATTTCATCTTCAGGGAGTGATTCTGCATTAAGCTCATTAATGAAAATAATTATTGCAAAAATACTAACTCATTATAGGTAAAGCTTTAATTGTCAGAAATTACCATATTCTTTAACTTCAAAATATGCAGTCCCAGTTGTTGAAAAGTCCTCTTTATATTTAGCTTGAATTTTCCACACACCATACCTGTGAAAGCAAAATATTTAAAATTACAGAAATCATCAAATAGTTTTAATTTACCTAATCAATTCCTGTTTTAAGGAGGGAGAAGTAAGTAAAGATGTATATAGCCTAAGTAATTATATTTTATTTGCAATAAACTGAAAAAATTGAGTGTTTTCAGGATAGAAATAGAAACTGTTTAGTAATTAGTTTTTCAAACATTTTTCAGGTATTTTATCTTAATATTATCAATAGCTTTGAATTGAAGAGCTTATGATACTTCAGAATTTACTTGATGTTGGAGCTTAATTATACTAACACAATATTAAAATCTATACTATAGTAGAAAATTCATAATAATGTCTCTTGAGACATATAATGCAGGTCAAGTCCATCCAGATGACAAAATTCACACCTTGTGTAAAAGAAACTGGAGCTGGAGACAAAGTATGGTTTGTTTAAAGAGAAAAATGACCTGAGTGCAATCACAAACTTTCAGTCAAAAATATTTACTAAGCACTGGATTAAAGAGCGGAGATAAAAAATAAGTAAGATAAATGAGTCCCTGTCTTCATGGACCTAATAGACCACAGGAGTTCAAATTTTTTACTTTTCCATCTACTAGCAGACTGGACTTGGGGACATTGCTTAACTTCATTTGTGAAATGAGAAAGATAACATCTACTTTGCACATTGTTTACACAATTAATAAATTCAATATTGTCATCATCTTTAATTCAATGTGCCCGTTACATTGAAGTAGTGGGGATATAACAGTGAGCAATACAGACATGACCGCTGTCCTCAGGGAGTTTACAGTCTACTGGGGAATAAATGGGCAAGTATTGTAAATAACTAAATAAATAATTGCAATATTGAAATAAGTACCACTAAGAAAATAAACAAGAGAATAAAAGAAAGAGAGGGACTACATTAGATCATGTGTCCAGGGATAACCTCTTTGAAAAGGGAGCATTTACCCCAGGTCCTACAGAATGAGAAGAAGCCAGCCTTATGAAGAATAAGGGGAAGCACATTCTAAGCAGAGGGGACAACATGTGCAAAGGTACTGGGGCAGGAAAGTCCTGGCCCTGAGAGGCTACCATGGCTGACACATAATCTGTCACAAAGCAAATAGCACAAGATGAAAAAATGATAACAGTTGGAGAAATGAAAATAGTTATAGAATAGGTTAAATTTTGTGCTTCAGAGCATGTAATATTTTCAAGAAAGTATACAACTTAAAAATTATTTGATGTATGTATGTCTCCCAATTTAATCCAAGTCTCTAGATAATCTTCTGTATAGTAAATTAACTGCAAACCCCTTTCTAGAGGGCAGAGTAAAAATGACCATAAAGAGATTTGGCTTTAAAGTAATATTGTACCTATTTTTAGGTACACCTATTTTATTTGTCCTACTCTAAGCTCCTTGAAGGCAGGGACCGTGGATTCTTCATTTCTATTCTACATCTCTCATTCCTATGGTACTTTGCACATACCAGGAATGTGTTCACTAAATATTCATTACATTGGATTCTGTTTAAACACATTCTTAAATCCTTTAACATGAGGCCAAGAGAAAGAACATCCTCTGAGAACATCCTCTTTCTTAAAATTTGATAGTCTATGCAGAAAGCCTATAGAAGAGTAATATTTTTATAACTCTCACAGCAAGGCATAAGATTACGCCACCTTTTTAGTCTGATAGTCTATTAGATTTCCATAAAGGGTGGAAGGCTGATGGTTTTGATTTAAAAAAAAAGCCTGAGGTCTATTTTTCATGCTTCCAAATTTTAATTTCTGTCTGTAAAGCAGATTGGCCAGAAGTTTTAAGAAGTCCCACCCCACCAAAATGAGTCAAGCTTCTCATTACTCTTTAAAAGATTTTGCATATCCTCATTTCTTTTACACTGACACCCTTTATTAACACTAGGTGGCTTCATTTGACTGATGATCTGCCTCACCATCAAAAGCTCCAGATGTGCTTTTTAGAGAAAACTTTATTAACAAATATTTTTAAATACTTAGGATTAGGTGGAATCTTGAAATCAGGAAAAGAGATAATTCCAGTATAATCCTTTTCTTCCATAATGTCAACTCCTGATTCATCAGGATCCTTTGAATAAAAACAAACAACATCAAAGCACATAAACCACATTAAAAAATTAACTGATTACATTATATTTGATCTACAGAAATATTTACTAACAAAAATCCATGTCTTCAAATTAAATATGAAGGAGAAAGACTATTTAAATGTATTGAAGACAAATAAGGTTCATTTAAGCCACTTCCTTCCCTCTTTCCCCTCCTCCATCCCCTGCTCCTTCCTCCCACCCCCACACACATACACAAAGGTATAAATCAGCATCCAGGTATCCTAGTCTCAGTTATCTAGAGATGAGACTCAACTCTCTGTGGCATAATTAAAAAAAGAAGTGTAACAATAACTGATGTTATAATAAATCAAATGTGGATTTACAGGCTTTATAGATACCAGCATCTAAATTTCTTATCTGTTCATTTGAACTTTTTAAAGCAAATATACTATAAAATGCATTTATTAGCTAGATACTTTATAAATGCAATATGTTCATTTTGAGCTTGATAAAACATTCAAAATAGTTAAAAAAACTTTAAAGTTTTCATAAAGCTTTCCCATAAGCTTTCGTGTGTGGGTTTGAAAATTATTGAAATGAGGTTTTTTATTGTCTGTGGACTACGTATAAAGGTCCATTTTGGTCTTAACACAGAAATTGACCACCATATGCTGTGACTGAGAAATTCATGGTTGGGATTTACTTTTAATCCTCACTAGATGATATGTTTATTGATTTTAGATATAGAGGAAGGTGGGGAGAAACAGAGAGAAACATCAATCTGTTGCCTCTTGTACTCGCCTTGACAGGGGATGGAAACCACAACCTAGTATGTGCTCTGACTAGGAATCAAATCCACAACCTTTTGGAGTATGGGATGATGCTCTGAGCAACTGAACTACCTGGACAGGGGCATGGTTGGGATTTTAAGGTATTTTTCCTCAAGTTGCAAAGGTCCATTTTGAAAAAGAATTAGAACTGAGGCTAAGTATCTTCTGGTCTGTTCTTTATCCCTGCAGTTTATTATGCATGGTGTTTCTAAGATGATCTTTCTTGAGTACTGTTTTCAGGACACCCTACAAGCTGATGCCCCACTGTTCTGGGATCTGATTCCTTAATCCTGTCTTCTTGGGACAGCTCTTACACATGACAGAGGGCGTTCATTCTTCCTTGTGTGGTGTCAGGGCTCTGCATCACTGAAGTTCCACCATGGAGGGGCACAGGAGGTGAAATAAATAGCATCTGTCCACATGCTGTAGTATTTTTTTTCTTCCTTCCTTTTCTTTCTTTTCTTTTCTTTTCTTTTCTTTTCTCTCTTTCTTCTTATTTATTTATTTATTTTTGCTCATGTACAGTTGTCTCCATTTTCCGACAGAAAAAGGGCATTCAAGCTGACACTGCCTCTCCTTTATCCTCTCCCAGACTTCTGACATCAGTCAGCCAGTTTATGTACTAGCATCATTTCTTACTTCTTCCTGAAGCCATAGCTAAACTCATGCTCTATATTGCATGAGAAGTTCTTCGCTGTTCTTTTTAAAAAACCTACGGCCATTCTTTTCATTAGGACCAGCTCAAGGCTTCCTTTACCTATTCTATTCCAGAAAAGGATTACAGCATCCTTTAATCTCACCCCAATTTTGTCTTCCCTCTGAGCTCCAATCTCATCTGTCCTACTATACAATTTGGTTTGTTTACTCTAGTATGGTTTTATTCTCTGGTACCTATATATAAGGTCCAGCACAAATAATGTCTCTTTTTTATTACAAAATCATAAGCATGTAATTCTGTAACATAACAGTATCACATTCAAGCACACCCTATGACATTTTAGGTGAAATGTTCAAGTTAAAAGTATAAATTATTACATCCATACAATTATCCTACCAACCACACTTAAGTAGATGTTGCTTCTGCCAGACCCTGTGTGAATGTATAGTTATTTTCCTAAACTCAAACCTTGGGTTTCCAAGAAAAAAAAACTCACAGATCCTGAGCCCCAGCTGGTGTAGCTCTGTGTACTGAGCATGGGCCTGTGAGCCAAAGTGTCGCCAGTTCGATTCCCAGTCAGGACACAGGCCTGGGTTGTGGGCCAGGTCCCCGGTAGGGGGTGTGTGAGAGGCAACCACACATTGATGTTTTTCTCCCTCTCTTTCTCCCTTCCTTCCCATCTCTCTAAAAATAAATAAATAAAATCTTAAAAAAAAAAAACCTCACAGCTCCTGGGCCCCTGCTTTAAGATAACTCAGCCCATACAGACCCATGGTTATAAACAAATAAATTCACATTGGAGTCTGACATTTACTGTGACTTCTATAAATCAGCATCTTTGTTCCTGTCAACGCCATTCTTACTTGCTTCTTCTCCTTACTCTCTAGTTCAGGAAGTCTAACAGGCCTCTCTCTGCATTCCTTCTGCTGCCAACATGACAATGCCTCTCTCTGCCTCCAGATTTCTGCGGCAGCCCAGAGTGGGTCTCCCTTACTCCACACTCCTACACTTCCACCGTAGCAGTGCTCATGGCTACAAATTTCCCTTCTATCCTTTGTCAGAGTTCCCTACAATAAATCTACAGGAGCTTCCTACAACCTGCCATGCAAAGTCTTCTAGGCCTGGTCTAACTTTCAAGTCTTATTTACCCTTCTTTTCCCAGGGATGCCTCCTCCCGTGAATGAAATTGCTTTCTTCCTGTCCTGTCCCTCTTACTTGTGACTTTTTGTTACCCGTCATTCCTTTTCTAGCAATCCTCCTGCTTCTTCTCCACATATCTAAATTCTACTCATTGTTCCAGGTCCAGTTCCAATTTCACTTCTTTCCTGAAGTGTCCCTTGGCCTCACTGATCTCTCTAAATTCCTGGAGTGTACATGTTATCAATAGTTATCAACCACAATCTTGAAACACTCTGATGTTTCACAAGTAATTCATTAATAATAGCCAGATGTAAAAGTTTGTAAAGGTTTATGATTTTTGTGATTTATAAAGGACTCAGAATTTTCCTATACTTTTTTTTCCTTGTGTTTTTGGAAAGGTTTTGTTTTTCTGTTTTTCAGTAGGCGAAAAGGTGCTGTAGCCTATAATGAAAGACTATTACTAATATACCTACTGTTAATAGATGAGCAGTGAGTTATTTCCCTACAAAAATTGTGTAGGGCTGTGGCACAAACTGGGCAAGGCCATGGGAGTTTATTGCACTTGTATCTATCATCTGTTATGTGTGTCATGGCTGACAAAAAGTTGATAACTGCTAATCTTTATCTCATGGTTTAGTACTATTTTCACACATGTTAGTATGAAACACATTAGTTAGTTAGTTAGTTAGTATACTCTAAGTTCCTTAAGTGTAAGTACCATAGATTGTAATTCTTTATCTTGAATTATACAAATTTTAAAATCTTATACTAGGTATTCAATTAATTCACACAGGGGTATCTAACCCATGCCCCTTGGGCCGCATGTGTCCTAGGATGGCTATGACTGCGGCTCAACACAAAATCATTTATTTACTTAACACCATTTTTTTGCTCCTCAGTTTTTGTCAGTGTTTGTATATTTAATGTGTGGACCAAAACAACTCTTCTTCTTCCAGTGGCTCAGAGATGCTAAAAGGTTAGACACTCTTAGTGATTGACTGATGTTCTTGAAGAAATAAATCATGAAAGGATGTATTTCAATTATTTAGTTTAAAATCATAAGTTGTTGGGATTTAATTTTCATGAGCTCTTTAGTCATGCCTATTTTAGAGGCATAGACACAATGGTATACTCACAGAAAGTGTTCAGTCACCATTTACTGAATTTTGAATGAGTCAATATAGCATTAGGGAAGGGTTATGAAATAGCATATCTTATTTTAAAAATGAGTTAAATTATTTAGATGAATAACATACTCACTGTGAAAGTTAAGACAGTTTCTCTTTTGGCTGGCTTCAAGTCATCATTCAGTGAATAAACTCTAACCTTTACTGTAAGAATAATTGATAGCATCAAAACCTCTAAACACAAGGGTATTTTGGTTTTTAACAACAATCATCCTTAAAAGATGAGTCTCATTACAGTAAATCAATACATGGTCAATATGCCAATATCCATTTTTAAAAGAAAGAAAAAGTTTGCAGATATATAAGAATTCTTTTGGATTTCTTTAAAAAGCTAGTTCTAGTGAATTTAAGTACAGTTCACTGTTAAAATATATTTACATACAACCTTTTTGGGGAACACATATATAGTACAAAATTACATATATCTGTAATTAGGCTACTGTTTATCAAGAATTTCATAGTAGCAAAATAGTAATGTCTATCATATGGTTATATGGGAATGTAATATATTATCTCATTAGAGTTGAAGATTAATAGAAGATTAGGTAGTTTGATTCAGACATTATATACTCTTATAACAAAGCCCCAAATTATCTTATTGTTGCTAAAGTCTTCTTTGAATTGTATAGTTTTGTTATATTTATTGAGCCAGACCACACAATTGTTCTCTCATTGTTAAAAGAATAATATCAGTGACTCAATAACAATTAGCTCTCTTTCATTTCTTCCTGTCAATTAGTATATCCTCACCTTTTAAACAAACGCATCTGCTTAGATTTCAACTTATGAGATATGCTTATCTAGTTCCAATGACATAATTGTTATTTCTATAGTGTTTTACTGATACTCAAATAATTTCATGGCCAAAACTTGGCCCACAAAATAAAAGTGAACTGGCATCATAAACCTTTTTTAAAGAGTCCGTATTATGCAAAGCTCTACATAAAAAGCCAATTAATATCTCTGAAACTGGTTTCATTAAGACCATAGGATTAAAGCAAAATACTCAGTAAATCCCCCCAGCTCTGCTATACCCTTATGCTCAGTCCTATCTCCAGCCTCGAAATCTCCTTTCTGCCTTATGAACATTCCTGGCCCAGGCCTGAGCATCACCGGGATGTTTACCATAGGCAGTTGTGCTACAAAAGCTCAGGCTCTGGAGTTCAAAACTTTGGTTTCGCTCCGCTCCTGCCTCCGCCACTTCTTAGTGTGATCCTAAGCATAATACTTAATCCCTCTAAACCTTAATTCCCTCCTTGTAGAATGGGGCTGCTAATATTTGCTTCATAATGTTGTGAGACCTAAATGAGACAAAGCTTTTGCACAGGCCTGGCACATAATAACTAATCAACAAATGATTATTATTTCTTTTTTATTACTATTTCTATGACTACTACATGTCTACTTTCTAACCAGTTTGTGTTTAGGTTAGAAAATTAATCATGTCTTTAGAGCAATGGTGTACCGGAGGCAAGATCAATACATTTTTGTGCCAAAGATAATGACTTTGAATTTTAAAAAAGGTATTAAGTGCCTTCTTCTATGTGAGGCACTCTGTTAGGCCCAGAGATACCCGGTGAAACAAATCAGGCACGGAAGTCTTCTAATGGAGTGGAGGAGAGAGGCAAACACATGATCGCACAAGTATGTGTAAAAATCTGGGGATGAAAGGTGCCACAAAGGACACTTCCTGGCTTTCTAGGAGTGTTGTCAGGGCTGCCTTCTTTGAGATGACACGTAATGGTTGAGTAGGAAGTAATAAGGCAATGGAGGGTCATGAATGTAGCAGACAGAGGTACATCCCATCTTTAATATAGATGGAAAATGGTGTGAGCAAGCACCAGAAAAGAGTTCAGTTTGGCTGGTGTCCACAGACTAGGTGGAGCCTGGTGGATGATGAAGCTAGAGGGGAAGGCAGGACACAGCTTGTATGGATTTGAAGGATTTGGGCCTATATCCTGAAGTCCTTTATCCTGTAAAGCCTTGAGCATTTAAGCCTTTATCCTAAAGACGCTTACACTAAAAATCCCTCAAGAATCTTCAGATTAAATGTGTGCATCAGATTAAATGTGTGCATCAGGACATCAAAACTACAAATAGCAAGATTCAACCAATTTAAAAAGAATTACTTAAAAGTATTCATCTGTGTACATACGACTTTGTGTTACTCCACAGATTAAACAACAATGGAAAACACTTCCCTAGTGCTTACTCTGTGCTAGGCACTTTTTAAAAAGTGCTTTACACTTAAGAATTCACTTCATACATCTTCATGAGGTATGTTCTATTATTATTTCCATTTTGCAAACGAGAAAAGTGAGGCACAGAGAGGATGAGTAACTTGCACAGGGTCACGAAGCTAGTCAGCCTGAGCTGGGATGTGAACTCTGACAACTTCGCTCTAGAGTCTGCTTAGTGGAAATTAGAAGAACATTTTCCAGTTTTCCTCTATGATTAGATTAGAGGAAGATACCAAGTCTTCATACAGTAAAGTCCTGATAGAGAAATGATGTATGAGTCTGTTCTTAAGGAAAGCCTTTATAGCTACGAAAAGTCCCGAGTTTTGGGGATCAGACTACTTATTGGACAAAGACTGGAGACCCTAAGTGGTAGGCAGTGTTAATGGGCCCCAATTAATGAAGCATCCTCTAATATAGAAGGAGGACAGGGCAAGGATATATTTGTTTCTAGGTATAATTTTGTTCAAAAGAGTCCAAGCTTTATAGGCAGAGACTATCTCCTTGTATACGAAGTCATCTTGAGTCAAAAACGGTACTATTTTGGCAATGATATTCTGTCCACACCATGTGCAATATTCCACCCTCTCTAGACTTTCCTTTCTCAGCTGACCATGACAGGTGCTTCCGCTGGAAGGGTAATGTACAGGCTTGTTCCATCCCACTACTGTCAGCGTCACCATCAACCAACATTTGGCAAGCATGCACTGTGTGAAAAGCTTTTCAACGAAGCTGGCTCGTCCTGCCTCCCTTCCTGTCCTTCACCAGGGATATCATTATCAAAACTCCATAACCTTCCCATCCCACATATAGTTCCCTCATAATTCCACCTCCAATGTGCTCAAAAATCATTGAGGATGAGAGAGAGACATAAAGGAATCGAAGACTTGCAGACACTTGAACATATCTGGGCACCATTCACACTTTTCTGTGTTTTACTTTTGGTCCTTTGGGGGTAAGTTCCGTTATTCCTCAACCACAGAGTTTGGGGCTATCCTGCTCTTTCCCTCTTCAACAGAAGAACCATGAATATGAAATAGTGTCCTAATAGGAACTTTCTTAGGTAGATTCTCCTGAGAAAAATAATATTCATATATTTCTGTGATCTAGTTTATTCTTTGCTGAAAAAGCTTATCTTGGGTTGGATTTGTTTTCTCAATTAGCTCCAAAGTAACAGAACTTTTTAAATGAATGTGCCTCTTATAATAAATTATTTCCCCATTGTGAAAATTATAGTGTTGGCAATTACATCTTATGTTTGTTTAATAAATAAAATACAATGCAACATTTCACAATTTTTAAAAAACACTTTTCTACGTGGAAATTAACTGATGAGACAAATTATGTAATTGTTGATTTTGCAATTTACCTATGCATTTAAATCAAATTTTAATTTTGATTGTTTATTTAGCAATTACCATATACATTTAAAATTAACATAGTATTTATAAGTGTAAAAGTGATTGGGAATTGAGACTCTTTTAAACAAATTGGAAACCTGTCTCCAGTTAATTTCAAGTGTTAAAAAGCTCTACAGTATAGAGGCAATTGTCCTCCCCAGGGAAAAAAGCGTCTTATACTCTACCTGACTGTTCTGGAGTGTAAACAGGTTTGTCTGTTTGAATGAAGAGATATCCATTGTCGTTGGTTACTGGCATTTTTTTTGATTTTGAAAAATGCTTTGATACAACTTCCAAATATACATATGAAACTAGGTTTTGTATTTCAGACCACTGTTTGGGTTGTATCTGTAACAGAAAATGTTGACAAAAAAGAATATATTAATGCAAAAAAGAATATATTGGCTTTCTACATACCACTGTAATCTCACTAGAAGGAAAAATAAGTGTGTGCATTTAATCATTTAAAAAGTAGTAGGGGAGCCAGAAGGGTAAATAAATTTTGCCCAAAGCCCTTCAGTGTTAAATGCCTTAACCAAAATTTAAAGTGTTTTCTAAACACTATATGCATTTAATAAAACTATTTAAGCTACAGAAGCTCTCTTAATAAACTTTCACTTAGCCCATGAACTCCATTCCCTCCCCTCAACATCCTGACTGGTGTCAGGACACTGTGCATTATAGCTACATCCTTCTGCTCCCACCGGTCGAGCAGTGCACTTTCCAAAATGTGTAAGTGATTGTAATGATCTACTTTATATTGCATGCTATGCAAATTTAATACATAAAAAGTAATAAAAGAAAGATAATTGCTTCTGTGAAAACTTGGGCTTTGGATGCAGGATAAAAATCAATCACTAAAATCAACTGCTGTGGAATTAAATATGTGAGTACTGTAAAAGTTGGGAAAACAGTAAAACTCTATAAAGATTCTGCACTCAGACTCTTTGCAAACGTCTTTAAGTTCTTTCTCCACTTTAAGGAAACATAAACTGTAGAACAAAGATGATGTGTTAAAGGTGTGACACCTAATAAATAAGATTTGACGTCCCAGTCAGTGGGCCTGCACTTCAAGAAAAGACCTTGGCACAGTATCAAACAACTGGCAAATAAGGGTACATTGTAATGTTAAGGTAAAATTAAATGCTTAAAATATGCATCAATTTTTGTGATTTCTCCACCTTAATCTACTTTCCAATTAACCATGTAAGTTAGCACTGTTCAAACAGAGCTTTCTGTGATGATGGAAATGTTTTATTATCTCTGCTGTCCAATACTGCAGCCACCAGTCAAATGTGGTCACGTTTGAGCACTTGGTATGTGGCTCATGTGACTGAGGAACTAAATTTTTTATTTTTGTTAAATCTGATTGATTTAAATTGAAAAGTAACAATTGCATGTGGCTAGTGGCTACCTTGAGTCACATAAGTGTCTGCTGAAAATAATACTTTTGGGAGATGAAGTTTAATTCTTAATAAACCCTAATAAATGTAAATATCTGTTAAGAGATTAGGGCATATACCACCAAAAACACTAATAAAATAATTTCTACATTTGGTTAAATTTATTTAGATCACTTTCTCAAAACTGAGTAATGAGTATTCATTACCTCTTTTAGGACCTTTTATCCTTTACTATTTTTATTACAATGTTAAATATGTACAAACCTAAAACTAGGTATAATCTTATGTTTATGACTTTATATAATTATACAATCAAAATAAATTAAAAATGCTAAAGATATAATTATAATTTTAAACTATAAAATTTCAAATTTTAATTTCTTTCTTAAATAACTCACTTTTAAGAGACAGCGGTATAAATGAACCCCAGAGCCCCTTCCAGGTCTCATAGTGTTCGATTTTTCTGGTTCCTGATTTTTGAATTTTTACTGGAATTTAAAATAATATTTTATTATATCTATTCACTTGGGTGAATAAATACTAAGTATGGAAAATTCTTTTTAGTTACCAAAACTTTTTAATGAGAAATGAATTACAAGCATGTTTCTGACCCTGTTATATAATATCTTAATAGAAGAAAAAGTTATTTGATCAAGGTTGTTTTTTTCTATTAATCACAAGTTGTAAATGAGAGCTATTTTCAGTAATTAATAATTTATTCTTGGAAACTATAATTGTAGAATATTGGAATTTAAACAAATGTTCAATAGCATCCATGGCTTCCTGTATGTAATGCAGTACAGATCAATAGGCATATTCGTATTTTTCCTTCTTTATAACAATAATTTTGACAGAAAATAAGTATTCTCAATTCATTTTCAAATATTTTCATATCAGTACAATTTTATTTTCTAATAAGAATGTTACAATTTACATGCATTGCTCAAAAAACAGGCACAACTCTCCTAGTTAGAGGTTTCTGCTCCCTTTGTATTATTATTAGTGACTGACATACATCAGCTAACAATCGCGGAGGTATAATGGTATAAATGACCAAATCTCTATGTTTTCAATGTTCAATCTCTGAACACATTTTACTGAGGATATTCTATATATATAAAGAAATTAAAGGACAAATACATACCGTTAAGATTGCAGAGTTTTGGAATTTATTTTCTGTGGATAAAATAATAGATTGCGAAGCATAACTAAATTCTTTACCAGGATAACTTTTAATGGAGATTACTGCATCAAATGCTTCAGTGTACCCATAAACTTGAATTACAATATTTTCAGATGCTCCAATACGAAGTACTTTTGGTGCTGATATGACATACCTGTTGAAATGGGAAAAGAGAAGGATCAGGAGCTCTATATAACATATTTTGTTATACTTCTGATTTTTTATCTTACTTGATATATTCAATTTAAAATAGGCACATTTTCTCAACTTAAAAATAAATTTTTAATTAAAATTTATTTGTGATCTATGCTAATTTCAGCATAGTTTCTAAGAAGAAAGAAATAGCTTGAAATTAGGACTAAAAAAAATAGCACTGGGAATTTATTGAACATTTAGAAAGGCAGTAATAATACCTTCCCTGAGCTACTGCAGCACAGGAAGACTTAATGATGTTGACTAGAACATGTACATAGGGTCACTATCTTTGTCCAATGGACAAAAAAACAACATAGTTACCAGTGATTGAATTCCAGCTGTGCCATCTACTGGCTGAGTTACTGTGATGAATCACTAACCCTTCTCTGAGACCTCAGTAACTGTGAAACTATTACCTTCTTTACCAGGCTGAGATAAGGATGGAATGAGACCACGTACATGAAAACACTTAGCATGCTTAGTACTCAATAAATGTTAAGGTTCATTAATTTTACTAAATTATTAGGAAGGAAATAACCTTAGAAGTACTGGAGTTATACTAGTGAGTAGATTTTTTAAAAGGCCAGAATAAGAGTGATCTTGGGGGAATGCATTAAAAAATGGAAGTAGTTCTGGAACCTTAGAGAGCAAATGATCACAATCTTACAATAACAACAACAATGACTGAACACTTATCATGTATGAGGGTGAGTAGTAGCACTCAGTGTATAATTCTTTCAATCTTTACAACAGCCCAATGACTAGATACTATTGTTTTCTAACTGTACAAGTGATAAGAAGTTAATTTGACTAAGGTCACCTGACTTAGAATGAGGAAGGACTTTATACTCAGGTCTCTCTTTGTTGTCACGGATTAAATTGAGGTCAAAGTTACAAGCTTTGTTCACAGCCGCAGGCTGTTCCCGGAGTTTTATTTTGCATGTGATTTATACAAGAATGAAAGTGAATCTATATGTTTTTGAAATAAAAATTTTAAATGTGTGATTTTTTATTGTTTATTAAAAGAAAACCTACAAATATGATCTACGTTATTGATATTATCACAAAGTATATCATCTGAATAGTGAGAGCTGTTGTACTTATGCTATTACATAGAAAAATGTGTTTCAACCCAAAAGGTCATAATGATTGACTAATTTAAGAGCCCGAACAGTCAGCCCCTCACGCCAACTGGCAGAATTATTACAGGCTCCTGTTAACATTTTGACATTTAATAAGTCTTTTCAAATCACTAAGTCTTTAATAACAATGAAATTAATTTGGGAGCAATTAAATCCTTTAAAGCATTTGGCAGTTCTACATGACAACTAATTTGGAACCATTTACAGGCACATTGTGAAAGAGAGGAAAGGATCTCCAGACTTCCAAGCATCATCTGATTTCCCCATGTGCTTATCCAGGAATGGCAGAACGTGAGAAAACTTTAGCTTTGATGATAATAAGATACATTTACAGAAACTTTGCAATGTGCTCAGCTCTGTTTTAAGCACTTTATAAACTCACTGTGTTGCTACAACCACTCTGTGAGGAAGGTCTTATTATTAACCCCATTTTACAGATGAGAAAACAAATAATTAACTTGCCTAAGGTCACACAGTTTACAAGTTATAGAATTAGGAACTGATCCTGAGCATCCTATTTCCTGAGTTAACACTTTCAATTGCTTTACTACACTGAATTTAGACTTTTGCTAATCTGGAGAGGGGGAGTATTTTAATTTCAGTATACTTAGAAGTTTTGTATTTTGGGTTTAAGATTGTTTTAATTTTAAATTGTCAATATGGTTAGTGGTGGTGAAACATAAAATATTCAATTTCCAAGTCCCTAAAAGATTGCTCTGAAACCACTCTTCCTACAGACTTTGGTCCTTGCTGATTTATCAGTAGCACAATCTAATCTAAAGAATTTCATACTTTTCTTATTTTCTTTGCAGAGGAACAGGCCACTGAGCTTGCAGGGGGACAAAAAACGTCACTTTGGCCTCTACCTGAAATATTGTTTCCCCAGATATTTGTAAGGCTTGCTCCCTTGCCTCTGTCAAGCTCTGTATGAGTACTTTAAAGAACCTTATCTGGTCTCTGACTTCCGGCAAGATGGAGGAATAGGTGGGCGCACCGTAACTCCTCGCACAACCAAGAACAGAACCACAGTAATTTACAACAATGATTTGCAGTCATAATATCAGAACTGTCAGAGGATTTATCTAAATGGAAGTCGGACAGCCTAGAAGTTGAAGTAGACCCGTACATCCAGACTGGTAGGGGACTACGAGCCCAGCGAGCAGGCGTGGGCCTGGCGCGGGTCGCAGGCGTGTGTAGGTCGGGGGAAATTTGGCGCAGAATCCGAGCGACAGCAATCCGGGACGCAGGAGCGAGCGCAGCGGTGTAGCGGTGATCCCTGAGTACGCAAGCAGCGGCTGGGGGAATCAGTGGGGCAGCGACTGGGGATCAGGGCAGAGCTGACAGCCCAGAAGCCCAGGGAAGTGTCTGACTCCAGGAGAACGGAAGGGTCGCCATTGATCCCTCCTGTCCCCGCTCCCGCCCCTGCCCCCACATATAACGTCACAAGCTAGCGACTGGGGTGCCCAGCACCAGTGAACACCTAAGGCTCCGCCCTGCACCGTAACAAGAGCGACCAGACCGGAGAAAAAATAAATAAATAAGTAAAATAATAGGAGAGACGGGGAAAGACGTAAGATATGTTTCCAGCAGAACAGATCAGACCCCCAGGACTCATCCTTTTGAGTGACCAAGAAATAGCCAATTTATCAGATGCACAGTTCAAAACACTGGTGATCAGGAAGCTCACGGAACTGGTGGATTTTGGATCCAAATTACATGAAAAAATGCAGATTACCATAAAAGGGATGCAGGAAGACACACGGAGAAGAGCCAATTGTGAAAGGAAGGAATCTGAATCTCAAAACAACACAGTGGACCAGAAGGAAGATAGAATCAACCAAGCAGGAGAGCATGATGAAATAAGAATTCAAAAAATCGAAGAAAAGCTTAAGACCATCGAGGACACCTTTAAACGTTCCAACATCCGAATTATAGGGGTACCAGAAGGGGAAGACCAACAAGTGGAAAAGTTATTTGAACAAATAATAAAGGAGAACTTCCCCAAACTGGCAAAGGGAACAGTCTTCCAAGAAATCCAAGGAGCGCAGAGAGCCCCAAAGAAGTTGGACCCAAGAAGAAACACACCAAGGCACATCATAATTACATTAGCCAAGGTAAAAACGAAGGAGAGAATCCTAGAAGCAGCAAGAGGTAAGGGGACAGTCACCTACAAAGGAGTTCCCATCAGACTGTCAGCTGATTTCTCCAAAGAGACCTTACAGGCAAGAAGGGGCTGGAAAGAAATATTCCAAGTCATGAAAGACAAGGACCTACATCCCAGATTGCTCTATCCAGCAAAGCTCTCATTTAGAATGGAAGAGAAGATAAAGTGCTTTTCAGATAAGGTCAAATTAAAGGAGTTCATCATCACCAAGCCCTTACTTTATGAAATGCTAAAGGGACTTATCTAAGAAAAGAAGATAAAGAAAAGACATGTATAGTAAAAGGACAGCAAACTCACAATTATTAACAACCACACCTAAAGCAAAACCAAAAGAAACTAAGTAAACAACTAGAATAGGAACAGAACCACAGAAATAGAGGGCACAAGGGGGGGCTAGCAGTAGGGGTGGCAGGAGGAGAGAGGGGGAAAAGGTACAGAGAATAAGTAGCATAGAATGTAGGTTGAAAATAGATAGGGGGAGGGCAAGAATAGTACGGGAAATGTAGAAGCTAAAGAACTCATAAGTATTACATATGGACATGGACTAAAGGGGGGGAAGGTGGGTGGGAGAGGGGGCACAGGGGGGAGGGGAGTGAAGGGGGAAATGGGACAACTGTAATAGCATAATCAATAAAATATATTAAAAAAAAAAAGAACCTTATCTGTCCACATTTTTAAACGGTGCCCCATTATTTCTTTATTCTACTACTCTCCTTTACTTTTTTCCTTCATAGCATTAATAACTACCTGACTTTTCTAGTCATTCACTCATTGGTTCATTCATTTACTCATTCATTGGTTCATTCATTGGTTCACTCATTCATTCATTGCTTCTCCCACTAGATGCAAACTCTATACCATCTACTACATCCCCAGTGCCTATCACATGGTAGGTGCTCAATAAATTTTTACTGAATCGATCAATTAATTAAATGTATTAGTTTAATTGACTGATGACATTGTAAATGGTGCCCGCTCACTTTTTTGAGAGAAGGAAAGGCAATGCTTATTAAGAGCAAGTACAAATGTAGTAGAAACAGTTCAGAATCAGGGGACCCAGGTTCTAGTTGTAGTCCTAGTTGTACAACTTAATCTCAATCTCTTTGAACTGCAGCCACTTGTCTTTCAAAAAAGAATAAATAAAAGCTACTAAAGGTACTGGGGTGATTGAAGTAATGTAAGAAAATCAGGTTTATGACATTCTAAGTACACATTTATATTCACAATTTACATATTTGTACATATACATTTATGACAAACTGGAAAAAATATGGTAAAGAGGAGTCCTCCATACTAGTCCTGCTTCTGTCTCTCTTTAGCAGCATGACCTTTGGTAAGTCACCCCCGTGTCTGCACTTATCCTCGTATGGGAAATGAGTGGGTTCCATTAGATACTCTTCAGTGCCTTTTCAACAATGTTGAGGCAGGATAGTAAGAAGCTAGGAAAATTCCTGGGCAAGTAGAGTGGGGAAACTGAGATAAGAAAATCAAACAGGGCCAAACAGTGTGAGCAACTTACAGCCAGCAAGAACATATCTCCTCTAACCAAGGACACTTAAGAGTGAATGGCTTTTACCTCTCCTTCCTAACCAGAGAATACATAGCTTAAATCTTCCTTGCCTGGGACATAAAGAACAAAGAGTGGATTAATGTCATTTGTGCCAAGGACAAATGAAGCCAGGGAAGCAAATAACAAAAACACCATTAAAAGCTGGACAGGCCCAAGATAAAAGTGAAACAGTATAATGGACCAAAGAATATTTCCAAAACCCCTACATGTTCGTTGTGATACATAGCCTATTTATAAAATCCAAGTGGAAAACTATTGAGTAATTCTGCTAAAGCCCTCCCTTAAGATTCTTACAGGCAGGGGAAAAGATAAAAAGCCCTCAGAATGAAGACATAGCACAGGCTCACCCTAGAGCATGCCCATCCCCCTTCCTGAGCATGTGCATTTTATTTCCTTCTAAATTCCAAGGGTCCTAAGGAGACTTTCAACCAGGTAAGCAGTGAGCAGCAGCAGCTCAACCCAGGCTTACACCCTGATCCTGTCTCCAAGGCCCCCTTTTCCTGACTTCCAGGTGAGTTAACAACAGAATACCATTTTGGCTTATTCCTTTCCTATAACCTTTCTAGGGAGCCAGCAGAGTACTGCCCAGGCTCTCTCCTGCTACTTCTTCTACCCCAAGTCCTCCCTTTGTTTCACTGTTCCCAGCCTTAATAAATGTATTCTCAAAATCACCTGGACTTGTGTTGTGAAATCTTTCCTACTCAAAGTCAAGAACCCACACACTCCAGGCCAGCCTGAGGAAGACATGCTCCAGGCTGGTGCCTGTCTGGTAATAATGTTATTTCTAAATATGAGATCGCTATTTTAAGATACAATTTAAAATGCACAGTATGTTTTTAAATGCACAGTATTTTAATAACAACACTAAACATTGTGAAGAATGAGCTCATAAACATAAAAGTAAGTACAAGTTTTTCAAATCACTATATTAGAATTAACCCCCAAGTAACCATTGCTTTATTATGCACAGTATATAGAAAACACAGAGAAAACTATGCACTAAATATAAATAAGCAATAAATGACAAGAATGTTTATTATCTAGAGTTTATATAGTTCTTTTTCAAAGAGGAATTTGAATAATCACTTATGTAATTTAAAAAAATATCCCATAAAAGCTGCCATGTATTTAGCTATTCATCAAATCAAAATACATGACTTTCTCCTTCAGAGATGAGACTATTTACTTGGTAGTCTCAAAAGTATAATTTTCAAATTAACACAGACAACCAAATTTACGTTCCATTCATCACAACTAAGATACAGGAAAAATAAAGATGGATTCTTTTACTTACGTTTGTTCCTGTCCCCAGCTTTTCCCTAGGAAGATTAAAAAACAAAGTATGCCCCAAAGGCCCATGGCTGGAGACAGCAGTAAACCATGGGTATAATCTTTTTGAATTTACTCTCCTTTTAAATAAACTGAGCTTAAAGAATTTGAGTAAATTAGTTTACTGGTTAATTATTAACATCAGAAAGAGGGACTTCTAAGTAGGAAAAATAATACCAGAACTGAAACAACCTTTAATGCCCAGGTATAATGATAGGAGATGTTGTATAGGGATTTATACAACATCTATCTAGAATTAATTCCAGTGGAAACAAATAAAGGAATTCTAACGGGGGAGTGTGGCATTACGAGAAGCTTGAAGCTAGAAACCAGTAGGTCTCATTGCCTTTGGCCTTTCCTCTTTTGACCAGTGCAACTGCTCTGACCTTATATTGTCTGTGAGCATTTGGCTTAGACAGGACTCACTACATGGTCTTTCTAGAGCAGTCCTGAGCAGTAGGGTTGCTGGCACTGGCAATGGCCTAAGGATAAGCTGAATCTGCAAAGGAAGTCTATGGAACAGTTCCTTGGTCTATCCCAGTCTAGAGAAGAGGCTGAACACTGGGTGGAGGAGAGATTGTGACAGGCGATGAAAGAAAATGCCATGTTGAGCCTGCCAGCATCATTCTTTAGAAAATAAGTAACTAGTCAAATACTTTAGAATTTGGTAGGGAATGGACATCCCTCAATATCTATTAATTCATACACCACAGATACAAAATTTATATCCATTCAGACACAGAGTATCTTTCTTTTCAAAAAAATAAACTCATGTTATACCTTTCAGTGAGGATCTTAACATAAAAGCTGAAGAAAAACAAAGCCTTCAATAACAAATGAGTCTAGTAATTTGGAATAAAATACAATTTTACCTTTAAGATTTTATGATGTTTTATGTTTACTAAGAAACTTTTTTTTACTACCTTTCTGTTATTAGCACTCATTTCTACCTTAGTACATAATAAGTACCCTGTTTTAAAATAATAAAACAGGTTTCTCTAAACATTATTCTATAATTCAGGTGTTTTATGGTCACATTGGCATTCCTTGCCTTGAATTTATGTTTCTAATTTATCAATACTTTAGTACTGAATTCATCATGAAAAAAGGCACACAAAGGAAATTTGATACACAAATTTCACTAAAGGTGTCTCATGCATATATTATTAAAATGGTAAAAATATGTCACCATTGTTTGACCATCTAGCCCATTCGTTTCAAAACAAAACCTGTAAAATGATTAAACTGGGTTGTGAAAGATGGGTCAAGTTAAAACAAACAAAGTACTCTTGCCATCATTTTCGGGAAGAGATATTAGGAGAAAGGGAGAACACTCAAATATCATGGATAATATTTGTATATTAAGCTCAACTAACTAAGTGGCTGTTATTATAAAGTCAATATTGATAAGTGATATTGGGTTTTTTGGTAGAAAACTTTTCAAAAAATGATGGATCTCAAAGGTTCTTTGTAGAACCAAGTTCAGCAATTTATAGATTCTCAACGTTTCACTGACATTTTCATGGCTCTGCCTTTTAAACGTGACTCCGAGATGGATTCTTCTTTACATTTTAAACTGTTCCTTTGGCGAGTCTTTGGCTTTTATTCAAACCTGTATCTCTAAAAGAGGATAACTGAGGTCTGGCAGAAACTTTGGTGGTCACCTGAAATTCCTGCTAATGCAACCTCAACACTACCCGTAGGATTGAGCCCAAATGATTCTACTTGGTTTACAAGGCCACCTCCTGATCTGGGTCCCACTTCATTCTCCAGCCTCAGTGTTCCCACTCTTCACTGCAAACAAGAAGCTGAATTACTTGTTATTACCCCCTGAGGTCACCACCACATAAAGGTGCTCCTAGTACAACAAACAATCAACCAAGTATTATTACTACTATTATCAGTCTGTTTATATCCTTAATTGGTGTGTTATCAGAAACATGGTTCAGATGTGGGTCACTGCCACCAGCAGTGCTGAATGCAGTACACTCAGTTCTTTGACCATAACACTGAATGAAAGGGAATTTGGGGCATAAACTAGATCCAGTTGGGGGATCTTATAAGTGCGTATCTCTCATTAGTCACTTGTCTTCCTGTAGATTTATATGAATTTTAAAAGCCATTGAGCTACAAAAAGTTTATTGAGACAAAGTCTTACACACAAAATATATAAAACAGTGTGAGGCGGCCCTGCTGTTTGCCTGTCTTCCTGACAGGCATCCCCAGGTGGCCCTTGAGGAGGCTCAATGGGAAACCTGGGGTCCTTGGACACATGGTTTAAAAAACATTGACTTAAAGCACCAAACAACATCTTCCAAGTGTTCTTGTTTCACTTGGACCATTCCTATTACTTCCCTCTACCAACACCCCCAAGTCCAGCTTAAAATTAGTTTGTCAGTTGATCAAGTGGGAGGGGAAACCACTCTCTTTACACCTTGTGCCCAAGATCCACTGCTTTAGCTGCAAATTAAAATTCCTCTTTCAAGTGACTTCACAATCCTGTACCTTTATCTGATATCCAAGACCCTGGTATTCCAACATCACGTCAGGAATTCACACAGACTGCAGAGGCCTAGAAGAGGAAAATGGGAAGGTGGAATCTCCAGGTATGTACTCCAAAAAACCTTTTACATTAATGCCTAAAAAAACTAGTGTAGAAATGCTCTTTGCAGCATTATTTGTTAATAGCAAAAATTTGGCAGCAACCTAAAACAACAGAAAAATGACAAATACATTACTGTATATGCATATAATGGAATGTGATGTTAGCTGACAAAACAAGCTTGCAGAATGACACAAAGAGCGTAATAAAATTTATACAAGTTTAAAAACATACAGGGCAATGTTATTGTCTATAGATATTTACATTGGTAATAACAATATAAAAATACGGTGGTGAAAAGTAAATACTAAATCAGGACAGTAGTTTTATCTCAGAAGGGAATAGAGAATTGGGAGGTAGGAAGAGGTATACAGAGTGCTCACTCTATCCATTGCATTTTGTTTTAAAGGAACATCTGAAGTCGGTTTAGCACTATCTCACAAATAATTCAGTAAAGGTCAGTGGTAGTTATACTGGTATTTGATAGGTCAGTCTCTACTTTTCTAAAAGTTTGAAATATTTCATTTTTTAAAAAGTATGATTGGCAGTGAGGCAAACTTGAATTCTAATTCTGGCTCTATCTAACTTGCTATGTGATCTTGGACAACTTAATGAAACCTTGGAACCTCAATTTTGTCATCTGCAAAATCAAATAATAAGATGCTTCATAGAGCTGATAGTAGAATAAAATGAAACATGCATAAAGTCCTTGGCCCTGAACTTGAACCTAAAATAGCATGAATCTGAAAATGTTCACTATTATTATTATTGGTTTAAGACATATTCATCGTTGCCTACTCTTTATTTTTAACATGTGCATAGGATTGTAGCAATCAGTATTTAATACAGTTCTTCCCTCCTGCTTAGGAGTCTCAGGACTCTTAGGATGGAAGAATGTCATTGAGCCCAGCAGAATTTTGCATCCACTTCTTTTGTTTCTCTGTTTTACTGTCAATGAGAAGTCTAGGATTAGATGACTGACCTCTTAAAAGTCTAATTGCTACATCCTGACCGTCTGACATTCTTAGTGAGCAAAGGAGCACCAAAAGGTTCCCACAGACCAGATCCTTTTCGGAGGGCACTGAATTTTTTTTCTCTCGTTTATGGCATCGATTGCCGTTAGCAGATTATGTGTACTTTACCTTTTTATCTCATAAGCTGTAAAAGGTCTTTCCCCGGAAATGTCCTCCTCACTCTGACTGTTATGCAAGATGTTCTTGAAGCATTTTCTTACCTCCCAGGTATTGGTGTAGTAATTCCAAAAAAAGTCATAAATGTTAATTCACCATCTCAACAAGACCTATAAACTCCAGTGCATTTTAACATGTGCTATATGAGACTCAGACATAGAGGACATTTGCCCAGCTTTTATTGATCTTATGCACATAATGATAGCATACGTATTAGCTCCTAACATGTATCAGTTATTGCAATGATTAACTTTCATAAACTTTCTTTAATCTTCACAACCAATCTGAAGGATGTTATTACCCTCAGGTGACTGAGGAAAAAACTGAGGCTCAGAGAAAAACAGCAATTTGTCTCAGGGAACACAACTAGTAAATTGCAGAGATGGGGACTTACGTTGGGATCAGTAGGAAAAAGAGAGAGAGATACCAAACCAGGCTGAATGAAGTCTTACCTTCCTTTTAATACTTTCTCCTATTTTTCTGTAGTTGATTCTCCATTTTAAAAACTCTTGAAGAATTTGTAGCCCAGTCCACACATTTTAACCTTGTTTATGTACCACTGTACATTCTGGCAAAGGGCAAAGGTACAAGGTACAAATAAGTGTAAGTGAAGAACTTAGTCTGACTTATGTCTGAGTCTGTCTTCCTCACACGGTGATGCGGTAAGACTGGCTAAAATGACAACCAGGCAAATGGCAGATGGGGGAGATTACCTGAAAACACTAAAGGGAAGAGGCAGAGACCACAGTGGTTCAGATCCCAGGGTGGACGAATTTGTATTTTTAAGTCCCAAATGGTAACTGAAGAACGATCAAGAAGAAAGCTGTTGCTCAAACTATTCTTGTAAGTCACTGGGGTAGTGGCTTGGAGTAGCATGTCCCAAAAGGCCACTTCATATTATAAATCATTAATGGAACAGGAGAGGATTTCTGAGTAGAGGGTGTGGAAGAAGTGGAAAATATTAAGGCCAAAAGAGAAAATCGAGTGTTGATGATAGAATGCAGTTGAACACATTTTCTTCAGAGAAAAGAGTGACCAAATGAAAGGACCCACCCTCCCTTTGTCTCTCACTTTTACAACCTCACTTAGGTTATTCTTTCTGTATCCTACACCTTGTAACACATCAAGCTGAGCCCACTAAGGCCCTCTTTGGCTCCACTGCCCCACACTTTTTCAGACCACCTTACTTCTTGTTCTCCATGAGTTCTCTTATCTAATTCTAATACCTACTACTCACTCATAGGCATCCACCAATCCAGTGGCTAGATATGGTAGCCAGTCTCGAGAGAGCCCTCAATGCTCATCTCCCTGGTATTTATCTCTTTGTATGATCCCGTCCCATGCTGGGTATGAGGGTTGGTCCATTTGACCAACAAAGCAAACGTGAAGGTGACTTCCCAGGTTGGGTCACACAAGACAGTGCCGTTCCCACCTTGCTCTCTCTTGGCTTGCCTGCTCTGAGGGAAAGGAGCCACCGTGAGATAAGGACATTCAAGGAGCCCAGGGAGAGGTCTGTATGGGAAGGCCACCAGGGGGCTTCCTGCCTGAAGCTCGTGAGCCAGCCACCATGGAGGTAAACCCTCCAGCCCCAGTCCTGCCTATAGGTGACCACAGCCCAGCTAACATCACGACTGAAAACGGAGGAGAAACCCCAAGCCAGAATAACCCAGCTAAGCTCTTCCTGAATTCCTGCCCATAAAAACTGTGAAGATAATATATTTATTGTTATTTTAACCCACTAAGTTTAGGGGTAATTTTTTTTAACACAGCAATAGTTAACCTGTACATTAACATAGTTGTTTCTCTAAAGATGCAACTCTCACGATGGTTCCTTGCATTCACTGCCACCACCAACGGGCACTCGGGCACTCGCTCCGCAGTCATCGGCACCTGTACTTCAATGTGCAAGTGGACTTCAGCTTCTTCACGAACAGCAGGCTCACAGACCTACTGGACAGCGCCACCTGCTGCTCCTCACTTAACAGCACCCCAAAGCAGGCCAGAATAATTGGTGGCCACAGCCTGTGCTAGCTAACTGTGCTGCTTTTGTACAGTACATTCTGGATTCCCATTTTATGTTTCTTTTGAGAATTAGCTTCTTTACTTCCTGGAGATAACAACACCTGTCTTGCCTTCTTCACAGGAATGGTGAAATGTGATATCCTCGAGAACTGAAAATCATATAAACATGTAAGTTCTTATGCTTATTCTCTCTAGCATCCTGCCTTTCCTACTTTATCAAGTCTTTTCTTTCGGCCTATAAAGCTGAAAAGTCTTCATTAGTAGAAAATATTAAAATCTTTCATCCTTGGCTGGTGTGGCTCAGTGGATTGAGTGCCAGCCTGGGAAACAAAGGGTCACTGGTTCGATTCCCATTTAGGGCACATGCCTAGGTTGTGGGCCAGGTCCCAAGTAGGGGTGCATGAGAGGCAACCACACATTAATGTTTCCCTCTCCTTCTCTCTCAATTCCCCTCTGTCTAAAAATAAATAAATAAAATCTTTAAAAAAGAAAAAAAACCTTTTGAAAAAAACTGTCAGTGGGTTTTTTTTTCCAAAATCACTGTCAAACCTCTCAAAGGCTTAGTCTGCCCCCCTCAACTTGATATAATTTTTTCTTATTTACCCATAGGATTCTCCCCTCAGTCCCTAAAGCAGAGTGCTTCATGGATATCTTCATGTAAGTTAGACAGAAAGAAAAAAAGAAATGCATAAAATGACTGCCCTGCAGCGGAAGCCACTGATGGTGGTTGGCATGATTTGGCACTATCCTTATTTTGTAGACATCGGAACTGATGATCAGAAAGGATTAAAAAGAAGGAAAAAAGGAACAAAGGATGGAAAGGGGAAGAAAGGGGAAAAATGGCGAGAATCACATAGAAAGTAGCCAGGGCCACGTATACAATTTGAGGGTCCCAGTGAAAGATGAAAACGTAGAGCCATTTGTTCAAAAAGCAAGAAAAAAACTGTTGTTAAAAGTATTAAGATATAAAGTCTTTCCCTTTCTTCCATTGTGTCTCCCTCAACTTTTCATTCTGCTTTTTTGTTTTTTTATGTCATTCTACAAGGAAAATTAAAAATTTAAATTATTGTCACGAATTTTACCATTCATCTGTATATTACTCAATACCAGTTTAAATGTAAATATAAGAGTATTTAATTGATATGTGGAATCACCAAAACTACCCAATTTGTACTTAAAAGTTCATGCATGCATATATATTCTGCTCTTAATTTTCTGGTTCTAGTAAGATAAAGAAGTCCAGTCTTACCAAAGATAAACCAAAGCCAAAAAAATCAGGTAGTTTAAACTATATTTCAAATAAGCAACTTGTTGGTACAATGGGGTTAATCAACATCAGTAACACAGATATCCTTCTCCCCGTGATGACAATCATCAACTCTCTGGAAAGCCTCTTTTTCCTCCAATCAGGGATCAATCTCATCTTTCTGCTCCTGCAGTGATGCCCTTATTAAAGCACATGTGTTATTGTCAATGTATGAGCTCCATAAACGCAAGTCTTGACCTTGTTTGTCTGTGTAAACTCTCCTCTACCCCCAGTGCCTTTCACATAGTGTTTTATAAGTGTTAGTTAAGTTGGAATTTTTTTGCTTGTTTAGCATCACTCTGGTATTTAGCCATTCTCTTTTATTCAGTGTCCAAAATATGAGCATAAATCTCAAACTTTCATCTAGGAAACACACTTTCTAGTTATTAGCTACAGAAAATAAGTACCTCACAAAAATAAGAATTAAAACAAAGGGAAGTTTTAAACTTTCCATCTCTTTAAAGCTACAATTTGCAAATAATACTTTTTTTGACTCTTGACAGGACTGTCTTTTCCTCATGCCCATTTAAGGGATGCTAGGTTTCACAATCCTGTTTATCATGCATTGCTTCACAGGCTGCTTGATTCAATGGGAGAAGGATGCCCGTCAGAGAGAAGGGAGGCTAGGCTCCAGCGTGACCAAGGCAGGTGGTGAGGGACCAGCGTAGAAGGGCAAAGCGAGTGTCTCATTGATCTGTCTCATGGGTGTCAGAGAAAAATGACCTCTAGATTACTAGAGAAATGACAGAGCAAGGACTTTGTAACTACGAACAGTGTGCAAATGAGTTGTTAAACAATTCCAAAGTTGAGTTTAATTGCTTCAGAAGGTATTTCATTGGATTTACTGTTTCAAATTTTTACACGTGTTTGCTTTCATCTCCTAATTATAAATACCTCTGCCTTGTCATGAACTTTTGGGCAGAAAACATGACTGAAATAGCTTAGTAACAAATTTACATAAGAGCATACAAGTTAATGTTCCAGTAAGCTCCTATGACAAGTGAGCAGAAGGAGCCATATATAAGTAAACTATCAGTACAATTAATATGAATATTTCCAAAATAGGAGGTATACTATGTTTTCCCCAAACATTGTAATTTTCTAAACACAGCATTGATATTTAGGGCTGATGGGAAGGAGCACTGGTTTGGGGTGCAGAGTTATCATTTTTGTTCTTAGCCTGGACAAAGTAGTGTGAGAACCTAGACTAGTCTGCCCATTTCTCTGGGCCTGACCCTCCTCACTTGGCCTTGTTTTTAGATAAGGGGATCAGACTAGATGATCCCTAAGAGTGTCAGAGAGCCATGAATCTTATAAAGATATCGTCTAATCCTATCCTCCTACAGGATTTGCCCCTCTGCAGAATTATGACACGGAAACAAGGTCCAGACAGATCCTGGACTGAACTGAGAGGGGCCAGAACGAGAGCCCCAGGTCTTTGGCCTTCTGTCTCCCAGTCCACTTCTGTCCACCACCCCTCACTGCCCCATCTTCATTTTAAATGAATTTTTAGTCTATAAAACTATTGAGAACAATTTTCAAAAATATACATTTGAAATTTCAGTAATTGATGAGAAATTACCATGGTTTTTAATCTTCAAATATGCAATTCCTGGTGTTGTGAAGTCCTCTTTGTATTTAGTTTTAATTGTCCATAAACCATACCTGTGAAAGCAAAACATTTAAAATTTTAGGTATCACTAAATAATATTTCTTTAATTCACCTAACGACTGTAGCTAATATTCAAATGAGCATGTATATAGGCTAAACACTGTTCTAAGTGTTTTACATGTATTATATATTAACCCACTCAACCCTTCAAAATCACAATGGAATAAATTACATTACTATTCCATTGTGTCATCAGAAAAATAAGGCCCAGAGAGATGAAGTAACTTGCTTAGGGACACACAGCACATAGGTGGTGGAGTTAGGATTCAAACTTGGTTATTCAGGCTCCAAAACCCTTGACCACAAATCCATGCATAGACAACCCTGACAGCAGCCTCAGATTTATGCACTACCTAATTAGTACATTATTATCTGGAGAATGTTTTTAAAATCATAAACAAAAATATCCATTTTAGGAAGAGTTTAAACATGCCGAAACTTATTTTTATGTTACTGACTCATCCTCTAGTATATCATGGCATATGTTGGAATGTTACTAAACATACTCTACAAATATTTACTTGCTCTCCTTTCTTTTTTCAGCTTCTTTAATAAAGTTAAATTAAATGAGGTATTTTAACAAAGCATAGGTCTCTTTGAAGCATATATACTGGTAATAAGTATAATAATAATAGTACAAAAATGGAAAAGAGGAAATAAGCTATTTCTATGAGTAACATTTCTATGTCTCACTGGAATTAGGTTTGTATAAATATGAAGTAGATTCAGGTAAGTTAAGGTGTATATGGTAAGCCATAGAGCAACCATTAAGAAAATATAGTGAATTGGCCCTGACTGGTGTGGCTCAGTGGATTGAGCACCCGCCTACGAACCATAGGGTCACCAGTTCGATTCCCAGTCAGGCCGCATGCCTGGGTTGTAGGCCAGATCCCTGACAAGGGGCACATGAGAGGCAACTGCACATTGATATTTCTCTTCCTCTCTTTCTCCCTCCCTCTCCCTCTCTAAAATAAATAAAGAAAATCTTTAAAAAATTTTTTTCTCTAAAAACAAAAAAGAAAATACAGTGAGTTAAAATGCTAACCCTAGAAAACATTCATTTAATGTTTAAAAAAAACTGCAAGGGAGGAATAGAGAAAAATATTTGGAGTACAGAGAAACAAAAAAAATAAAGTGGCAGATATAAGTTCAGACATATCAATAATAACATTGTATGTGAACAGATTAAGCTTTATAATCCAAAGGCAGAGACTGTCATCCCAGGTTAAAAAAACAAACAAACAAACAAGGTCCAAATACATGCTGTCTACAGGACACACACTTTTGATCCAAAGATACAAGTAGGTTGGAAGTAAAGAAAAAAAGTCTTCCATGAAAACAGAAACCATAAAAAATGGAGTGGCTACACTATATGAGACAAAATAAACTTTTAAAACAACAAAAAAGTTAGTAGAGATAAAGAAGGATTTTATACTACTAGAAGGATCAATCCTTTAGGAGGACCGAACAATTATAAACATACATATACCTACAAACAAAGCTCCAAAATATGTGAAGTGAAAACTGGCCAAACTGAAGGGAGAAATATAAATTAAAAGAAGAAATAGACAATTCAACAATAACAGCTTCAATTATGGACAGAACAACTATGCAGAAGATAAACAAGGAAACAGAAGACTTGAACGACACCACACATCACCTAGCCATAAAGGACATCCACAGAACACTTTGACCAACATCAGCAGAATACACATTTTTCTCAAGTGCACATGACACATCCTCTAAGACAGACCGTATGCTAGGCTATAACTAACACAAGCCTTAATAAATTTAAAAAGATTAAAATAATACAGAATATGTTCTATTTCTTTTTTATTATTGAATTAATCCGGTGACATTGGTTCACCAAATCATACAGGTTTCAAGTGTACAGTTCAGCAAAACATCATCTGCACACTGCGTTGTATGCCCACTGCCCAAAGCAAGTCTCTTACCATCTCTCTTAGGTTCCCCTTGCCCCACTTCCTCCTACCCCCATCCCCCTTTTCTCTTTATCACCACCCTGTTGTCTGCGTCTATGTGTCAGTCTGTTCCATGTATCTATGCCTCTGTTTCTATTTTGTTCATCAGTTTATTTTGTTCATTAGATTACACATATAAGTGAGATCATATGGTATTTGTCTTTCTCTGACTGGCTTGCTTCACTTAGCATGATAATCTCCAGGTCCATCCATGCTGTCGCAAAAGGCAAGATTTCCTTCTTTTTTTACAGCTGAGTAGTATTCCATTGTGTAAATGAACTTTACAGTGGAGTGAAATTAGACCTTAATAATGAAAGAAATTTGGGTAATTCACAAATCTGAAAAAAATAAATATTCAGTCAAAGAAAGAAATCACAAGGGAAATTAGAAAATACTTTAAGGTAAATGAAAACGAAGACACACATACCAAAACATATAGGATACAGCTAAAAGCAGTGCTTAGAGGAAATTCTGTAGCAATAAACACCTACATTAAAAAAGAAGAAAGATCTTGCCCTGGGACAGGTGGCTCAGTTGTTTGGATTGTCATCCTGTACACCAAAAGGTTGCAGTTCGATCCCAGGTCAAGATACACACCTAGGTTGTAGGTTCAGTCGCCTGTTGGGGTGTGCACAGAAGCAGATGATTGATCGATCTCTCTCTCTCTCTCTCTCTCTCCCCCCCACTCTCTCTCTCTCCCCCCCCACTCTCTTTCTCTCCCTCCCTCCCTCCCTCTCTCCCTCCCTCCCTCCCTCCCTCCTTCCTTCTCTCCCAGCCTGCCTCCCTCCCTTCCTCTTTCTGCCTTTCTGTAAAGTCAATAAAAATATCCTCAGGTAAGGGTTTCAAAAAAAAAAGAAGAAAGATCTCAAATCAACAACCTAACCTCCACCTTAAGGTATTGGGGAGAGAAAAACAAACTACCAGTAAATGCAAAGCAAGCAGAAGGAAGAATATATGGAATAGACTGGGAATTAGTGAAATAGAGAAATAAAAAAAACAATAGAGAAAATAAACCTAAACAAAAGTTAGTTCTTTGAAAATATCAACAAAATGAACAAATCTTTAGCTAAGCTCTCCAAGAGGAGAGAAGACTCAAATTACTACAATCATGAGTGAGAGGAAATGCTCCCGATATTCCATAAACAGAAAGGGTTATAAAGAAATACCACAAACAACTATATGCTAACAGATGAAATTAGATAACAGATGAAATAGATAAGTTCTTAGAAATATATAAACTACTAACATTGAAGAAAGAAGAGACTGACAATCAAAAAGGACCTACAACAAGTAATGAAATTGAGCTAGCAATTAAAAAACTACCCACAAAGAAAAGCCCAGACCCTGATAGCTTCACTGGAGAATTCCTAGCAAACAGGCACCAACGCCCTCAGCAAATACCTTATGCACTTTGGCAAGTGTCTTTAGTGATCAACATCAGTGTGGCAACCACGGAAACGGGCTGCTCAGATTTCCCTGGAAGAAAGAATTTGCCATCCAGCTGGAGCAGCACATTAGCTGACAGTCTCTAGCCGTTAATGCCTTCAAGACCGACCTTAGCTTTCAAGCTCAGGCCATCCTCTTCCAGGTAGTCCCTGGTCACTGACTAAACAGTGTAGCCTGACCATTTCTATGTAAGAAAATAACTTTATCTTTTAGAACTGAAAGATGAGAATGTTAACTATTGAAGGAGTTTAGCTAGATGATATGATTAAACCCTGAGATTCTCTCTAGTTCTTACAGTCCATAAATCTATTGAAAAGAATCTGGGGAAGTTTTATATGAACTATCAATCCTTTGGGCTGTGACACTGGCTATTATTTCCAGGGATTCATATTATCTTAGCTTTTTAGGTCATGAATTAATTACTCAAGGTCTTAGTATTCCTGTTTCTAATTGCTTTATTGCAGTTTTGTACAATCTTGTTATTTTCCTAAAGTTATTCTGACTGATAAAATAAGAAAGAATTCCATTAAAATTAAAATATATTATTACAACATTGCAAAGTTTAAGGACTTGTAATGGGTGTTATATGAAATAATACATGTCCCCTGACTTCAGGGAGCTTCCTACATCGTTCAGGTGACAAGATTAACACCAATAACGTTAATAATGATTTCTTTTTTTTTGTATCTAATAACAATTTCTTATGCAACTCCTATAGTCCAGACAATAGGCCAGGCTACTCCCATGTGGTATCTCCAGACCTCATGGCATCCTGGAATAGCCACTATTATTCCTCCTTCTTGCCTCTGTAGTCTGAGCAATGATCATGGCTCCTTATCTAGTTTCTAGTCTCTGGGCCATTTATCATCCCTTTATTTCATTCATTAACCCTGTTGGCTCAAATTTCTGTATTCTGCTTCTTCTATTAAACCAGCTTGGGTAAATTTGATCTGTGTTGAATCAATGTTCAAAAAAGGCTAAGTATAGAAACAAAGAGTACATAGTGATTGGCTGCAGCTGGACCTTGGAGTCAGGTGGTGTAGTTCAGACACAGAGGAGTTTGGGGGTTTGCCTAAGTGGATCTGGTTTGGGCCTGAGCACCCACGTCTGTCCTAGCCCTCTTTAGAATAGATACGAACTCACAAAGCAGGCCCCAAATTCCTTGAGTCGTGGTATCTCCACAAACTATGGCACTGGGAACAGCCCAAGGTCAACCTGAGTAGGGTTGCTATTAATCACTGGAGATTCTGGGTCCTTCCCATTCTGGACCCAAACCCATATATGGCTTCACACAGAACAACACCAAATCTCTAATTCTATTCCTTTCTCATAGTGCCTTACATTTTCTGCATTTCCCACTAGACTGTAATCTCTCTGAGGGCAGAAACTGTGTCTATCTCATTCGCGATTTCATTCCCACAGACCTGGCACATAATAGGGTTTTAATATATATTGACAAAACAAATAAAAGGAAGAGCAAGGAGAGATGAACAGTAAGAGGAACAAAAACCAAAACCAAACCCAGTACACTAATGAAAGATTATCAAGGGCTTTGCAAGCCATGCCCAACAATTGGTGTTTTGCAGACAGTGGCAGGTCCTCCTGTACTGTCATATAGAGTCTGGTTTTCACATATCAGTATTCACAGATGTCTCGTGTAGAATTTTCATTTAGACATAGTATATGATTGATTTTTATATTGCAAATTTTACCCTACTCTGAGATTAAAAAATTAAACCTTTATTTAAAAACACATGCCATTAAGTTAATTTTTAAAGTCACATCAGCAAGACATAAGCAGAAATGATATTAATGGAAGCTGTCATCCCTGCCTGACAAGGATGATTCTGATTAGTCCAGTCTGATTCTGAATCAGCCAGTCTGATTCTCCTCTAAAGCAAATATGCAAAATGATTACACTGGATTGAGAAACACGAGGCAAGTTAAAACAAACAGAATAGCTTTGTTATCATTTGGAAAAAAGAACTGAAGGATAGCTAAGTCACTCTGCCATGGCTAATATTTATATTGTAAATACAAATCAGAAGAGTAACAACTTCTTCATATTACTGGAAAAACGCAAATTACTGTGAAAGGAAAGAGTTGCCTTCACTACTTTCCTATCCTCACTCTTTTAGCATGCAAAAAGGGGCAGTTAATATTCAAATTAGCTACAGGAGCTTTCCCCTCTGACCTTTCTAAGGCCTGAGGACTATCCAAGGCCTTCACCATGCTAGACACCAGTAGAGGGTACTGTGTCTGGATGAAGGAGGAAAACTGACAAAGAAGGTACTGGAGACTATCCATCAAGGTCAACTGGATATGGACAAAGAGACTATCCAAGGGAAAATTAAGGGTTTTGCACCATCCTCTGTACTTTGTGTATCTTTCTGATGGCTACTTATAAGATTGATAATGAGTGACACCAACATACCATGATTTGATAATGGATCCCACCTGAATATCATTAGAGACCTTGAGGGGCATAGCAGCGAGGTTACACAATAAATTCAATTCTATGGTGTAAAAGAGAAAAAGAAATGAGTGCCAAAACAAATAAATAAAATAATAGACCTGAAAGTCAACAATGTACATATTCCAAACTAATACATATGATCCAAACCTCAATAAAAATGCATACATCTTCCTTTTAATTTCAAATGTGGAACTTGTAAGAATTTTGGCATTTCTACAATTCCAAGGGCTTCCTTCTGTGTTGCATAAATATCAGTGGAGAGGGGAACATCGTTCACGTTAAGCGTGGATGCGAATGATGCCCCTGTTGGAAATCACCTGAATTTCCCATTTCTGAATCCATCTCTGCCTTTAGGAAAAATTACAAGTGCCTAATGTGTTCTATAAATAAGGCTCATCTTCCAGCTTTAGCTTCCTCACCCCAGATTTTCAGTTGCCATACTGGTCTACTTTACAGCCAGCTCACTGCCAAGCTCTTTTCTCCACATTCTCCTGGGGTTTGCAGAAGTTGTTCCCTCTGCCAAGCCAATTCTTTCCCACTGCCTTACTCCTTGAATACATTCTTTTCCTCTTTCCCGCCTTAGGATGAGGGCTCACAGCTGGGAAACCTTTGCCTAATAATAAAACAATTAAAACATACCAAGAACTTCCCATGGGGCAGGCACTGTGCTAAAGCCTTTCACGTGCACTGACTTTTTAATTATCAGGGAAACTGTAGAAGGTGTGATTATCCCACTTCACAGATGAGGAGACTGAGGCATGGAGAGAGGGAATTTGTAAAACAGTATCACAAAGATAGGCCTTGATCTCTACAATGAAGAAAGGAACCAATTGTGAAAAATGGTAAGACTCAGTTAAGAATTGTGCTGGGAAGGGAGTATTTGCGTCAAGCAAGTTGTTAAAAATTTGAGGATTACGGCACAAGAGAGGAAGAGACGGTATTGAAGATTTCTGGAGATGGTGCAGCCTCTGAAGGTGACAAGATCCAGGGTACAACCTTAAAAATGGGAGCCTGGAGTGGAGGCAAGTGTCCTTGGGGACAACGTTTAAAAAAAAAAATCACTATTCTCCTGGCACCCTGCACAGTCTATGCGCAATTGTCTTAAACTATATGTTTGATATATGGTGAAATGCAGGACTTTCAGGCAAGCCCCAACTAAAGTTTCCTCAAATGTTTCTTGCTTTTGCTTCCTTGTCCCCAACCAGAAGAAGAATGTCCAACACGGCCCGCAGGAACACCGGCCCACAGCTGCCCCGGGGCTCCCAGGCTGGTCTCGCTCCCTCAACCGCGGGTTGCAGCTGGCGTGCAAGCTGCGTCTGCTCAGCGGCTCATCCTCGTCTGGCCCGTCGGCCCCTGAAGAAAAGAATTCGCCTCAGAAATGGTCGTGCAAGAAGTGTGGCGCCAGGCACGCAAGTTCTCGGCCAGACGGCCAGATTCGAAGTGAGGAAGCTCGGCGACCGCTCTACGTCGTTCCCCCAAGTTGTCCTCTGGCCCAGCCGCCAGGGGGCGTGTTCGAGTCCCGGCGTGAGGCATCAAGCCCCTCCGCCTCAGTGACAGGAGAAGGGCTCCACGGTGACTGCTGCAGGGAACGAGGCCTCCCTCCACCTTCGCTTGCCACGAGAAACCTCGCGCCCAGAGCTTCCCGGCGCCTTCGCGCGCCCGCGGCTGGGACGGAACAAGTAGCGGGAAGCTTTGCCCCACCCCCAACAGCACCGGGAGAGGCGTGGCACAGCAGGCCCCGCCCACGCCGCGCGGGCGCGCTGCCCCCAGGCAACCGGCACAACACAACAAAATGGCTGCTGTGCCGCTAGGCACCTGAAGGGAACGACAGGGGCATCTCCGCCCGGCCTTGTCCCACGGGCCGCTCGGCTCGTCTTCTCAGCACTGAGTGCCAGGTGCGGTCGAAGGTGTTCTCCGGCATCCTGAGACGGAACGGTGGGGGCCCGCGGCAAAGGCGGGAAGGCCTGGACTGGCCCGGGATGCCGTCGGGGCGGGGGCGTGTGCTTGGGAATAGGGATTGGATGGGAAGGAGGGGAGGTCCCGGAACGGGCGTGGGGAGGTTTGGAAACAGAAGGGAGGGGAGGTCCGGAGTGGGGCTGCGGGGCGGTTGAGGGGATTAAGGACGAGAGCGTTAAGGTGCCGAGGGAAGGAGGGTAGGGCTGGTGGATGCCCGGTGACAGGGATAACGGATGATTTGATTGTCCTGATGGGTGTCATGGTATCGGGCGGAATACAGTACATGGAGAAAGAGGAGAATTAGGATATTGGGAAGAAGTGTGAAAAAGAGGGTTAAGGAAGAGGTGAATTTTGATGTAAAACTTGCTTTCAAGTCTTGATTTTTTGACTTTGTTAACTGGCTGTGTTATTTTGGGCATATTTTTTAATCTTCCGGAGCATATATTTTCTCATTTGTAAAACTAATTACTTTTGAGTGTATATGTCAGACTCGGTTCTAAATCATTTGCATGCATTAACTCATTTAGTATTTAAAATAACTTGTATGAGATTACCATCCCCATTTTAAGAGAGAAACTGAGAATCAGAGAGGTTAAGTAATTTACCTAATGTCACACAGTAAGGAAAATTGGGAGTTGAACTCAGGCTGTTTAGTTGCAAAATCTACTCTTAATTCTTAATGATGTACTGCTGCTTGTACACGAGGTTAGTAATTCTGATCTTATACGGCATCTGCAAGGATTTAAATTTGGTAATGTCTTAATGTCCTTGCAACAGTCTTTCTTCATTCATTCAACAAATATTTATTGTGCACCAAACAGTCAAATGGAGTCCCTCCTGACTTATAGCTTAAACTGTTAGAAGATACAGGCAGTCATCAAGTTGTAAAGGAGACCACTTTGTGCAGAGACATGTATAACAGGAGATATAATCCTGCTGTGCATCTTGAGTGTAGAAACTCTGCCTTCTCAGCTCTGTGTTTTTAGAGCCTAGCACAGTCCTTGGAGCAACAAAGGTGCTCAATAAAACTGGATGACGGAATAAATAAATAAATTAATGGAAATGTGTGGGAAGAATGGAGAGATGTGAGACGAGAATTCAGGATGTTGATAGGACAGAGAAGGACACAGATTTCTGGGTGTGAAAGGGGAAAAGCAAGCAGCTAGGTAATATGATGGGATGAAGAGGAATGGGTGGGGATTCGAGTATTTTCTTCCAGGAGGGAAATAATTGGAAGTTGGAGTACTGGAATGGATTAGGATGTCAGAGTATTTGCTGGGGTGAACAGTTGGGAAATCAGAGTGAATAAAGAAGTATTGGAGCAGTGTAGAGAAATGGAGAATAGTAGAGCGTTAGACAGTTGGGACAGGATTTGTGGGAAAATTTGGCAGTCAGAATGGGATGAAGGTGGGAGGCAGAGGTTGACAATTGCCTCTGGAAAGAAGAGCAGCTGGGTTAGTGACTTTGGGAGAGGAATGGGAACATTAGGACTAGAGAAAGTTAAAGAGTATTTAAATGGGTCCAAGAATATGGAATAAAGCAGAATTGTAGGGAAAGTACTAAGAAGTGATTAAGAGGCCAAGGGATGTAATGGAGAGGGATATGGAGGTCAAGAAAAGGGGATGGATATCTGCATATTGGAGTGGAGTGGGAAATGATGGAAGGTTTGGGGATTGTTGAGTCTGTCTTTTAAAGAAGATCAGAGAAGAGGTTGGAAAGTTAGGAACGTTAGGAAATGCTGGAGAGAGGTGGAAGTGTGCTGTCTACCAAGTTGAGATGCTCGGGATTGTTAGATCAAGGAAGGTATCTAAGCCTTAGACTGACAGGATGGGTGGTGGTTTGGTGCCTTGTCATACGATTCTCATCATCGTATCATTCCAGTGGCTTTCTCTTCCTCTGCAGACCACCTGAGGGGCCTTCAACATGTGTCCCCAGCTCTGGACTTCTGTTTGGTTTTCTTTTCTTTTAAAGATTTTATTATTTATTTATTTATATTTATAGAGAGGGGAAAGGAGGGAGAAAGAGAAAGAGTAATATCAATGTGAGAGATACATAAATCGGCCTGCAACCCAGGCATTTGCCATTTGCCCTGACCAGGAATCGAACCAGTGACATTTTGCTTCACAGGCTGGCGCTCAATCCACTGAGCCACACCAGCCAGGGCTGGTTTTATTTTCTTTCTGTCCTTCCTCTTTATACTCTCTAGCCCTTCCTCTCTGCTCTGTCTTCTTTCTTCTTTTGTTCAGTCTTTGTTTATGTCATTGCTAACTACATCCTAGGGTCAAACAACATCCTCATCTTTCCTTAAATTGTAGTTCAAGATTTACTATCTCCAGGTGGTAACCCCTGAAATAATGCTGGACATTCCCAAACACAGTAAATCCCTAAGCCCAGTTCAGTGAGTTAACTATGCTAGGAGATTGTTATACATCTCTATTGTTTGAAGGTCCAGGCTTTACAGGAGCTATGGCAACCCAGGGAGGGGATCTGGGAATGCACCGCGACTTTGGAACCATCACTTATGTTACAATTCATGAAAGGAAGGAGTTGAACTAGATTTCTGGAATTCATTCTAGTATGCATTTTTTTAAACTCTATAAGTAAGGCAGGGTTTTCTGATCAGAATAGGTAACAAAGGACTTCATGATAGTCTAGTGAGGCCCAAAGGGTCTTGGTCGATAAATATTATGAAGAATTCAGGATGGTTCAGTATTTTAAGACTTCAGAAAGAATATTAAGATGCAGGATACAAACTGATTGCATTATATAAAAATTTAGGATGTGCTTTTTTTAGCCAAGAAACTAAAAGAGTATAAAGCATATTTTTTAGCATGTAGCATATATGACTATTCTAATTATACAATTTTCTATCATGCTATGGGATAGAGAACCATATGTAGAAGTGGGAACTATGCCTTGACCTTCCACTCTTCTGGTTTTTAATCTGTTGCCCTTAGGAAAACTACATTTAATTCAGGAATACATAATGTTTTACTTTTAAAACATATGCCTCTTAGCTCTTCTCAAGTTTGAGTATATCATTTAGAAAGAGAATGCCAGTACAGCTTAGTTCTGAATCATTAATATTACTGAGACTTTTTCTGTGGCAGAATTGTATAAGACAAAAAAAAATTGTTTACCACACTTGTGAAATCAGGACCCCAAACCTTGTGGCTGTGGCATAAAAAGTAGTTATGTGAATTGGTGGGAAGGTTTTCTGACCTAAATGGATGATTTAACATGAAAAAATGAAAGAGAAAGTAAAGACACTTACAAGTTTACATTTTAAAGTGGACTGGACTGCTGGGACAAGGCAGGTGGCCATATTATACTGTGTAACTGTGAAATAATAATCACTTAAAAAAACAAATATAGAAGGTTTTTGCTCCTTCAAACTAGTCACTTTAAGAAACCAGATCATGAGGTCAGTAATGCTGTCATATTAAATTTTCTGGCTTATTCCCACGAGTATTGTTCATTACTTAGGGAGCACTGGAGGAGGAACAGGATGGGAGGAAAATGAGGGAGGACTTGGGGAAATGATCAATTCAGTTCAGAGATGTTGAAGTTAAGATGCCAGTGAAGTGTCAGGTAGGCAGTCAGGAATAGCAATCTGGAAGTTAGAGAAAAGTTGGATTGAAGATATAAATATCAGTAAGCAAGGTGGCATTGGGAGCCATGGATGTGTATTAGATTATTTAAAATGTGATTAGAAAGAGGCTAGAAAAGACTTGAGGACTGACATTTAAAGATTGAATGGAAGAGCGTAAGCCAGCAGAGGAGGCCAAGGAGTAGCTAGGGAGGCAGGATGACGCTAAGAGTGTGGTATTCCCGAAGCCAGAGGAAGAAACTGTTTCAGGAAGGAGAGTATGCCCATCAGTATTAAGTACTGCCGGTTGACAAATATTTTCAGCTTCCTGCATTCTAGGATGCCTGTGGGCAGAAAGGGCATTGAGACTAGTTCCAGCCAATAAATTGAAAACAGAGATGACTGATAAGACTCTGGCTGGAGCATGTGCCAATATAAGATCCTATGGAGGTCTCCTTTTCCTCTGGCAAGGTGATCAGCAATGTCTGAAATAGTGTCTGCCCTTGCCATGCTTGGAGTAGTGTGGGTCCTAGCATCTATAGCCTCTGTGTTGATAACTATGTAGTCTTGAAAATTCTGGAAATAGATTCATTGTTTTGATAGCTTTAAAAAATTAACCTTGTTAAATGCACTGAAAACTCTTACAGGTTTTGGTGGACTCTTGGCTTTTTTCTTGCAATGAGGAAGGGCTCTCAGCAAAAAATTTCCAAACCAAAGATGCCGTCATCATCTATGGCCAATATGAGATCTAGGTCACTCTCACCATTAGGAGGATCTGAGATTCTGCCTTTTCATTCTGGAGGACAGCGGTGTAAGCAAGTCGGGATTGCAGGTGAAAACACTATACTTTTGGACTACCAAGACCATAAAGGTATTGCTTTTTAATCTAAGAATTTGACCACATACTCTTTAAGTAGAGATTGGAAAATATTGAACATTTTTGGTCCAACTGTAACATATAACCTGATACTAACTTGACCTAGTGTTTTTATTGACAGACGTGGAAGATGCAGGACAGTGGAGGGTGAGGGCAAAGATGTCTGAAAGGGTTAGGAGGAGGGAGTTTCCACAAAGAGGAAGCTAGGAAGCTTTATTTCCTGTGGTGGGAGAGTGCCTTAAAGCTCATCTGCCAAATTTATCATCATCCTTGGTTTTGGGGAAGGGCAAATCCATTCACTTCAGAATGGAGTGCCATAACTGAGTATAAGAATGTTATCTACTCTTGGGCTATTCCAGTTGCTTATTGGAAAACTGCTCATCTGTGAATGGACTGATTTCCACATAAGGACATATATATGTTCCACCAAGATTTATATTTTTTTCCCTAAAAGCATTCCATTAGTCTGGGAATCTATTTTCAAAAATAGATTCTTTATTCTAAGAATATGTTTAATGTGATTAAATGTAAAAGAAAACTATGTAATTTGTTTTTGCTGAGTCACTGAATCAGAGCTATTAAGCTCTATTGACTTGAATAGGCGATCAGTTCTTACTAATAAACATCATCAGCAGTGAGCTTAGACTATACCCTTGCTGTCAGTTGGTACACTGTTACTTCTAATTTGATTGATATTTTAGAATATTGACTAATGTATAAAAATATTTTTTTTCTCCTAGAGCAACCCAAATTAAAGAAAAAAATCATTTTATTTTGAACCAAAATAAATGTGATATTAACTCATCATAAATAATCATAGGGAGTCTTTGGTCCATAGTGTGGATCTGAACTCAGGATTAATTTTTTTCTGACCCAAAGAAAGAACCAGGGGGCAGTTTTCTTTTTATTTTCTGCCTTTGCAAACTGTAACACGGCTGTAATAAACTCTGATGGCAATATCCGGAAAGATTGTAGGACAGGGTGTGCTATCCATCAAGTTAGTATTTTATCTCTATAAAATATGATGTGGTCTTCTCTGTTTAAAAGAGCAACAAATTTGAGTTTGTCACCATCAAAAAAAAAAAAGGAAAAGAGGATTTTTAAGAATTTAAACATTTTTGAACTTTAGATTAGAATTTTAAAAAGCAAAAACTAAATACCACCAGGTTGTTTTTTTTAAATTGCTAAAAACTTCAGTGCTGTATATAATTAAAAGTATAAGTTTGAGATTCACCTGCCTGGATTTAAGTCCTGGATTTGCATATTACTAGCTGCAAAATTTTGAGCAAATTATTATAATTTTTTAAATAAATGGGAATAGTAATTTCTATCTCAGAGATTTGTTGTATAAATTAAATTTTTAAATGTAAAACATTTAGCAGAAATCTTGGCACACAGAGTGGGGCAAAAGTAGGTTTACAGTTGTGAGTACGTGAAACACAAAGTTTATTCTTGTATTATTTATTAATTATTTTATCATTTGCCATATGAACAACTGTAAGCCTACTTTTGACCCACTCTGTATTTATAGAGTATAACTGTTATCGTCATTATTATGAAATGCTGTATAAAGTAAAATATTATTATTAAAGTATTGCAATTAGAACTCACCAGCTATCTTTACATTTGCATGATTAAATTTGTTTTTATTTTATAACATCAAAACAATTTGTTTTCAGAGTATTCATGTCTTCCTTTGCTGATAATTATCTGTTTCTGTCCTTTCAGAAGCTGACTCACATGCAGGAGTCCGATATATTACAGAGGCCCTTATTAAAAAACTTACTAAACAGGACAATTTGGCCTTGGTAAAATCTCTGAACCTTTCACTTTCTAGAGATGGTGGCAAGAAATTTAAGGTAAGTTATCAACATTTTTTAATATAGGCATTCTTTTTGCTATTTCTGTTCCTTAAAACTGAAAAAAATAGATATTAGACTTACAATAACATCTCACCTTAATGTCTTCTAATTTGTAGCAGACCTTATTATTTCCAATGAAAGTTCTATACCCGAAGTATATGACATCTTCAAATTCATGAGTACCTATTTTTTTTTTTTTTTTTACATTATTGACTCTGGAGAAGGGGTTGGCATACTACAGTCTGTAGGCCAAATCCGACTTGCTGCCTATTTTTGTGAATAAAATTTTATAGCCACACACATTTGTTTACTTGTTGTCTGTGGCTGGTTTTTGCACCACAGTAGCAGAGGTATTATAAGTACTTGTCACAGAGACTATCTGGCCCACAAAGCCAAAAAAATTTACTATCTGGATTTTTGCAGAGAAAGTTTGCTGATCTCTTCTCTGGAATGTTTACTACTTTAATTCATAGACTACAACATGAACATATTTTAATGTTCAACTCAATTTTTTTATTAGAAAAAATATAAACTTAGATGCCTACTACATTAGTTACAAAAATGAATTAAAAAAGATTGAAGATCTTAATGAAAACAAGTCAACCAACAAAAATACTATGAAAGTACTAGGGAAGAATATAGGAGAATATATTTTTAAATCTTAAGTTGGGAAGGCCCTGCTAAGCAAACACCAACCCTACTACCACAAAGAAAAATATTGCCAGATTTAGCTTACTTAATGATTGAAAAGTTGTGTTTAATGAAAGACATTATTTAAAAAGTTAAAAGAAAACAACAAACCGGCAGGTCGTGTTTTCAACTTATGTAACGGTACCCACATCTATAAGGAGCTCCTATAGTTCAGTAGGAGAGACAACTCAATGGAAAATGTTCAAAGGGTATGAACAGACCATTCACAAAAGTATTGAAAGTGGCCAATATTAACATGAAAATGTTTTCAGTTTCATTAATTTCAAAGAAATGTTTTTTAAGAATATATTTTATTGATTATGCTGCTACAGTTCTCATTTTTTCTCCCCTTCACTCCCCTCTACCCTGTACCCCTCTCCACCAGCATCTCCCCCATCTTAGTTTATGTCCATGGGTCATACATACAAGTTCTTTGGCTTCTCCATTTCCCACACTATTCTTAACCTCCACTGTCTGTTTTGTACCTACCATTGATGCCTCTTATTCCCTGTACCTTTTCCCCCATTTTCCCCCCTCCCCCTCCCCACTGATAACCTTCCATGTGATCTCCATTTCTGTGATTCTCTTCCTATTCTGGTTGTTTGCTTAGTTTGTTTTTGTTTTTTGGGGTTTTCTTTAGGTTTGGTTGTTGATAGTTGTGAGTTGGTTGTCATTTTACTGTTCATATTTTTTGTCTTCTTTTTCTTGGATTTCTAAGTCCCTTTAACATTTCATGTAATAATGGCTTGGTGATGATGAACTCCTTTAACTTGACCTTATCTGGGAAGCACTTTATCTGCTCTTCCATTCTAAATGATAGCTTTGCTGGATAGAGCAATCTTGGATGTAGGTCCTTGCCTTTCATGACTTGGAATACTTCTTTCCAGCCCCTTATTGCCTGTAAGGTCTTTTGAGAAATCAGCTGATAGTCTTATGGGAACTCCTTTGTAGGTAACTCCGCTTTTCTCTTGCTGCTTTCAAGATTCTCTCTTTATCTTTCATCTTGGGTAATATAATTATGATGTGCCTTGGTGTGTGCTTCCTTGGGTCCAGCTTCTTTGGGACTCCCTGGACTTCCTGGACTTCCGGGAAGTCTGTTTCCTTTGCCAGATTAGGGAAGTTCTCCTTCATTATTTGTTCAAATAAGTTTTCAATTTCTTGCTCTTCCTCTTCTCCTTCTGGCACCCCTATGATTCTGATGTTGGAACGTTTAAAGATGTCCTGGAGGTTCCTAAGCCTGTCTTTATTTTTTTGAATTCTTGTTTCTATATTCTGTTCTGGGTGAATGTTTATTTCTTCCTTTTGTTCCAAATCATTGATTTGATTCTGATTTCCTTCCTTTCACTGTTGGTTCCTGTACATTTTTCTTTATTTCACTTTATGTAGTCTTCATTTCTTCCTCTATTTTGCGGCCATACTAAGCCATTTCTGTGAGCATCCTGATTACCAGTGTTTTGAACTCTGCATCTAATAGTTTGGCTATCTCTTCATTGCTCAATTCTATTTTGGGGGCTTTGATCTGTTCTTTCATTTGGGCCATATATTTTGTCTCAGCATACTTGTTATGTAGTAAGGGGCTGAACCTTAGGTGTTCACCAAGGAAGGCAACCCACTTTGCTGAGTTTGGCACTGTATGTGAGGGAGGGGTCTGAGAGGGAACAGTGCTGCTTGCTCGGCTCTCAGTTGGATTTCAGTCACTTCCCTTGCTACCCCCAAGCAAATTGGGCCCTTCTGGTGCTGATTCCAGGGTGGGTGGATTTGTGTACATTCTAGAACCCTGTGGGTCTCTCCAATGAACTCTCCTATGATGCTTGAAGTTTCTCCTGCCGCCTCTATGTCAGACACTATATTAGGCTGTGGAAGTACACAGAAAGGTAAATAAGCTTAGTTTGTGATCTCTGGGAACTTAGAGCTTACTGTGAAGAATGCTTAGGATTAAGAGGAGAAATAGTGAAGGAGAACCAGAGCATGGAAGAGGCACACCCAACAAAGAAGTGTGAAGGAGCTATTGGGACAGGAAGAAATGCAAGAGGGTAGTAAATTGAGGCCAAAGCAGAGAAAACTTAAGGCAGGAAAGGATGATATAAAATGTCATAGGATAGTCAAATAGGATGAAAACTTAGAAATCATTTGGGTTTGTCAGTTGAAAAGCCCTTTCTTCCCTGGCTGGTGTGGCTCAGTGGGTTGAGTACCAACCTATGTACTGAAAGGTCACTGGTTTGATCCCCAGTCAGGGCACATGCCTGGGTTGCAGGCTGAGCCCCCAGCTGGGGACTTGTGAGAGGCAACCTATGGATGTTTCTATCCTTCTCTCTTTCCCTCCCTTCTCCTCTCTATAAAAAATATAATAAATTTTAAAGCCCTTTTATTTCTCAAATTCACCAAGTTCATTCTTTCAGGGCCTTTGCATTTTCTTTTCTTTGCCTGGTATTCTTTGCCCCCCAGGTGTGTGCACAGCTGGCTTCTTGTGATTGAGGTCTCAGCTCAGTGTATTTCTCTGTTAGGCCTTCTTTCATGACCCAATCATAGTTAGCCACCTCTCCTCAGTCACTCTCTTATTCTTTCAGTCAATAATATTTCTTTTTTAAAAAAACTATTATGCCCCCTTTTAAAAAAGATTTTATTTATTTATTTTTAGAGAGGGGAAGGGAGGGAGAAAGAGAGAGAGAGAAACATCAATGTGTGGTTGCCTCTCGCATGACCCCCACTAGAGACCTGGCCCGCAACCCAGGCATGTGCCTTGACTGGGAATCGAACCTGCAATGCTTTGGTTCGCAGCCCACACTCAATCCACTGAGCTACACCAGCCAGGGCAATAAACATTTCTTTAGTACCCATTGTGTGCCAGGCATTAGTGCTATAGCAGTAAACACAGCAGACAAAATCTGTCCTCTTAGTGCCTTGTATTCTGCCACATCATGTCATCTCTATTTTCTTATTAGTATGCTTCACTGTCTGAAAATTTTGCTTATTTTTTCATTTGTTTATCATCTTTCTCTGTGAATAAAAACCAAGAACCTTGTTTTCCTGATTCACCACCATATTTCTAGTACCTAAACAGGTCCTAGGAAATAAATATTCATAACTATTTGTGAAAGGGACGAATGAATGGTGATCTTGGAGAGAACTGTTTGAATACATATTAAAGGCAGAAGATGCATTGCCTTACCAATAGAATAAGAGTGAATGGAAGGCAGAATGAGCAAATGTACATAATTCTTGTGAGAACATGGTGGCAAACAAGAAGGATAAAATGATGGCTTGATAGGAAAACAGGTTCAGTGTGAGGGATTTATTTTATATAGAAGAGATTGAGCGTGTGGGACATAGGCTTCTGCAGCAGGGCACTTGTCTACTTCACTGGTATGATCTCCATTGCCTGGTGCCACACCCGGTCTGTAGTAAATATGTAATGAGTATCTGTTTAATAGTGATTGTTTCTAAACTTGTGAGGAAGACCCAGGAGAGAGAAAGAGATTGAAGGTGTAAGTGTGTGGGGAGGGGAGAGGAGGAGTAGGTTTATACAACAGTCTAAATATCTTGTTGAACGTTGAAGAAAGAAGGAGAGGAGGGAGGGAGAAGCATGAAGAGTGGAGGTGGGGAATTCTTGTTGGACGGTCTTGCACTCGTAGTCTGTATGACGTGTTGTCTGCTTGGCAAGTTTGGCGGCTTGAGTAGAGCTGGTACTCAAGCTCTACTGGTCAAGGAGAGCCTCGCCAAGGGACTGTCTAGGCGAGCAGTAAGGGCTCACTGTTCTCTATGACTGCTCACATATTTACATGTTGTGTTTATGTCAGGGCATCTGTTGTGTAAAGTATTTATTGATTTGTTTTATTTAGTATATCGAAAATTTGGAAAAATGTGTTAAACTTGAAGTACTGAATCTCGGCCATAACCTAATAGGGAAGATTGAGAAGCTGGATAAACTGTTAAAATTACGTGAACTCAACTTATCGTATAACAAGATCTGGTGAGTACGACTTCTTTAGGTAGCATTGCAGGGCCATTGTCTTTGTTAAAGAAGTAGATTAATGCTGCCCACGTGACTGAAAGAAAGCTTTGAAACAACAGGCACTTTGATCCTCTACTCGTGGATAGTCTGGCCCTTCCCAGATGAGGACTGCCTTCAAGACCCGGCATTACTAAAGTACTAAGTAATATCTACCTAGCATTATCAAGAAGGAGATACAATTTTTGAGTACCAAATTGTATCTCAATTCTATTTTGGCAGGAAGTTTTCCCAGATAGAGTTTTTGATTCACTACCTATTACATTAAGAACATTGACATGAAGCCGTGTGTTTTAACCCTGTAATTTTTATCCTAAAGATATTTCAACTTGTTTATCTTGATTTTCTTTGCTGATTGATATAAGAAATATACTCTCAATCTTGTTTCCATTTCATAATATGTATTACTGTGAGATATAAACATAAAATTGACTAGCTAAAACTGCACATAAAAAACTTGTTATAGATAAATAATGCAGATATGAAATCTTGAATATCTTTGTATCTGTACACTTCCCCCCATGTTAGACTTGTTATATGTAATGTCCAACAAACAGCTAACAGTGGCAGAAACTCTAATATGGTAAAAAATAAATGGGAAAATAACTGATTAACCAATCCTTAATATATCAATCCTTAATATAAAGTTTATGTAAAAATAATTGATCCTGACAAAAATAATTTCAACAAAATTAAAATGAAAATAAAGAAGCTTAGAAATATTTTCCCAATATACTGTTCTCCTGACCAAGTAATTACTCTGATAATTAAATTGGAATTAAGTTGGGAAAATACTTCATCAGTGAAAATTCATCAGTATGGGTGATGAATGTTTTATTAATTTAAATATTCTCATTAAAATATTTGTGTTTACAAATATAGTATTATTCTGGGGTCCACCAGCTCAAAGTGGCAGCTTTATCCTGCTTGTATAGCTAATTTTTCAGTAATGACTTAAGGTAATAATTATAGACATCTTCTATTGTGCAGGGTTCTAACACACAGCAGTGTGTGCTGTTGGGTTTTCCAGCTCTCCTCTGGCTGTCAGTGCTAGTACTCTTTATAGCGGTTAGTAAGAATGCCACAGACAGACTCGTCTCTTCTGTGTTGTGGGATCATAAAGTTTGATAGTAAGATAGGTAAGATTTCTGCCCACAGTAATGAAGAGTTTACCAAAGATATGATGAATTTGTTTTTAACTGCTTTTTTTGTTCTTATTTATGAAAAGCATTGATAAATTATAATTGTGAAAGGTAATCTCACATAAAACCAAGGTTGTTAATTCTAAAAATATAGTGGAGGCCCTGGCTGGTGTGGCTCAATGGATTGGGCCCTGGCCTGTGAGCCAAAAGGTCTCTGGTTGGATTACAATTAGGGCACATCCCTGGGTTGTGGGCCAGGTCCGCAGCTGGGGGTGTGAGAGAGGCAACCAGTCAGTGTTTGTCTTACACATGGATGTTCCTCTCCTTCTCTTTCTCCCTCCCTCCACTTCATTCTGAAAGTAAATAAAACCTTAATATACTGGAGGGACTCTATTTTGGTACTAAGTAAGTTTGACTTTACCCTTTGATTTCCAGCAAAATTGAAGGCATAGAGAATATGTATAATCTACAAAAGCTAAACCTTGCAGGAAATGAAATTGAACATATTCCAGTATGGTTTGGGAAGAAGTTGAAATCTTTGCGAGCTCTCAATCTGAAAGGCAACAAGATATCATCGGTAAGTTATTCAGAGTAGGAAGAATGTTTTTCAAATTTTTGGAATTGTTGAAAAAGTTAAAATCTAAGTTTAAAAAAAATGGGATCTCTTCTTTTAAGGTCAGTAGTCCTTTGATGAAACATCAAATTCAGATATAACCTGCGATTGTCTAAGGTAATTAAATATAGTCAGTCCTACTTTTACATGGTTCTATGGTAACTGAGAGTTGACCTCTTAGCATTTTCACATCTGTTATTTCAGTTGAGCCTCAGAACACTTGTTTTAAGAAGACAGTGCAGGAATTATTTTTAAAATACTATGGGGTGCAGGGGCTGGGTGGTGGTAGGCAAAGGGAGAAAAAGGAGGAATGACTAATAGCATAAACAATAAAATACAAATAAATAAATAATACTGTTAGTTAGGTATCATAGTTTTACTCCCATTGTTAATTATAGTCTCAGGGAGGTTAAATCTCTTACTCAATTTATACCAGAATTCAGGTCAGTGAATGCCTGCAACCGTTTCTTTTTTTTCCAATTTATGAATTAATCTCAATTACAATATTAGGTGTTTTAGGAGGTTACTCACTAGCTGTTTATAATAGAGCAACTTTATCATGGTTCACATAATCTGATGATGATGTATATTTTTCTCTGGAGTATAATTTATGATTTTCTTTGATAGTTATACAGTTAGATGTTCAAGAAACATTACTAAGTAAAAACATTAATATATTTAAATCTGTATTAAAATTGGAACAATCATGCTACAATTTAAAAAACACTAGTCTTAAAATAGAAGAAAAAAGATGTGCCTTCCACTATGTGTCTAGACTTGCCTTCTGTGATTTTGAAGAAACTCTTCATCTCTCTGAAACTCACTGCTTAAGTTGGAGAAACAATTTCTACCCTGCCTCCTTTACAGGAATGTTATGGGCTCAGGTGAAATGACAGATGTGAAAATGCTTTAAAATTTTTAAAACATTAACTCTTAGGTTGTATTCTTTAAACCTTCAACAGTGGAAGCAGTAATAATAAACAACACTTGTTTAATGCTATGCAGTGAACAATGTCTGCGTGTTCCTTATTTCATCTTCATGAAGATCTGATAAGGTGATTCTCTGCCACTTCACCGTGATGGCCCAAGAGCCTCAGAGCCCAAGCCCCACGCCTTGTTGTACAGCATCACCTTGGAACTCTTGGGGCCTGGGAGGTGGTAGGGTAACTGTGAGTCTAAAATTTGCCACACGTATTCCTCAAATAGTGATCCTTAGCTAGTACTCAGAATCAGCTGGTGTTAACAGGAAAATCATTCAATAAATATTTATGATTATTTCTGATTTGCTGTCACTTTTCATCCCAGTTCATATTTGACATTGGTATCAATAAGTGATACACATTCACTTGGGTAAGATTTTTTTGTACTAACTTTTAATAGTTTCTCAACCTTTTAAAATGCATCCTTGGATAAACATAAAAGTCTCACTTCAAAACTTACCCTTATTTCTTTTAACTATTAAATATAGCTATTAGCTGAGAAGTTACCAGTTTTTCTTTAATTCGTTCAGTCAGTATAATGAAAAGGCAGAGGATTTATAGGTACACAGATTTAAATTCAAATCCTGTTTCATTCACTTACAACCTCTGAGCTTTGAGCAAGTCACCTAACTTCTTTGAACAAGCCCAGTTTCTTCATGTGTAAAGTTAAGATGATTATGTATCATAGGTTGTTGTGGGGAGTCACAAATGAAATAGTACATGGAAATGCCTAATAATGCCCTGATGCACTGTACTCAGATACTCAAATACTCCTTCTTATTCCTCCCCTCATGCGCTACTTTTTGATAATGGGTTTCATGAATAGATTCCTTGCCATGTTAATAGCAGTTTCTATATTTATTACTCCTTTTAGTTATGTTTATGATTTTTAAATTATACCAATAATGTTATATGTCATTTCAGCTTCAAGATATAAGCAAGTTGAAACCACTTCAAGATTTGACTTCTCTGATCCTAGTTGAAAATCCAGTTGTTGCCCTTTCTCATTACTTCCAGTTTACCATTTTTCACCTCCGTTCACTGGAAAGCTTGGAAGGTCAGCCGGTAACCACTCAGGACAGACAGGAAGCTTTTGAGAGATTCAGTTTGGGTAAAGTGACTTTTTTTAATAACTAAATTTGGGTGGGAAAAGAATAACCCAGAAATTATCCATAAAAATATATTATATTATGAACATTATAATGCTATTAAAATTTGCATAGAAAGTTGCACCATAAATTAATTAATTCAGCAAGTAGTCATTGGGCATGTATTGTGAACCAGGCACTGTATCTGGTACTAAGGATACAATAGTGAGGAAGACAGGGTGCTGGCTTTAGTGCAGCTTGTGTTTTGGTGGAGAAGACACACAAAAAAAGCAAGTAAACCCTGATAAAGTAGCAGAGGAGAGCCCCCTTTTTTGGAAAGTGTGGTGTAAAGGAATGGCACTATGAGGACGTGACATTTCGACTGGAGACAAAGGCCAGAATGGATTAGCCACGTGAGCAAAGGCATTCATGGAGAGGGAACAGCTTTTACTTTGAGGTTGGATAGACCCTGGTGAGTTAGGGAACTGAAAGAAGATCAGTATGACTGGAGGGATAGCTCAAGAAAACACTATGGGGAGACTGTATGTGGTGGGGGGTAGATAGCACAGGTCCTTGGAGTTTGGATTTTATTCCAGTTTCAGAAGAAAGCCATTGAACAGTTTTTAACTGGGAATGGGACATGAGCTAGTTTATATTATGATTATTATTGATGCAGGATGGAGATTGATTTAGAGCAGAGGAAAATGGAGCTAAAGGGACACATGATTAGACTGCTGCAGAAATCTAGGCTAGAAATGTTGATGGCTTGTGTTTCAGTGGTGGGTTTGGTATATCGATGGATCAGTTTTGGAGGTTCAGCAGCACTTTTTAGTGGATTGGAAATACCCAGACTTCTAGCTTGAGTGTTTGGATGGTGATATTATGTATAAATATAGGAGAACTTAGAATGCTGAGTTTGAATGTCTGTGAGAAAACCAAAAAGATTTGGAAATGTGAGTCTGGAGTTCAAAGAGATCTATACTAGACCTATAAATTTGGGAGTCAGTCAGCATGAAAACGATCATTTAATTCCACCAGAATCAATTAGCTCAGTCAGGCAAGGCTTGGGATGAGCGAGGAGGAAAGCCAGCTAAGCAAGCTCAGAGAAGCCAACAAGGTAGGAGAAAACCAGGAAATAGTGGGTTGCAAAAGCCCAGAGAAGAAGGTTTCAAGAGAGGAAGTGGTCAGCTACATTGAATGTTGCTGAGATATGAAGAAGTAAGATGAGCACAGAGAAGTGCATGAGATTGGCAACATCTGATGATGATCTTGACAACAGCAGTTAAGGCGTGGTTAGGACAAATGCTAGATAATAGATGGAAGAGTGATATTTCGGTGAAGATTTGAAATTTGCTCCCATAATTTCTCCCTCCTAATACCTAATAAGTGAGTTAAAAAAAAATCACCAATAGCTTCCAGACCAGGAAATGAGCAGAAGCCGATGCGGTAAAACCTCAAAGCTAGCAGTCAAAGAAGCAAAGACAATATTCAGGAGCAGAGTGGAGGGACAAGTCATGGCTCAATTCTTTTGGTCCTTAAGAAGACAAGATTAGATCAGAAAAAAAGAAGAAAGATTGTCTCTTAATAAGAGGGACAGGACACTTTCTCCGTCGAAGGGGGAGAAGATGTTGCAGGTGTGGGTAGTTTTGTTGCTTTGGTGGTGGGAAAATGAGGAAGTTCTCACTAGTAGGGTCTGTTTTCTTGTGAAATATGAGGTCATCGACTGAGAGAAAATAGAAGGAGTATGGGGTGGGGGTGTAGAGAAAGAGGAAGGCATATGGAATATTCATTTTAGAATGTTAGGAAATGAGCCTGTATATTCAACCATTTGAAATTGATGTTAGTCTATTTCACTTACAAAAATGATAGTCTCATAATGTTTGATCCAGTACTTGAGAACTATAAATTTTAATTAGTTTGGGATCCTCCATACTCAACATTTATTACCCTGACGTTTATGTTTTAGAATTCTTAAAATATAAATAATTCAAAGGAAAGTCATCATATAAATGTACTATTGGGGAAGATGTTTCTATTACTTATGATGCGTTGATGACTTTGAATATTAATTAGGAGCCTTTAACATGCTGAACTCTTGGAATCCAGTGGTGAAGCAGATAGATGCAGTTTCGGCTCTCACAAAACCAAGCTATTTGATCACATTTTACAATTCCCTGTGTGACAAGGGCCACAGCAGAGGTGCAAGGTGGTGTGAGAGCATCCCTGAGAAGCATCTAACCTGGGGAGAAGGTAGAGTCAGGGCAGACTTTTCAAAATATTTTTAAAACTAAGACCTAGAGGATGCAAAATAGGCCAGTAATAGATAGAGGAAGCCAGTTCCAAGCAGAAAATGTGACTAAAAGCCTGCAGGTGAGAAGAGGCATCACTAATCTGAAGAATTGGAATCATTTCAGTGGGCTGCAGTGGGATGTGCTTGAAAATAATGCTGGAAAGGGAGTTTGAGACCAAATCATGAGGAGTCTTGTCAATTCTTCATATAGGCTTTTGGATCCTATCCTAAACATAATGGGAAGCCTCTGAAGGATTTTAAGATAGCATAGTATTTTGCAAACATGCTTGCAGCATCCTTTAATGTTTGATTACAAATGTCAAATAAAATACTGCATTTTTTATGGGAGGCCTGGAAAGAAGCTTCATTTGTCAACACACTGAATTAAATATTTGGGGAAAATGTTATCTTTTAAAATTGTTATGCAAATGATGACGTCTTACCTCTTAATATAAATCACTTTCTAGTTCAAAACAGCCCCCCCCCCCCCCCCCCCCCGCCCCGAAAAGTCAGTCATACCACATAATTTAGCCCTGGCTGTTGTGGCTCAGTGGATTGAGCGCTGGCCTGTGAACTAAAAGGTTGCTGATTTGATTCCCCGTCAGGGCACATGCCTGGGTTGCCAGCCAGGTCCCCAGTTGGGAGCATGAGAGAGGCAATTGGTCAGTGTTTCTCTCCCTCTCTTTCTCCTTCCTTTCCACTCTCTCTAAAAAGAAATAAGTAATCTTAAAAAAAATAATAGTGGGACTATATTTATACTATTCTAATAGGTCTTTTGCTATTAGTTAAGAAATATTCTTAACCTTTCTTCAGCTAGGAACTGTAATGTTCAATAAACAATTAAATTTGTATTGGCAGAAGAAGTAGAAAGACTAGAAGGAGACCTGGAAAAAAAGATAATGGAAATTGAAGAGCTTAAAAGCAAACAAACAAAGTTCCTGGAAGAAATTAAAAATCAAGATAAATTGAACAGATCATTAAAAGAGGAGGCCGTGTTACAAAAACAGAGTTGTGAGGAGCTAGAAAGTAACCTAAACACGAAAAATGAATTGGTAAGTTCATATTTTACATTGTTTACGTATTTTACTATGTTTTGACTATATATATTCTCCCGAAATAGGGCATTCTTTGTCCGTGGTCTGAAAAGACAAATTCCTGACCATAGAGTGGAGGAGATGTGGTTTAACAGAAATATGTGCTAAAGATTTTACAAGCTGTAGTTGAGTGGGCGCTGTGTCATACGGCTGCCCAGAAGACGAGTGCTGTTTCGGGCTGCACTGTGTGAAGTGCAGGGCCTAGAACCAAAGAGGGAGGTGAGGCCCCGCACTAGTAGGAGCTGGTCAAACTACCCATAGATGTGTGTATTTTTTTTTTTAACAACATCGTTGGTGACTGTACATTGGCAAAAACTTTTAGAAGGCAATTTGGCAAAATTATCCAAATTTAAATGGACATACCCTACATCCTATATAATAGAAATATCAGTATACATAGTGTTTATGTTATATTTATTTATTATTATATGTTGTAATATTACATAATCTATATTTCCAATAAGATGTTCTGTAGAAATGGTAGCAAGAATGTGTAAAGATATTGTATATGCACATACATACATATATAAAGTATGTATATATTTTATACATATATATATACATATATAGTACATGTATATATACTAGGACATTCCCTAGAACATTATTTATATTAGCAAAATATTGAGAATAACTAAATTGTCCCCCAGTGGATATCTGTGTGGTAGAAAAATCTTGTTAAGTGTTAAAATGAGGTGGAGCTGTATGTTCTGATACAGAAGGCTGTCTAACACATACTGCTATGTGAAAAACGCAAGCTATAAAAGAGTATACCGAGGATGATCCTATGTATAATGGCATCGGTGTTGGGAAAAATGGTAGAATGTACTAAACTCTTGACAGTAGTTATTTCTGAGGAGTGGAATTAACAGACTTTCAAATTACTATTTATGCATATCTGGAATACATAGATTTTATAAAATTTGGCTTTATGGTTGAGATAAACAGAATATTTTAGAAGAGATTTAAACAGACTAGATAGTGTATGATCAGAAGGTACCTGACCCAAAGGTTTTAACGGTTGTGAGTCCATGTCCTATGAGGAATGGCCAAAGCAACCGGGAGTGTTCTCCTGGAGAAGAGGAGAAACAGCGAGCTCTGATGATTGCCTTCAGGTAGTTAAAGGACTGTTCACGGAAAAGGGACATAGACTAATTGATCAAGGTCCCACAGGTGGAATTAAGAAGTAACGAATAGAAAATACAGTAGTAAAGAAGAAATTTCGAATAGCCATCGTGAGATGAAATGGGGGTAACTCCGGACTGTGTTTGCTGTCATTGAAACAGGCACATGCTCGGGGCTGGGGGAAAAGATGAAAATGCTAGACAGCAAGATGGACCAAATCCTAAAAGGCCTTTTCTACTCAGAGAATCTGACGGTGTAGTATTAGTATACTACTTGTCCTTGAAGGAAAAAATAGCTATTGGTACTTTTTTTTTCTTTTGACAGTTCGTTTTCTGACCTATGCTTAGAGTTATGTTTTCTGATCATAACTTAGAGAACTATACCTCTCACATAACTATAGAATCTTAGATACAGTTACAATTTTTTGCATTTCCCTTTCAAGACTGGCATTCTAGCTTAATTATTTGTTGACAAGAATTTTGCTTAAGCATTTAATTTTTTTAGCAAGAAAAAGTATCCCCTTCTCTGTGCAGAGAGGGAAATAGTTACATAAAATTCAAATACTTAACCTCCTTCTCGAGTTCTTCTTTGCCTGAGAAAAAAGGTAATTTATACCAGGGGACGTGCTGAAAGGGCAGCTTCCCCAGCTGTTAGTCAGATATTCAGAGCATATGTGGGTTCCTTCATGTGCCCCTACTTGAAGGTAGTTTTCAAATATGCCAGCTGTATTCTAAAGGCATACTGAAAATATGTTAACAATTTGGTGATTATCAGTGATTTTATATTACACATACTTCTGTTGCTCTCCATTCCATAATAAAGTGGATTGATAGGAAATGTAATCATTTGAAACTTACATGACAATTTCATTTTAGCAGTGAACTCTTTAAGCCGTCACTTAACATTTGTATTTAAAATACAAAAAAAAACCCCACCCAGTACTTACTGTGGTGTCACTTGATATTTGTGAGCATTTAAACATTTTTCCTGAGTTATCCATCTTTTTTGTAGTACAGAATTCATCTTTTATTAAGATAAAAGAACTTATAATTTCTATATGCTGACTCCCTAGTGCATGTTAGTTAATCCACTGAAAACCTTGGCAAAATGTTGTATTTTATGACCTTGCACTATCCCTAAATTATGGATTGTTTTAATTGTCTAGTTTTCTCTTTTATTTGTTTACAATGTTGTTGATATGTTTGTGCTGTGGATAAATGTTTTGTAAATTGTCGATGGTTTTGCTGTTTTGTTTTTTCTGTAACTATCGTTGGTTAGAAGATAGACTCTGCTCTTCTTCATGTCATGCTATTTTCATATTTAACCATGTAAAAATACATGTATATGTGAAGTTAGTAAGTTGCTATAATGAATTCTGATAACACAGATGTATACAGTAGAAAATGAAGGTCTCACTCTTCCCCCACCCCATTGCCTGGTGTTAACATATATCCTTTTTGTTTTCTCTGCTTATACAATATACAGGTAATAATGTATATGTGATTAAATACAATGTATATATCTTTGAATATTTTTGTGATTTAAAAATATCTTACTATATATATTTTTAATTCTGCATCTTATTTTTTACAAAACTGTATGTCATGGACAGCTCTCCAAGTTTAAAAAGAATACATACATACTTGTGCACATACACTTTGTACATACACTACCCATAAATCTTTCTCACTCTTTTCAGAGTCTATATTATGTTCCATTATGTGGGTCCTCCATAGTTTATGTAGCCTGCTATTATTGATGAATATTAGGTTGCTTCTGCTTTGTTGTTATTAGAAACAATATTACAGAGAAAATCTTTATATGTAAAATATATATATCTAATGCATTTATACTAGTAATTCCTTAATATAAATAACTACATTATTTTGAATTTGTAAATAAGAAAAAAAATGGAATCTCCTTGCTTTAATTTCACATTTCTTTAGTTGTTGGAGTTGAGTATTGCATATGTAATTATTAGCTCTTTTGTATTCTTTAAGTTTTTTCTTTAAATTTATTTTGTTTTGCCTGTTCTTTTATTATTACACATGACTGTTCTTTTTTTTTTTTTAAAGAATTCTAGGTTTTATTCTGAGAGCCTATATTTGAAAAACATTTTTCATTCTCTTATGCAGAATATCTGGTAATAATACCACCTATAGTTATGTAGTGTTTTCTAGTTTCATGTTAAGTAGGTCAACCTGCAAAAGAAAGGTAGCAACATCAAAGTAGAACTGCTGGTGGCCTTTAAGCTGTAGTAGTTTTCCCTCTGCTGCCACCAACAAATATTAACTTTGATTATCTTTGATATTAATATTGCTCTTTGTCTTTTTGAAAGTTATTTAACTTTTGTCCTTTGGTCTCTTCATTTTTCAAATGAGGCTGACTTACCTGTCCTGCCAGTCTTACAGAGTTGTGAGGACTTAATGACATAATGACATAATGAAAATAATTTGAAATGAATCAAGCTGAGTAATGGAAGGTGGTAAATCTGTAACTCATAGAGTGATGATAAAATGTGTCCCTATAAGAAAAATGCAAGTACTGAAAACAATTACTTTTTAAGGTAATTTGTCAGTAAAGAGCAACTTATGTTATACAGCCTCACTCTAGAGTTCTCCAGGTGATGGTTTCTCCTTGCTTCTTTCTCCTTTTAGCCCTTGTCTTGGTTTCTTGCAGACCTTTTTCTGCCAATTCTTTTTTCTTCCTTAAAGGTAGCTCCTTCAGGACTGAATTACACACTATGTTTTTCATGGTTTGCATGATAATTTGTATGAATATGCTTATGTACATTTTAAGTTTTGAAACTGGCTTGCCTTCCCAAGAAGTGTGCTTGTGTATGTACATATAAATTTTTTAATAGATGTGTATATAGGAGAATGAATATGAATGTTTGGGGAAAGAATTCGTATCATTTTTTCTATTGGTAAATATGTTAACTGCAGTCAGCTCCTGATTATCCACAGCCAATACTGTAACTAGCCAGCTTCCCAGGTCCTTTGACTCTTGATTTGCTCTCATTTGTGCATTCCCTCAATGAACATCTATTGAATGCTTACTGTATGCTAAACCCGTGCTATAAAAGACACAAATGTGCTTTGATATGCACAGAGTGTCTATTATTATTTGCCTGCAGAGACCAGTTCATGCATTTTCTGTGGTTCCAGGTGTATTTGCCTTTGGTCCTACTGCCAGTGGTCTTTGGGAGAGGAGCCCAGGATTAGTTGACACTGTTGGTTATGAGTTGCTTTCCTGAGACTTGGTAACTTAGGAGCAGTCACTGAAAGACCAGTGTGGGTATGTGCTGGACACCCTGCAGCAGGACATCGAAGGCATATAGTAATATAGAGGGTTAGATTTGAAATCAGGGGACTTGGAATTGAACTCTGTCTCTTCCATGACCAGCTGTGCAACTGGGAAAGTTATTTAACCTCTGTGTGCAGGTTTTGTCATCTCATAAGGTAGCTATGAAGATTCGGTGAGATAGCACAGGTTAAATGCTTAGTACAGTGTCTGGCACACAGTGAGGACTCAGTCAAGATTACCTCTTATCCAGGTTAGTATCACTTCCCTTTGATGGCTAATCAGGAGGTGACTGTAAGCTAAATCATGCATGACTTTGATTTCCTGGGCCTTGTAAAATGTTTATGTTTGTCTGTTTTTTATTCTCTCAAGCTTGCATTTTTTTTTATATTAATAGAGTTCTTCTGCATGGTTGGTTTGTTTGCTTTTTGTGGGGTTTTTTTTTGGTCTTGTGTCTACTATCACACACTGGTGAAAAAAAGGTGAAAATCACTTAGTGGACCTTTGAAATGAACTTGAAGGGTTGGTGTACTAGAAAGGGAGCTGGTACTGTTAGTTAATGAAATATTTAGCCTCTGCCACTAATGTAATATGTAACTTTGAGAAGTCAATTCACCCATCTGAGACTCAGTTTTTTAATTTATAAATGCACAGAATTAGACTAGATGATTTCGTTTACTATAGTTCCAAAAATTTCTAAGACTAACCAGTAACTAAAAAGTTGTAATTTTAGTAGAATTACTTTATTAAAAATGTAGTATTATATATTTGAATCTGATTAATTGATCTTATTCACATTCCTTATCCTCTATTACAAAAAATAATATTCTGAACAGCTAAAACTGAAATGCCATTAGCCAAAATACTACAGCAACAATACAGCAGTTAAAACCAAACTTACTTTCATCCTTCTCATTCCTCCTCCTGATTCCTGTATAATTAATGTTAAATATCATTTCCATCCATGATTTGAAGCTACCATTAAAATTGCAGAGTGAGTTAAATAAATTGTTAATTATTGGGAAATCAGGAAGCAGGTACTTAGTAGACTAGTTACTTAAAAATAATTGGTACAGAGTTATTTTCATGTTTGGCTAAAGCAAATTTAAATGTTTTTAAAATCTTCATTCATTGTATCCTGAAATAGCAGATAACTTCAAAGGTCTTTTATGTGATCTCTTATGATAATTTTGTATTTCATTCTTTTTAATATTTAAGAATTATGATAAGATATTCTGAACATTATGCTCTTTGCTGTGGGGTTTAAAGCAATCTATTAGTTATGATTAGAACTTGCCTCATACCATCATACCTTTATACTGACTTACTGACGCTATATGTTATCTCTTATCAAATTGGGCCCATAGCTAAAACAAAAGACCATGGAACTAACGCGAGCATGTCAGAAACAGTATGAGCTGGAACAGGAATTGGCCTTTTATAAAATTGATGCTAAATTTGAGCCACTAAATTACTATCCATCAGAGGTGAGTTATATTAATTTTTTAATAATCCACAGTTAAAGCAAGCTTATAGTGGGGCAGGGAAGGGCAGGTGTTGGAGACTTTCAAGGGTTTTTATCAATAACCACCCCACTTTCTTGGTGTGAGGGCGTCAGAAGAATAAATGTATTTTGGTTGGATCTGAGAGTTATTTGGCTCTGTATGTTAGAGCAGTTTCCAAAAGAGATACCGTAATTTGCTGTGTATAATGCACACTTCTTTTGCCCACATTTTGAGGGAAAAACAATGCACAGTATACATGGAAAAATATGGTAAAAAGCCCAGAAGGATTCTTACCTACAGCCGTATCCATAACCCAAAGCAGCTTTCTAACCCTCAGATATCTCACTCAAGAATATGGTTGATCATCTCCCTTAAATCTGAACTTCCAGAAAAAGTGCACTGCCAGCTTCAGCAAATGGAATAGTATAGTCATCTCCATATGTTGTTTGTTCAGTAACCACTTGGTGCAGTCTTAGTCAACCATTATTTATACGTATGCCATAAATCTTACTGCAAAAGAAAAACCACTTAATGTCTAAGACCCGGTGATTGTAACCAGCATCATATTATTTAGATAAAAATGCAATTATTAAAATTTATTAAATAGATACCTTACTCATGTATCAGCCAGGAAACCAAGATAAAATACCTAAATTTCTTGTTTGAAAGATTAAGCAGGGCTAAAAATCACATAACTGTATACAGTTCTTTAATCAATAAATCCAAATTCACTGTTCAAGAATAGGAGGAGAAATCCTTTGAGACCATTTTTTGTTCTAGTTCTTTTCTGGTATACAAGGATGAAAGAATATGCATTTTTCAACTTCTAGGCATTAGAATTAATATTTAGGCAGTTCTGTGATATGTTCTTCATAGTAAAATGAATGTCACGTGACTGTTTATAAGTTACTTATTAAACCACACATCTATTAATTTATTTTGCTTATAGTATGTTGAAGTCGATAAAACCCCAGAGGAAAGCCCCTATATTGGTAAATCCAGATACAAGAGGAATATGTTCACCAGAGAGAGTTACATTATCGATAAAGCCCAGCCCATAGAGATCAAGAAGATGGAGCCAAATGAGGGGCAACAACCTAGAAACGGGCAGAAGAACTTGAGAGCCCACACGCCACCGGACATACAACTGGAAGACAAAGAAAGAAAAATACATGCAGGTTTAAAAAAGTCATTTTAAATTCTTTAAAAATATTAAAAGGTTGACTGTGTAGGCAAATTGTGTTTTAATAATTCTTTTACTTAACATGCTGGAGGCATTTATTAAATTGTTGTTTATGTGAAAAGTCTAAAACAAAAGTAGTGATTCATTGAGCAGGTTATAGTTATTTCTATTATGTTAGAAAATGGGGTTTTTGATAGTAATTTCATGACAACATATCCAGGGGATACAAGAATGCTTAAATCTCCTGCCAACAGATCCCTTTCACCATTGGAGCTATACATTCGAAGACATAATTAGTAATAATTGAAGCAAGTGAAGTACCGCTTTATTACTATGTATGCAGCCAAAACCTAAAGTTGTGCTTTGGATAAACTGGATCAGGGCACTCTCCTTAGGCTGGAGCCTGAGGCTGGCTTTGACTCTTTCCAGCCTGTCCCACATTCTACCTCCTCAACCTTCCCTCCCATCCACCCCCAGAACATCTAATTCAAGGGATCTTACCACCTTCTGGCAAGTCACAAAGACAAAGAAGTCAGTCAAGGAGGGCTCTTAGAGACCCTGCCGGTGACAAACTTTGAATCCACTTTCCCATTCAGCTGCATAGATATGAAAGGAGAAAGTAGACTTGGGTTCCTGCATCCCACTAGGATTCATGGCCCATTGTGGGGCTCTGACCAATCATATTAGCAGCTCATCTTCCCTTGGTTAGTAGCTAAATGGAAAACATGGAAGTCTAGTAGAGGTTGACTGGGAGAGGGAAGAAAGAGACCGAGTTGTCCGTGTCTAAATGTACACTGTATGCCAGGCTCCAGAGGGAGAAAACAAAAGTAAATCAGTTATCTGTGCAGACTAGCTTCAAGGAGCTCATCATTTTATAGGAGGCAGGGAAGAAGTAAGGGAGAAAAAGAAATTGGAAATTTGAGGGAGAAACTAATTGATTTGAGATTACTTGAGTTGAGAAAAACTGTTCAGTAGTGAATTTGATATTGAGTCCCATTATAAAAGCATTTACCTCTAATGCAGGTTTTTTTAAATAGCCTAAGCCTAATTATATAACTTAGTGACATATAAGTATATATTTACCAATAAAATCCTTATTTTCTCAAAAGAGATCTTTAGTGTTGGGATCATCAGTTAAAGCCCCTTTTATGTTAAGAATTTTACAAATTTAAAGGATCAATTAAAGGGGATTACGTGGTAGTGGAAAAAATACAATAAAAAAAGGATAAATTATAGTCCTATAGCATATCATGAAACTATTCTAGAGATTACTAGAAAGGAAAACCATCATAAGAAATTACATTTTTTATTCCTGTGATCTATAATTTAATATAATCTGTAATCTATAATTCAACTAAAGGGAGGAGGTTATTGTGAAGAAAAACATCTGGTAGAAATTTAAAGATTTAAGATTTTTCTTGTGTGTGTGATCATGGTTTTAAATTTGCAGCACAAACTCGACTCTCAGAGCTGCATGATGAAATAGAAAAGGCAGAACAACAAATCTTAAGAGCTACTGAAGAATTTAAGCAACTGGAAGAAGCTATACAGCTTAAAAAAGTATGTAAAAGCAAACCAGCAATGCTAAGAGGAAATGCAAAAAATGAAATGTTTTCTCCCTTCATAACCATGTGAAACAATTTTTAAATCAGTGCTGCTTAGTTAGTTACAAAATAACAAATTTCAGAGTCAAATACAGTTTTAGCATTTTCAATTACATTTTCCTTCCAATCATGATGCCATCCCATTCACATTTTATAAAGTGTGCAGAAATAAATGAATTACTTACAACTTATGTAAAAAGATGTATTTGGTCTACACTTATTACAAAAATCACCTACATTACCCAGGGAAGTTGCTCTCCGACATATCTCCTAATGTAATTAAGCACTCCCTACTTTTAAGATCCTGGGATCTAGATTAAAAGCCAGAAGACATCTCTACTACAACATAAACATTATCAAGCAAGCAGCAGAAATGTAAATGATGTAAAATATGGAATACAAAAAGATGGAAGTGATATACTCACAGAAATTACAAAGTGTATCATGAAGAAGGAAGTTCAAACTCATGATGTAATAGCATAGGGAGAAACTTCAAAAAAGGAAGTATTTGACATTTTACTTTTTAAGTGTATAAAAGGTTTCAGTTATTGCAACTTTTAAATATCAGTATTTCAAAATTATGAGGATAACTGCATTCATACTCTAGTAGATAGAGCAAGAATGTAAAATCCAAAGTATAGAATCTTTTTAAAGATACCGTTACTTTCGGATTATATAGTAACTAGAAATTGATTCAAGTTTATTGGAAGCTTACTATATGGCAGTTGCTGACCAGGCCCTCAGTAAATGAACAAAACAGGTGTGTCCCTTCCTCATGGTCAGGAAATAGGCAACAAACAAAAGTATAAAAGAAATGTATATTTAAACAATATAAGTGTTATAGAAAAAAGTAGAAAATTAGGAGAAGTAATAAAAAGGATATAATTTAAATTGTGGGGACCCACAGAGACTTCTCTGAGGAGGTAACATTTAGGCTGGGACCCAAAGGATGAGAGGGAGCCAGTGAGGCAGAGTTAGGAGAAAGGTATTCCAGGCAAACTAAAGATTCCTTTGCAGAGTGAGGGAGAGTGTTACGGAAGATGAGGTTAAAGATCATGTCAGGCTTCATAGGCCGTTTTAAGGGGTTTGAATTTTATTCTGAATATAATGGGAAACCTTTGAAGGACTTTAGGTAGTAGAGTGGCTAATCCTATTTGCATTTTTACAGGAGCACTCTAACTACTGCAAGAGAGTGAAATGAGGGAGGTAGAAAGAAGGGAAATTTACGCACCTGCTAGGAGGGTATTTAGCACAGACAGGAGATGATAATAGCTTGTACTAGGAAGGTGCTGGTGAGCGTAGAGAGAAATCAGACTGATTCTATGTAAAATTTGGCAGTAGAACTGATTGATAGGTCTTAAAGATGGATTAAAGGTGGGGGATGAGGTATAGGGAGCTGTCAAGAATGATTTTAATAATTAAATAAGAATGTTTTATAATACTACTGGCCAAAGTTTTATATAGCTGGATTGATAGATATAAATAATCAACTTTTAAAGCAAAATGTGCTTGGAAAAAGTAGTTATTTTAAATGAGTAACTATAAATCTAAAATTTCATTACACTATTAATTTGCTTGACATGCTAATAACAAGGGTAAGTACAATATAAAGTAAGTACTGTATAAAGTCAGCTATGATTAATATGGTTATTAATAATTTACAAGTTGTTTATATTAGGGCGACAACTTTATTTTTATCTGCTATTATTAGTTTTCCTAAACTTTTATAAAATGAAGTTTTCTACATGTAATAAGCATAAAAGTATAAGATGTGAATGAAATGCCTGGATAACTTCTATATTTTGTTATTTTAAAAAACTCATAGAGCATACCTTTAAATTGTAAGAGTTGTTTTCTTTAAACTTGTAAATCAGTGTTGCTATCCTCTGGTAATTGTGTGTTGGGGTGTGGGGGATTAGGTTTCAGAAGCAGAGAAAGACCTTCTTTTCAAGCAGTTGAGTGGTAGGATACAACTTCTAAATAAACTACGCCAAGAAGCTCTGGATCTAGAAATGCAGAAGGATAAGCAAAGGCAAGAAATTGCTGAAAAACAGAAGGAGATCCAGGACTTGCAAATGGTCCTAGATAGCTTGGATTCTGAAGACCCAAAACATGTAAGTAAATGAAGAGATTCTGACTTGTTCTGTGGGAACTAGAATTTTGTTTTATCAAGATATTATGTTTCATCATTCTTAGCATCAGAATCCTTTTTGAAATTCTTTTTTAGTTTGTTGTGCAAATTTGAGTTATATATTTATATTTTATGTGTGTGTGTGTTATGTTCATATATGTATATGAACATATATACGCATCTATACTTATATATAAAATATATGTGTATGTGTTTAAAACATAATAACTCAGGGTTTGACGAAAGTAGCTTTCAATAGAAAAAGGGATGCATAATATATTTAAGTGGTTGAATTTCATTATATTTCAAATCAAGAGAAACCTGTTTCAAGGTGCTCTCTAAACATCTTACCCTTTCTCTCTCTTTGCCTTATTGTCTTCATTCCTAAGAGCTAGGTGGTAATACAGAAGAGTAGAAGTAAGGTTAGAGTCTTTTTTCTATCCCTTCTTTGATCCTTTATGCAAATATTTCACTAAAGCTATTTGTTGTTTCATATTTTTTGTTTTGTCCTTAAAAAGGAAACATTTTTCTAGAGCACAGATGGCAAACACAAGGCCCACGGGCTGAATCCAGCCCTCCACCTTGTTTCATCTGGCCTGGCACCTTGTTTCTACCCCGTGGCAGCACCGAGCTCCTTGCCCCTAGTTAAGGAGTAGTTACATTTATACAGTTCTAAAATTACATTCAGTCATTGGAAGGCAACCACTAGGCTGATATGGCTGGCCTCCAGTGAAAATGAGAGTATGTCTTGCTAAAATTTGGCCCCACGTGGTTAGGTGGCTGGATGATGGGATTAGGTTCTTGTTTCGTTCTGTCTCTACCCTGAGAAGTCTTACTTAATGACTTATATTTTAGCCAATATTTGTACAACACAAGTGGAAATATTTTCTGCATATTTTAATGGTATACTTTGCATAATAAGGTGATTTTTAAATAACTTTAAGATCTCTGGATCAAGAGAAATTATAGAATTTAACATGGTAAGGGCCATGCATTATAATTGCTTTAAGTATTTGAGAAGTTTTAAATTATTCCTTTAAACATTTTAGTAAAATGTTATAGGTTTTTTTTATTGCAGACCAGCTAATTTTGACAAAGGGTGACCTTATCATCATAGACTTAAGGTCTTTTCTAACAGAAGATAACACTTAGTATTAACATAGAAACCAAAAGTAGTCTTAATTATTTTAAATAATTTTTGGTACATGAAAAGTTAGAGATTTTAAGTAATGTGTATAATATGGTCAATAAAATCTTTATTGCATTTATTTGTTCATAAGTCTTCACCCCAAGTGAGGCCCCTGAGGACAGGAACTGTATCCCTAGGGGCCAGCCCTGTGTTTATGCCTGTGTGCATCAAAGAAGGCAGGAAGGAGCCAGTTTATAGGCACTACCCAAGCTCATTTGCTGCTCCTTCCAGTTCTATGATCTGTGAGTCTAGTTAAAACCTAGATTGTATGTTCCCTTTCAACAACGACAGGGATATTCCTGGCAGACATAGTCTAATGCTAGTGTATTTACGCAAAGAATTACATATTGGAAGGAGTTAAATGAGAAGTAGGAATGGCATCTAAGTTTTGAAGGTAGCTATAATCAATCTGTGTTAGCAGGGATGAAACATCCAAACCAGATTTAAGATTCCTTTTTGGTATTGTTAAAACTACTAAAGGTTCCCTGGCCAGTGTAGCTTAGTTGGTTGGAGCATCGGCCCATAAACCAAGAAAAAGTTCACAGGTTCGATTCCTGTTTGGAGAACAAGCCTAGTTTGTGGGTTCTGATTGATGTTTCTCTCTCCCTTCCTCTCTCTCTGGATCAATGGATATATCCTCTGGTGAGGATTAAAAGAAAACCAAAACTACTAAAAGTTAGTTCTTACGGTTACAGACTTAGTCCAAGTACGAGAGGAATGTCTCTTCTTAGTTTGTTCACTGGAGGGAGCATCTTTTTCTAATTTGCAGACAAAGTCGCCTTATTGGCTAGTTTTAAGCACCCCATTTTAAGCTACAAATATGAACATTTTAGCAAAAGAGAAAGAATCAAGAGTGGGACCCCTGCATATTTTTTAAACAGATGTAGACTGTTTAACTTTATTCAGTTAACTTTTATTATGTAATTTTATTCAGTTAACTTTTATTATGTAATTAGATGAGGTATCTTTCTGAATGGGAAATGAAATTTAAAAGTAAAAACTTGAAAACAGTATATGGCTGAGATATGATGGAAAGCAAGTATGTTCAGTGCTAACAATGTCTTGCATAGCGCTGGGTTTTTGCATATACTGGTGAGGAACTTCATTTCCCCAGAAGATTGTCGACTATTTTTCAATTTGCAAAAGATGAGAATGTGATTTAGAAAGTATAAATGATTTCCCAAGCTCTCCCTTTTAGATAGACATAGAGCCCATGCTTATTCGGCTGCAGTGATCCTCTCCCCACAAAGGAATTAAAAGTCTAAAGAGATTAATTATTTTTAAAATTAGCTCAGAGCTGAGCCTAAGGCAGGTTTTCAACAAACCTAACCATTTATTTAACTAGGTTTCAAAAAGGAAAAAAAATTTAAAAATCAAATCCTGTTTTAGTTATAAAAATGGCCATAGCTAGCAGCATATATATCACAGGAGTGAATAATAAAGGATTTATATCTCTCTTCCCTACATGGCAATGCCCTGTAGAAGCAAATGGTAATTGTACCCCACGGAGATTTAGCCTGTAGTAATCTGTTGCAAAGGGTGTGTGTGATTGGCCCTTGGGAGCTTCCTGTGTTGTGGGGGCCAACGGAGGTGGCTCGTGATTGGACCGGCTGGGCTGTCGCTCACTCTGCCAGGAATGTGGTTTGAAGAGCTGGGAAGTTACTGAGACTTGGAGGCGCTTACAAAAATGTGGCTGTCAGAGAGGGAAGTGCACAGAAATTTGAAGACATTAGAAAGCGTTCCGCCCACAATTTCCTTGTTCTCAACGGCTCAGTTTTAACAGAACAAATTTTAAGTTAAGGTAGGATCATTTTTTTTTCTCTCTCTCTCTACAAAGGGCTTAAAAGGAGGAGGAGTCAGAGATGTAAGTTCCTGTTTTTACAATAATTCTTTTGTGAGCACCACGGTACTGAAAACTGCAGAATCTACTTTTGCATCCATGTGTTTAGTGCAAATCACGGGCATATTGAACCATTTTTTTGTCTTGCATGTAAAGAAATTTCAATGAAATTTTTAATGGTGGATTTTCAAGATTTATTGATAGAGATATGAACACACAGTTTTGGGTGTTTTAAAATTCTTTCTTGAGCCATAAAAATCTTAAATTTACTTTGAATTTAAGCTATTGCCTGCAGTTACTTTTTCAGAAAGACTTTGGGTGGATATTTTGGGTATGTAGGAAGAAGTGTTTTGAAAATCCTGTCGCGTTTTACCAGAAGGAAATTTAAAACCTTCCAATCAAGCTGCCATTCATTTGGTCTTTCCTGTCTTTGGAGGCAGCAGACCTCTAAAATTGAAAAGTGTTATTTTACAGTCAGTTGGGTCTTGGAGTTTGTTGTTTGGGCTGTAATGCAGTTCTTTCCCCTGACAATTCCCCTGATTGCTTGCTCTGTTCCTCTGATGGGAGTGGGGCGCTGCAAACAGAGCCTGTGAGGGTGTGAATGAGGGCAAAGACTCTTTGGGGAATTTGTGTCCATATGAACACTCTCCAAGTAATCTGGGCAAGTCACTTGATGAATCTGAGACTCAGTTTTGTCATGTGTAAAAGGAAGAGTTAGACTACTCCCTGGTTGTCAGTTTTTTTCCCCCAGCACACCTGAGAAATACAGTCCCGTCTTTTCAGTTACCAGTAGTTCCCTGAATCGATGCCAGTCAGGGTGGGAAAGGGTGTGTGGGTGTGTGAAAGCTCTGTTTTCCACCAGGGACATATGTAAGAGTAGAGGAGAGGGCCTCTTCCATAGGGCCAGCCTTCCATCTTGAGAATCACTGGGCTGAATGGTGTTTGAGTCCCTCTGAGTTCTTAGTTTATTGAAACTAAAAACAAAATGTTTGGTTGTATAAGGAATTGAAAATCAACTTGAATTTCAAGTAACTTTTTATTTTATGTCTCTATTATACCGTAAGAAACCTTTTTTAGAAGTACATATGTTTTTTATTAAAAAGTTATCACTTGTTTATTATAAAAATTTTAGTATAAAAAACTCATAAAAAAAGAAAAAAATTTCCTGTAATCCTTCCACCTAGATATTATACTTGTTAACATTTGCAATATAGTCTTTTTCTATATGTATATATAATCAATTAACTTTTTGAAAACCTTATCATTAAAATTTTTTTATATTATATTTTATTGATTATGCTATTACAATTATCCTGATTTTTCTCCCTTTACACCATCCCTCCACTCAGTATCCCTCATAGCAATCCTGACACCATTGTTCATGTCCATGGGTCATGCGTATAAGTTCCTTGGCTACTCCATTTCCCATACCATACTTTATATCCCCATGGCTATTCCCATGGCTATTCTGTAACTACTTATTTGTACTTTTTAAAATTTTATTTTCTTATTTTTAGAGAGGGGAAGGGAGGGAGAAAGAGAGGGAGAGAAACATCAATGTGTAGTTGCCTCTCGTGTACTCCCCTACTGGGAAGCTGGCCCACAGCCCAGGCATGTGCCCTGACTGGGAATCAATCCAGCGACACTTTGGTTTACAGGCTGGCACTCAGTCCACTGAACTATACCAGCCAGGGCCTATTTGTACTTCTTAATCCCCTCACCTCTTCACCCATTCCCCTGTACCCACTCCCATCTGGCAACAGTCAAGACACTCACTGTATCCATGATTCTGTCTCTGTTCTTCTTGTTTGCTTAGTTTGTTTTTTAGATTCAATTGTTGATAGATATGTATTTTTTGCCATTTTATTGTTCATAGTTTTGATCTTCTTTTTCTTTTTTTTTTTTTGATCTTCTTTTTCTTAAATAAGTTCCTTTAACATTTCATATAATAATGGTCTGGTAGTAATGAACTCTTTCAATTTTCTCTTCTCTGGAAGCTCTTTATTTGCTTTTTGATTCTAAATGATAGCTTTGCTGGATAGAGCAATCTTGGCTGTAGGTCCCTGCTTTTCATGACTTTGAATATTTCTTGCCAATCCCTTTTAGCCTGCAAAGTTTCTTTAGAGAACTCACCTGATAGTCTAATGGGAACTCCCCTGGAGGTAACTAATTTCTTTCCTATTGCTGCTTTTAAGATTCTTTAACTTTTGGCATTTAAATTATAATGTGTCTTGGAGTAGGCCTCTTTATGTCCATCTTGTTTGGGACTCTCTGTGCTTCCTGGACTTGCATGTCTATTTCTTCCACTTCAAGAAAATTTGGAGTAAATAAATTGGAAAGTTTCCTTTCATTATTTTTCAAATAGATTTCCAATTTCATGCTTTCTCTCTTTTCCTTATGGCACCCGTATGATGTGAGTGTTGGACCTCTTGAAGTTGTCCTGGAGGCTGCTTACATTATCCTCTTTTTCTGGATTCTTTTTTCTTCTTATTGTTCTGATTGGTTGTTTTTTGCTTCTTTATGTTCCATGTCATTGATTTGATTCTCAACTTCATCTTCTCTAGTGTCGTTTCCTTGTAAATTGTTCTTTGTTTCAATTAGTGTATCTTTGTTTCTGACTGGATCTTGTTTTATGCTGTTTAGGTCCTTATTAAGTTCCTTAAGCATCCTTATAACCAGTGTTTTGAACTGTGTATCTGATAGATTGCTTATCTCCATTTAGTTTACCTCTTTTTCTGGAGGTTTGATCTCTTCTTTCATTTGGACCATGCTTGTCTCCTCATTTTGGTAGCCTCCCTGTGTTTGTTTTTATGTATTAGTAGAGCTACTTTGACTCTGTGTCTTTGTAGCGTTGCCTAATGTAGTAGGTGTCCTACAGGGTCCAGTGGCACAGCCTCTCCTTTCATCCAAGCTGTGTACTTGAGGTGCTCCCTTCATGTGGGCTGAGTACACTCTCCTCTTGTAGTTGAGCCTTGCATGCTGCTGGCAGATCAATGGGAGGGATTTATCCAGGCCAGTCAGCTGCAAGGATTGACTGTGACCACTTACTACCAACCTCCGCCCTCCATGGGGAATCAGCTGTACAGAGTCAGGGTGCTGGTGCTCCAACGTGGTCTATAGTTACCCGCTGGGTGTGCTGGCACTGGGGTTTTCTGGGTGGTGTGGGCCAATGTCAGCCCTTTTGTGTTTTTCCCAGGGACATCCTGCCTGAGCTATAAAGCAATCTGAGATTGCTGCTACTTGTGCTGGGCTTGGTGATCCCCAGGCAAAGCCAACCTGTGAATCTAGGCTGGCTGCTGCTAGTGCTGGGTCTGAGGCTCACTGAGGCCAGCTGTTGCTTGTTTGAGAGGATTTAGGAAGTTGTGACACTTCAGCCAACACCAGCCATTCATATGGAAAAGCTGCTTGGGTGGGCCTATAAGTTGGGTGGGGGCATAGTCTCTGGGGATCTCTAAGGTGGGTCAAATAATGTTAGCCAGGTTGATGGAGTCTCAAATACAGCACCAGCCTACCAGCTCTGTGTGGGAAGGGCCCAGAAAAGGGACATGGCCTCTGCTCACCTAGATGCCAACACCTCAGCTTCCTCCTGCACATTGCTGTGCCCCTCAAGCTGCCACCCTGGCTCTGGAGCCGAGGGAGTAAGTCTCAGTAGGTGAGAGTGTGTGGGGGTTCTTTAAGAGGAACTGCTTGCAACACTAGCATTTTTTCCCCACCAACTCAGTCCCTGCTGGTTTTTGCAGCCAGAAGTTGTGGGGACTTATCTTCCTGGCACTGGGACCCTGGGCTGAGGATCCTGGTGTAGGGCTGGGACTCCTTGCTCTAGAGATACCCCTCTTGAATTTTTATCTACCACACATGTGTAAAGGACCAGCCTGTTCCATGTCTGCGCATCTCCTGCCAGTTTGGATGGTTTCTTTAACTTTGTAGTTGTGAGAATACATATTCAGCTCAATTTCTGACTGTTCTAAGTGATGGTGGTTCCATATTTGAGGTGTAGTTTTGATGTAGTTTATGCAAAGAGGTGAACCATGGCTGTCTATGCCACCATCTTAACTGAAAGTCCTCAAAAACCTTTTTAAAGAGACATATTTTAATGCAGTTAGAAGAACTTTGAACTCAGCTACATTACCTACTAGTTGTGCCCTTGGAAAAATCATTTAACTTCTTTTATCTTCAATTTGCTCTTCTGTAAAATGGAGATGGTTCCCTGATCAAGTCATCATGAGGTTTAAATGAAAACTACTCACATGAAAACAACACAGAGCCTGACATACTGCAAACTGTTACATTTTATTTTCTGGTCTTTAAAAAAGTTAAGGATTGTTATTTTTAAAAGAGTTTTTTTGTTTCAATTTAGTGCCATATGAAGGCTCAGAAAAGGGGTAAAGAACAACAGCTTGACATTATGAACAAGCAGTACAAACAACTTGAAGGCCGTTTGGACGAGATACTCTCTAGAATTGCTAAAGAAACTGAAGAGATTAAGGACCTTGAACAACAGCTTACTGAAGGTGAGAATTTAAGTTGATTTAAGAGTAAATGATACTCAGACATTAATCCAGATAATAGTTGAATATACTTCAGCTCTCAGTACTAGTATTTGATAGGGAAATATTGGGACAATACCCAAAAGTGTAATAAAACTAAAATTTTAAATTTAATTCTGTTGAGTTGATGTCCTCGTGAGTCGGGTCACTGCAGTCAGTAGACAAGAAGTCAGTTACATGATCATGACAAACTCGGGCATGTGATTGCCCTCTTCTAAGACATAAAATCCCTCCAGGAGTAAAGAGCCCATTGCCATCAGGGATTCAGTGTCTAGTGATAAGGAGAGTGTAGAGAGAATTTTAGGATCTACTTTTGCCATGCAGATTTAAATTGTGACATTGTCATAATATCAGAAGGGGAGGATGGAAATGAGGATACAATGGTGAGAGCCTTCCCTCAGCATAAGATCCCAGTCCCTGTTTCACCATTATCAGCTGTGTGACCTGGGAGAAATTATTTCTACCTCAATCATTAGTTCTTGGAAAGATTAAATAAGATCGTGTTTGTAAAGTGCCTGTCACATAGTAGGTATGTTGTATTTGGTTGGGTTTTTTGTTTGTTTGTTTATTTGTTTTGTCCTTATTTGTTGAGGGGTGTTGTTTTGTGTATCTAGCAGCAAGAACTCAGTTTCACATACATTTTTTCATTTTATTTGGACATCACTACTTTAAACTTTCTACAGTAAGAATTAAATAGCTTATAAGCAATGTTCACTCAATATACTATTTTTATTGTATACCTGCTTATTCCTCCTCTACTACGGATAATGGGAAAAACTATCATTATATCTTGGAAAAGAAAAATAAAATAATAGGAAATAATTGAAAGCTTAGGCTTTCATTCTTAGCTGGTAACAAATAACTAAAGAGGCTAAATGCAGTATTATTTATATATCTTGAAAGCATTTTCTTATATACATTACTTTCCCCCCTTTTTTTTGTTCTAGGCCAGATAGCAGCAAATGAAGCCCTGAAAAAGGATTTAGAAGGTGTTATCAGCGGGTTGCAAGAATACCTGGAGACTATCAAAGGCCAGGCAACTCAAGCTCAGAATGAGTGCAGAAAGCTACAAGAAGAGAAGGAGACATTGCTGCAGAAACTGACAGAGGTTGAGCAAGAGAGGGACCAACTGGAAATAGTTGCCATAGATGCAGAAAATATGAGGAAGGTATGAATGATTTGTTTTTTCTTGCCTATTTTCCCTAGCCTCAGAAGTAAATGATGTCCAAATTAAATAAGCTAAACAAGTTAGAAACAGTGCAATTATAAGTATTAGTGGCTATTTAGTTTCTTTTTTTCCTTCAGTTGTGATACTTGGAATCATTATCTTTTTTTAAACTAGGAATGGAAGGTTATTTTAGCTGAATTTCTGTTCCTGAAAGATCTTAATCAAATAACTCTAAAGAATTTGAAATTGCAGCTATTATAAATGTGGTATTAAATGTTCATATTTTAGTATCTGTGTTTTAAACAATCATTTAAACAAAATTACAACAAATTTTCTTGTCATTGCTTCATAATTTTAACATTATTTTACAGGTAAGACAGGCACAGTGTTGTATCCTTTTGTACCTGATTTGTTGCCACTTATTTGGAAAGTTCACTTGCTCTGTTTTAGTTGTTCAGCAAACTTTAGAGAACCCAGATTCCCAAACTATTCCTTAATAGAGCTGGCTCTGGAAATTTGAATAAATATATTTTAATATTATGAAATTTCTCAGGCATATAAAAATATCAAAATCAGTGTTTAACACCATGTACGTAACTCAGCTTTAGAAATAAAATATTGAAATATACTTGAAACCCTCTGTGTTGTATCCTCTTCCATAGGTAAAAAATGTCATGAATATGTTTATTATTTCCCTGCATCTCTCTTTCTTATTATACATGTATCCATTCAAAGCAATATGTAGTATTATTTGCATAATATTAAGATTTGTATAAAAAGTATGATAGTATACATATTCTTTGGTTACTTCCTTTCTTCCCTTATATTTGTTTTTTATAATTACGCATATTGAATCATGTAGTTCTACTTCATTTTTATTGACATATGTAACATCCCATCGTATGTACATCACAAATTTATCGCTTATTTATTCTTCTCTTGGGAGATGTCTGGGTGGTTTCCAGTCTTTTGCTATTATAAACAACGCTGAGAGTAACAACCTTGTACACATCTTGAGCATGAGAACTATGTTCAGAGTGGAACTGTGAGTCAGAGACTATCTTCCTCCTCAGCTTCACAAGATACTGTCAAATTATTGTTCATAGTGATTCTATCAATTTCTCCTTCCACCAGCAACGTGAGGGCTACCATTACACCACACGTCCTTGCCAACAGCTTAGTGTTACCCAACTTTTATCTTTTTAAGCTTTTATTTTGAAATAATTTCCAACTTACAGGTGAGTTGCAAGATTAAGTCACTATGCCTTTCATTCATAGTTACCAATTAATATTTTGCCACATTGCTTTATCTCTCATAAATATAATTTTCACATGATTTTATATAATTTTTTCCTAACCATTTGAAAATGAGTTGTAGACATGTTACTCCTTAGCTTTTAAATATTTCAGCATATGCTTCCTAAGATCAAAGGCATCTAACATAAACACAGAATGATCAAATTCAGGGAATTTAACATTGTGTCAGACTTGGTGTTTGCCAGTCTGCTGAATTTGAAATGGGATCTTGTATGAAGTTTTACACTTATAGGAAAATTGAAAGAATAATTTACTGACCATCTATGTGCTCTCCTAGAATCAACCAATATTTTCCTGTTGTTGTTTTTTTTTTTTGCTAAGTCATTTAAAAGTTGCAGATATCATGACATCATCCCTTCAGTACAAATCTCTTAAAAATAAGGACATTTTCCCCTGCATCACTATGTTACCATTATTACACCTAGGGAAATTAACTATAATTCCATAACGTCATCTAATATGTGAACCATATTTAAATGTTCCCAAATGTGCCGGGAATGTCTTTCATAGCTTTTGTGTATGTGTCGAGTTCAGGTGGTAATCCTGTAGAGCGTCCTACATCACAGATTTGTCTTGATTGTTTCTTCACAGTGTGTTCAACTTGTTCTTCTGTGCTCTCTATAAAATAGTATCTTCTTCTAACTTCATTTCTCCCCGATTACTGGAGACATTGAGCACCATTCATTTGTTTATGTGCCATTCAGTGTTCCTCTTCAGTGAATTCCCTATTCATATTCTTTGCCCATTTTTCTGTTGGATTGTCTGTCTTTTTCTTAACAATTAATAGGAATTTTTATATATTGTGGATACTAATCCTCTGTTGATTATATATGGAGTCTGCATTTCAAGCAAGCAACCCAAATGATTCAGATTGCCTGGTGCTTTTGGGGCCACCCCTTGAGAAACTCTTCTGTAGAAGTTTTTGTTGTAGGACCCCCTCTTTAATCCAGAATAGTTTGATCTGCTTCTTTACCATCCTAAATAAATCGATGCAAGCCGTAATATTTAGTTATAAGAAACACATGGGCTAAAATGAGTCAGAACTGAGGTATGCTAATCAGTTGTAGTTACATTTTTGTTTACACTCATTTAAGTTATTCTCTCACCCTTAATATTAGAGAGCACTCATCCCATTTTGTTCTTTTGATACATGAACCTGCTGTGGTTTAATAGAAAGAGCGTGGGCTTTTGGAAGCAGAGATCTCCGTTCATATTCTCACTGTTTCCTTTAGCCCCAGGACGTTTACATCAGTGTTCATTCTCCTCATCTGTGAAATGGGAATAATGTCTTATTTTACACAGTTATTATGAAGATGCAATGAAATTATGAATATGAAAACATTTATTGCAGTCTGGTAGAAAAAGAGGTTTTAAATTTTATTCTCCTTTATTTATTTATTTATTTTTTCTTTTTCCCTGTTTAAAGTGTCACATTTAAAGTGTCACACTTTGGAAAATATGTTGGGAGCTCACTGATTTTCTGATCACATTTAGTCAGGGTTTTGCTTCCCAACCTGGATATGCATAGCCTGTGGCTTCATGATTTTGCTAATGAACACTTCCTGTGCCAGGCTGGCCGGCACTTGGTTTATTGTGCTCAGGTTACTTATAATGATTTGCAGATGCTTCAGCAGAACAGTGAGGGTTTTGTAATTAAACACACCCTGAATCCTTCCAGGAGCTTGCAGAGCTAGAAAGCGCCCTCCAGGAGCAGCATGAGGTGAATGCATCCCTGCAGCTGACCCACGGAGAACTCAGTGCCTATGAGGTTGAGCTAGAGGCTCAGCTAAAAATACGAGATGCTGAAGCCAACCAGCTCAAGGAAGACTTGGAAAAACTAACAAGGCTCAGCCAGGTAAGTAAGAGCATAAAGCCATCTAGAAACCAAGTAACCTGTGGCCTTAACATATCTTTAATGTAATGTAAGATTAAACGCTTTTTAATATAGTGTTTGTAGAGTGATGGGAAGAGCGTGTTTTTGGAGTCAGACATTTTGAGTTCAGGTACTACTCCTGTGTAAACAAATATAAGTCACTTCACGGCTCTGAGTCGCTGACGAATGCCCCCTCCTTTGTAATATGATGAGGATAAAGGAGATAATGGGCGTGAAGGCATCTAGCAGCTGGTATTCAATAAATTCTACTCTTTCTCAAAACTTTAAGAGACCTCCTTTAAGTTGATACTAAATTTTATTTTGCTTCCTTGTATTTTGGTTGGATGAAATATCCATTCATTTAAATTATATTTGTAAGTTAGAGAAATAGTTATCCATCCAGTAAATACTTACTGATTAGGCATTGAGGGCCAGGTGTGAATGTTGCAGAAAACAGCACAGACATGGTCATTGTCTTTGTGAAGCTGACAGTCCAGTAGGTGAAACCGGTGTAGGAGAAAGAAAAGGATAACGTTCTGTGGCTAGAGGGGGTGGTCAGGGAAGAGTGCCCTACTGAACTGGTATTTCAGCCAAACTTGAAGGATGAGTAGGACTTGGCCATGCATAGGAAGTTGGGGGGAAATGTAACGGGTAGAAAGGGTGAGTGTTGTAGGCATAGGGGTGAAGAGAAAGAGCATAGTGTATTTAAAGTGCTGAAAGTACGCGTATACCTCCAGTGTCCCACGAACAAGGGGAGGAGTAGGGAAGGAGGGTGAGATAAGCATGGAGAGGCAGAGGCCAGTTACAGTATATTCTTTACCAGATTAAACATACATTTGGTTAAAGTGTTGTCCCAATAGCCAAGGTTGCAGGTTTGATCCCCAGTCAGGGCACATACCTAAATTGTGGGTCCCATCCCTGGTGAGGGAACATATGAGAGACTGATGTTTCTCTCTCTTAAAAATCAATAAAACATATCCTCGGGTGAGGATTAAAATATATATATATATATATTTCATATATGTAACATTAAACTTAATATATATATTTAAGATATATTTTATGTATGTATAAAATTTATATTTTATATATAAAACAGTCTGGCCTTTTCACAAATTCATTTGGTATTGAGGGGGTCACACCCCCTTCCTTGGCAATAGGAGTGCCAGGATTGGTCTTCAAACCACACATTGACACTATGTAGCATAACAGGTGTCTCTTTGACATCTACAGGTTTCAGATTGGTACACTTTAGTTATACGAAATCACTTGTGAAGCTTGGTAATGCAGATTCCTGGGCTCCACCCTAGATATTTTGGTCTATCAAGTCTGAGATGTGTCTAGGCTTATGCATTTTTAACAGGCACACCAAGTGATTTTGATGCGGGTATTTAAGGACCACAGTTTGAGAAATATTGAGAAGTGTTTGAGGGCCATAGTTTGAGAAATATTGGGGAGCAGTAATTGCTAGATTAGTCACAGAGCTTTTTTTTTTTTTTTTTTTTTTAAAGATTTTATTTATTTATTTTTAGAGAAGGAAGGGAGGGAGAAAGAGAGAGAGAGAAACATCAATGTGCGGTTGCTGAGGGTCATGGCCCGCAACCCAGGCATGTGCCCTGACTGGGAATCGAACCTGCAACACTTTGGTTTGCAGCCCGCGCTCCATCCACTGAGCTACACCAGCCAGGGCAGTCACAGAGCTTTTGAAAGGAGGTACTGGGACCCACCCCCAGAGATTCTGGCTTGGTGTATCCAGACTGGGCTGACCTTGATACTTACTCTTCCTTAAGTGTTAATAGTTTAAGGAGGAAGGTGAAAAAAATCACTTTGGACCTTTAAATTTGGGAGTACAAACATAAAATTGAGTTATCATAAAACCATAGCTTGCAAGGGACAGCATGTGTATGTACACTTCTCTTTTCCTTTTAAGATCACAAATTACTGCTGTTTTGTGTTTGTTGTTTCATATTATTGCTTCCTATGGCAATAGTTAGAACAATTAGCCCTTCAAGCAGAACTTGAGAAGGAAAAGCAAGCCCTCAAGAATGCCCTCGGAAAAGTCCAGTTCTCAGAAGAAAAGAACCAAGAAAATAGGGAGCTCCGCACGCAACTTAAACAGCTGCAGGTAGAGACTTGTTGGTTCATAATATATTCTTATATGGGACGCTCAAAGATGTTGACATCTAGTCAGCAACTTGACCACCTGCTCTAACATGTAATAAGCAACTTCAGTTATTAGAAAAAAGAAACTTTGAGTGAGACAGTATCAGAGCTTCTGTTCCCTTGTGAGCCCATTGTTTTAAAATGATTAACATGTCTACCTTTAATGTTGTTATGGTGGTGCAAAGAGCTGGGGGCAGTGTCAGCAGTAAACTAGAGACTACTGTGTAAACTCATGGCAAAAGCAGTGCCTTGCATTTCTCCTAGAAGAATGTTTGTCACCCAACTGAGCTGAAGTTACCAGATTGGTTCCTTCCTGTTCCACTGAAATATCTACCCAAGAATTTTAACTAGAGTGGGTTGCAGTAGAACTTCCTAACTATAAACAGTTTTTATAATCCCCCAGAAGGGATGCTATTAAAAATGCAGTAATTTTACATTGGGAGGTGGTTTTCTCTAGCCAGATATTTTTATAGCAACTGTCACAGTATTGTGACCAACAAACTACAGGAGAAGCGAGGGAGCAGGATTTTCCAGATAATTAAACTCTCTCAAAGAGGACAGACGTCTGAAGAAACTAGTGGCTGGATCACTACTCAGTTTCCAAATCTGTGAGGCCATGGCCCCCTTGGCTGACTGAGGTGGCAGCTCTTACACTTCACCAGAAGTAAAGGGGCAGAGTATGGTTCAGGAAGAACTTCCAAAAAGTCATGCAGGGAAGTTTGTGACAAATAAGACTAAGGCCTTCCAAATTCTCTCTCTTCCCTCAGTGCATTGCATATTTTTTCCTCAAGGTTTAAAGAAATCTGAGAACCTAGAATTTAATATTCACTGCTATCAGTTCATCTTCTGAAGCAAATATCGAAAGAGATACATGTTTTCCATTTTTGTGTGAGTTGTGTGTGTGTTGGGTGTTCATTGGATTATTATTTTTATTTTTACTATGGAAAATTTCAAATAATCACAAAAACAGAGAGGTGACCTTTTATTGACTCGGCTTTAACAATTCTCAGCATTCTGCCCTTCTGTTTCAGTTAGTCCACATTTTATTTTCTTGCTGGAATATTTTAAGGAAAATCTCATATATCTTTATTGCACTCATAAATACTTCAGTATGCATCTCTTAAAGAAAAGGCCTAAAATATATTCTTTAGAGGCCTTCTCCAAAGTAGAAACTAAAGTCAGTTTTCCAGAATGCTGGCCCGTGCTGTGAAACTATCTGAGAACTTGATCCCCTGGTTATTTACCCTACTAACCTACTATGGAGTACAGGTTAAACTCCTCATTTGTCCTGTCTGAAATCATTTAGTTTCAGTGAATTGAAACCTACTAACATTACCCCAAGAAAGCAGACAACTTGCCAGGAACCAGAGCTGCTCTATCAATCTTCCAGGAGCGTCACAGCCCTCCTAGGTCTCCTGTCTCTCTGGGCATTGTATTGAGTCCACCATGGACCTCAGCCCTGAGCTGACATATCCTCATAGGGCCAGGTCTTGTACAGAATTACTGTGCTGGATCTTGGTTCAGTTTTTGGAGAGAGTAAGAACTTGTTTTCAGTGGATTGGCTAGCATTGGGTCAGATTACCTGTGGCCAGGATTAGACAGTAGTACAAATATGGCCACCTTGGGGCATTGGGCAAGGACAGTTTGCAGATAAGACAACTCTTGATAGGATAGGCACTTAACACCTTCATTGCAATTCTCAATTCTCCATTTTAGTTCATACTGTTAGAGTTCAAAGTCAATTAATTACTCAGGTAGGTATTCAAGGGAATACAGTTAGTAACTTAGGATATAGAATTATTTTTCTTTACAATTTAAGGAAAGATTAGCAATTTCCTTTTCCTTGAAAGGGCCATTGTCTAAATTTCATTCTGAGTTGTAGATATATTCGTGAATTTGTTGGTGGAGAAAATATGCTGGCATATAATAAATCTCCCTTGAAGAATAATAAGCTATTAGAGAAGCTTCAGTATTAGATGTTCTGTTTTTCAGTTGATTGACAGATGGATCTCAGCATTATGGGAAAGTGTTTTTGTTTCTGTCTTTTTAACTTTGAATTATGGACATTCTCAAGCATATACAAAAATAGAATAAATACTATTAACAAAATGAATCCTCATATATATACCACCCATCTTCACAATTATGGCCAATCTTACTTCATTTATAGTGCCCTCCACACTCTGCCCCTCATACCTGTTCACACACTGAATTATTTTGAGGCAAATCCAAAACATTTTATCTATAAATACTATACTATTATATGTATATCTCCAAAAAATGAGGGCTTTACAAAAGCATAAACATGGATATCATTGTTATACCTAAAATTATAGTAATTCCCTAATATCATCTACTACCTTATCAGTATTCAAATTATCGCATAAAATTTTTAAAAGTGTTTTGTTGGAATCAGGATCCAAATAAGGTGCACACATTGCATTTGGTTGATTTGATTCTCAAGTCTCATAGTCTATAGATTTCCTCTCTTTTAAAATTTGTTATGTGTTAAAGAAAACTAGGCCTTTGCCCTGTAGAGTATTCCATATTCTAGATTTTGCTGTCTGTATCCGCATGGTATTGATTATGTCACATATGGAGGCTTATTTAAATTCAAGTTAGTTAGTTTTTGGCAAAAAGACACTCATAGGAACTTCTTTTTGCATCACATCAGGAGACATCCTAATGCCTGGTTGTGTCTTTTGTGAATGTAGATGGATTACTAGATTCAGATATTGTCAGCCCGAGTGGAAAGGGTTTGAAAAATTAGTAAAGGTGTTGAATAAATCTACCATATGACAAATAAAACAGGCTGTATATGTAGGTCTGTTTTTAATTTGTTATGCTAACTTTTACCTCCTGGTTTTACTCCCCTTCATAGGATGACAATAACCTGTTAAAACAGCAACTTAAAGATTTCCAGAATCACCTTAACCGTGTGGTTGATGGTTTGATTCGTCCGGAAGAAGTGGCAGCTCGTGTTGATGAGCTACGGAGAAATCTGAAATCAGGAGCAGGGGAAATGAGGTAATGGAAAATGGAGACCTCCAAGTATACAGCGGGCCCAGCTTTGAAGGTCAGAGATGAATCTCACCTTTCCAAGTTCTGTAAAATGACTGATTTCTTTGTAAGGTTTCCCTTTATCATATTTCCATGGTTGAGACACAAGATTGCTTAATTGAAGTGTCTGTCACTGCTTTTTCTTTTTTACACTTTAAATCTTGTATGCTTTTTGGTATTTAATTTACAAGACAAAGGTTTTAAGAATAACTCTGGAAAGTTCACTGCAGATGGTTAGGAAATAGAGATACATTATGCATTTTAAATAGAAAGCAAATATCAAAAGATAACATAACTATATGAAATGGGTATTTATTCTTTGAGCAAATGTTGTTAGCCTGTGTTTTCAGAGTGACTAAGTCATTGGATGAAACAGTGGTTTGCATTTAGGAGATGCCCAGTAATGTGGTGTAGATCGACACCAGTCTCATTCCATACACTCTTTACTCCTGCGCTGATGTTACCAGCATGTTTGTGCCTGGCATCTAGCATTAAAATATAATGCCATAGTTATACCATCTTTTTTTCCCCTTACCAGAAGCTGTAGTCCTTCAGATGTCTTAGGGAAAAGTCTTGCTGACTTGCAGAAACAATTCAGCGAAATCCTTACATGCTCCCAGTGGGAAAGAGAGGAAGCACAAGTGAGAGAGAGAAAACTCCAAGAAGAAATGGCTCTGCAACAAGAGAAACTGGCAAACGGACAAGAAGAGTTCAGGCAGGCCTGTGAGAGAGCCCTTGAAGTGAGAGTAAGAAAAGGGCAAGAGGCAGCTGGAGGGAAGTGTTTGGCAAATATTCACATTTTTCCACAAATTACAATGCTCCCTTTCTTGTGTAAATACAATATAAATGTTGTTGTTTTCACTCATAACATGTCGACTTGGATGTGACTTAAATTCAATCCTGAATATTAGTACTGAGGTCAAAATCAGGCTTCTCTGTGACACTATTTTCCTTGTCCTGGAAGCAAGGGAGGTATGTTTCTTAATATGCAAGTAAATAATGCTGCATTGCTAAACCATAGTATGATGCCAGAATCAGATTTCTCTTCTTTTTTAAGATTTAATTATTTATTTTTCAGAGAAATGGGAAGGGAGGGAGAAAGAGAGTGAGAGAAACATCAGTGTGTGGTTGCCTCTTGTGCATCCTGTACTGGGGACCTGGCCCACAACCCAGGCATGACTGGAAATCAAACTGGCGACCCTTTGGTTCACAGGCTGGTGCTCAATCCACTGAGCCACACCAGCCAGAGCCAGAATTGGATTTCTCTTGATGTAATTATTTTAATGAGACAAATATTAAACTGGATCCTAGAGAATATTAAAGAGAAAACCACCCCCAGTAACTCTGAGTACAAAATTTCATTACACTCTTTAGTAAAATCAAATATAACTCTTAAATTTTTGTTTAGTTTGCTTAAAACATTTTACTTAAAAATCATCTTTGAAACTCCCATTTCCTCACAGATTAATTTGGATAAGAGGCAACACGAAGCAAGGATCCAGCAGTTGGAGAATGAAATTCACTATTTGCAAGAAAATCTAAAAAGCATGGAGGAAATCCAAGGTCTTACAGATCTCCAACTTCAAGAAGCTGATGAAGAGAAGGAGAGAATTCTGGCCCAACTCCAAGAGTTAGAGAAAAAGGTGGGGAAGGCTAGGAAAGTAAGACGTGTGAGTCCCTGCTGCCTGGTAATGCCCCCAGCGATCAGGCCAGCTGTGAAGGGGTGTGATCCACAGTCACCTCTGCCTGTATTGCTGGCCCAGAGGTGAACCTGACCCAAGAGAAACTTGGATGCATGTCATTAAATCAAGGGCCTGAGACAAGGGTGCCATGATAGATGCAAACAAGAGAATTGGGAATGCAGAGAGTGACTTCAGAGCTGGTTAGGTGGTACGTAAATGCTACTGGTGAAATGAGTTTGCCTCCTTCAGAACCCCTTGCCCAGTTGGACACATCTATGGGGACTTACTTCTAAACTCTTCAGCTTTCTTTTTTCTTTTTATTGTATCTTTTCCATTACCATTTATCCCCATTATATCTCTCCCCCTGCAGTCATCACACTGTTGTCCATGTCCGTGAGTCCTTTCTCCTTTTTGCTCCATCCCTCCACCCCTTAACCCCACTCCCCTACTATAGCTGTCAGCCTACTCTCTATGAGTCTGTCTCTATTTTGCTTGCTAGTTCAGTTCATTCATCAGATTCCACATATGAGTAAAATCATATGGTATTTGTCTTTCTTGACTGGCTTATTTCACTTAGCATAATGTTCTCCAGGTCCCTCCATGCTGTCTCAAAAGGTAAAATTTTCTTTCTTTCTTTTTTTTTTTTTTTTACAGCAAGTAGTAGTCATCTTTCTTTCTGACACCCTGGCCTGTCTTCGAACTTCTCAGCCCCACCTAAGCATTCCCCCTCCCCCCTTGTCAGATCCCAGACCTTGTCCGAGTTGTGCCCACCACCTTTGAAATCACAAACTAAAGCATCACACTCTGATCATAACTTCTTATCTTACCAGCACCCCTGTATTAGCAACTCTTCAACCTTATGGAGAGTTTCAGCGCATTAGCCCCATCTTTTCTGTTTATTAAACTTTCCTGTCTTTATTTTCCCCCTTGTTCAACTTAAATTTCATAGTTTACCACTATAGGCATTTTTGCAAATCTACTGTCTTGCTTGTCTAACAGAACTGAGCTATTAGCTTTCTTTCGACTTGCAGACATGCTAAGTATTCCTGGAGAAAAAAAATCACCCTTTCAGGCATAGTAGTGTCACTATAAACTCTTGGTCACCAGCCCTAAATGGGAACTTTACTCTTTTCTCTAGTAAGCTCATTTCCCGTGCTCTGTTGTTCACATCTTTTCACTCCCACACCTACCCTCACCCTTCTCCCAGCCTCAGTGAATGACTTGGGTCATACATCACTGAGAACCCATCAGTCCCCAAGTCTTACTGAGCCTGCCTCCAAAATATACCTGCAGTATATGTACTTTGTTCTTCTCCAATGCCACCACCCTCATCCAGCCATCATCTCTCTTCTGGACAACTGCTGTGACTACCTGCCAGGTCTCCCACTTCCGTTCATGACCCTGCTCCCCAGAGTAGCCACATGTTCTTTCAGAAATGTGAATTGGCTCTTGTCAGTTCCACCCGTATCTCGCACCATCTCTAGTAGCTTTTGTTATTCTTAGTATAAAGACCAAAATTCTTAAGCTTATGAGGCCCTGCATGGTGGCCTCTGTTTAGTCCTCTCCTTTTCTCACTACGCTCCTTCGTTCAGTTGATCAAAAATGCCAGGTTCTGTCTTCCCTCCTGGCCTTCACACGTGCCATTCCCTCTCTTGGACCACGTCCTTTCGCTGTCCTCCCTGACTGCTGCCTTCCCACCAATGTACGTCTCCCCAGCCGTTCTCTCAAATAGTACCTTGGTCTGCCCCTTGATAGCACTAAGCACAGTTTTACTTCCACATTTGTCTATGCATTTGTTTAATATCTGTCTCTCCTGAGTTGCTTGAGGGCAGCAGCCAAGTCTGTTTCGTTTGCCACCATATTCCTGCTGCCTGATGCTGACTCGAAGTGGCTGGTCCATCCCTGGTGATGGTGCCAAGAAATGTTTTTCCAATGAATGAATGAATGAATTTATGATCACTAAGATTCTTGATTAAGAAAACTGATTTTATTCTAAGTTTATCATACAGTTTTGAAATGATTTTATTCATTCACCTAGCAAATATTTATGGAGCATCTACTGTGTACCAGGTATTGCTTTAGGCATGGGGTATGTAGCCGTGAACAGAGTCCCTGTCCCTGTGGGAGTTTATGTATCAATTCATTGCTACCAAATGATTTATATGTTTAGTTAATGTTCCTTTTATTTTAGAAGAAACTTGAAGATGCCAAATCTCAGGAGCAGTTCCTTGGTTTAGATAAAGAATTAAAGAAACTAAAGAAAGCTGTGGCTGCCTCTGATAAGCTAGCCACAGCTGAGCTCACCATTGCTAAAGACCAGCTGAAGTCCCTTCATGGAACTGTTATGAAAATTAACCAGGAACGAGCAGCGGTAAGTCCATATGCACAGAACAAGTTTCCACCAGTGCTGCAGCTGTCAAAAATAACAACTTGTAACGTTGATCTTCTTATAGACTTTGGCTGTTTTATAAACCACTATAAAGTTGCCCGTTTCCCTTCAGACCTGAAGGTTGTATTTCTCCCATCACAGCCCTGCTGCGGGTCCTGCACTCTATCAAGTCCTGAAAGGAACCACCAGAAGAAACATACCATCCCTACCTTAAAGTGTAGGGATCTGCTTAGGCAGTAGCTGTCAGTACACACCCAAACAGAGGTCTTAAAGGCTTGCCATGCAATCCTTCTGAATCTCAAACTCTTCATCTTGTGCAGTCAGGTGACTAATATGTTACCTCAAAGGGCTGTTATGACTCCTGACTGAGATAATGTCTGTTACAGTCTTTATAGGATGCAAATGCGATGAGATTAAGACAGCAGATCATAGGCGAGAATCTAATGGTGAGAGTCCAGAGAGACACCAGTCATGGAACACTGTAGAACCCTGAAGAAGAAATTAGCCCTCACTTTTTCTGATGCAGCATCCTGCTCACTTGGTCCCATAGAGGGGTGGAGCAGGCTGCCAAGTGATGGGAACAGCACAGGACAATGTGGGACTCGACGTCACATGGCCATGGGATAGCCAGGCAGGCAGTCTGATGAAAACAGGAATGAATCTGGGAGGAAGAAAAAATGAAGAAGGCGATGTGTGACAGCAGTTGTGCTTCTCTCATCCCTCTGTCCCTGTAGGAGTTGCAGGCAACGGAGAGGTTCAGCAGAAAGGCAGCACAGGCGGCCAGGGATCTGACCCGAGCGGAAGCAGAGATCGAACTCCTGCAGGATCTTCTCAGGGATAAAGAGGAGCAGGTCAGTGCTGGCACCCTGAGACCTCCTCCTGAGTGGGTCCTTGTCTGTTTATAAAAGACTGATGACTACAGGTGACATCTCAAAGAATTTTGAAGTGCATTCACTAGTCAGTCAGTGCTTTATTTTCTACTGTGTGCCAGGGACAGTGCAGTTTACTTACAAGGAGTGATTCAGTTTCCTCATTAGTAAAGTGTTAAGTAAAAGTTACAGGATTACAATCAAGTGGCAAGGATAAGTGCATCTGGGAAAGAACATTCATTGGGAACTTTGTGTATGTGATTTCTCAATAGTTTCACATTGAGATGGAGAAGGCAGATACAGGCACTAGAGGAGCAGACTCACAGGTGCTGGAAATCGAGAAGCTGAGTGAGACCATGGAGAGACAAAGGACAGAGATCGCGAGGCTGCGGAATTTACTGGACCTCACTGGCCCTGGTAAAATCACGGGTTTGATGTTGGTAGTGGTCTTGTAGCTGTTCTAAAGTCAAAACATTTTGTTTGTGTTTGACCTTCACTAAATTTATTTAGCTGACAGATCAGTTCCATGTTTGATTTACACGGCTGTGACAATTAGCTTAATAGATAAAAGCAAAGAATTGTTTAAAAATTTTATATAAGTACACTATTAACGGATTTGATTACAAAGAGGAGATCAGTTTTTGTATTTTCAAAAGAAATAATATTTACAAATCTGTTTATTTCCTTCTTCAGGCTTACTTTATAAGTGAATGCTTCTTTAAGTATTAGCAAAATCTCATTACCAAAGAGCAGGATGAAAGTCTGCTTTGAGGAATCGATAAAAGTCATTGACTCTTATGGGATCACTGGTGTATTTCGAGAGAGAAAGGAAGTAGATTTCATAGCCAACTTTATAGCTTTCCTTTACAGATAACAAAGGAAGCTTTGAAAATGTTCTGGAAGAAATTGCTGAACTTCGACGCGAAGTTTCTTATCAGAATGATTACATCAGCAGCATGGCAGATCCTATCAGAAGACGGGGCTATTGGTACTTTATGCCTCCACCGCCATCGTCAAAAGTAAGAAGTCTGTGGTGCTGGGGGTGTATACCGAGTTTTCTTGAAGAAAGTGTGACAATGTATTCTTCCCCAAATTAGTGAACAGGTGTTGAGAACACATATCTAGTCTAAACCATGCAATGAGGTTCTTAAGTGGTGTTAATATTTGTGATGAAAATAGGGCTGTCCCAAGGAATGTAGCAGTTCCCCTTTCATGCTTAGGTGGTATATTTTGGGATCCCTGAATGAGGATCCCATAAGGGGATATGATGACTCGAGCCCAGAAAGCCTGTTGAAAAGTGGGTATAGAATTGTGCTGACGCTCAGGCAGAAAAATAGGCACCTGGATTTCATTTTATTTTGAACAACATCCATTCAGTGCTTACTGAAATCTCGTGCTAGGCAATGGTGGGGTACCATGATGAATGACATAGCCCCTGCTTTCAAAGAGCTCATGGGCTGGCAGAGAAGACATGTAATTACAGAATGTAATTACAAAACGGTGACGTGCATGTAACAGCAGACTTGACCTCTGTGCTCTAGTTACAGAGAGGTGTTAAGGATTCCATTTTGTGGGGATTCAGGAAGGAAGGCTTCATAAGCAGCAGAATTGTGAAGTCAACACTTAGCAACCTTCAAGGGATGGGCTTTTAGGAGGGAAGGAACACCTTTTGTAGAACAAGAAGGTTGGTTTAACCGTGGCAGGTAACTTATGGGGCTGGAGGGTTGGGTGGGAACAGTGAAAGGTGAAGCTGGAAAAGTAGATTTGGATCATGCTTTTTTAAAAATGGGACTCAAATCCTTGCACTTAATTTTGTTGGCTTTGGGAAGCTGAGGTTATGTATAATAGTCTAATCAGAGCTGTAGTTCAGGAAGAATATTGGGCTGAGGATGGATGCTACACTTGTGGCAGCCGAACTCTGTGTGAGGCTGTTTGAACATATTCAAGTGAAAGGTAGAAGAAGCCAGAGCTAGAGCGGTGGAGCAGGAGCAGAAGAGATGGCATTGAGGGATGTTCAGGAGGCAGAATGATCAGGGCTTGAGGCCTGAGTGTGGGGAGTGAGGAGAGGACTGGAGGAGCGCTCATCCAAAGCAGAGGAACTGGGTGACATCTTGCCAGATTCAGGTGATAAGCAACGGCCAGGGAGAAGCAGTCTGACATGCTAGGATCCCAGGGCTGTGTAGGCTTAGAGCCCCGAAGAGCAGAACCTGCAGTTCTCCCAGAAACCTAAAGGAAGCCAACATCCTTAATTAGCACAGCCAGGGCTGCAGGTGGAAGCAGTGTGGGTGAGGGTTTGGAGGACAGACCTACGACTGGGGAGGAGAGGGAGAGGAGCACGTGAAAGCCATGCGAAGGTCCTAGGGCAGCAGGAGGCTAATATCCCCAGATTCCTTGAAAGTTCCCTGGTGTCCTTTGCCTCAGTTGCTGGGCCATCGAGGACAAGACAAAAGAGAAACCACCAGGAAAGATTAGTGCTGGAATAGAGAGGCTGATGCCCATGCATTTTACATGACCATGTAATCACACCTCACTTCTGTGTGAAAAGTGAGAATTTTATGACCTATAAAAACAAGTTTTTTTCTCAACTTTGCTTTAGACATTGACATTTTTTTCAGTTTTGCCCCAGACTTTGACATTTCTTCAAATCAGCCTTTTCCTTTGTAACAGTGTGCTCTGCTGCCATTCATTTTAGGTTTCCAGCCACAGTTCACAGGCTACCAAGGACTCTGGTGTTGGCCTGAAGTACACAGCCTCAACTCCTATTAGAAAACCACCTGCCTCAGGATACTGGGTTTATTCTCCCATCCAGAGTGGGTTACGTAAATCGTTTTCAAAGAGAGGTAAGTGAGGTCACATAAGGTAGTTGCATTTCTCTTGCCTGTTTAATTACCTTTTATAGGTTCCCTGAAATCCATAGGACACAATCTGAACTCCTTAGCTTGCTCTGCAAGGCCCTTTGTAATTTGGTCTTGGCCAGTGACCTTGTGTCCTTTTGTCCCAGCACCCATCACTCCCCACATGTCAGCCATACCCAGCTGCCATGGTCCTCAGACCTCCATGTTTTAAGCCCTCTGCTTGCATTGTCCTTTTTCTTCCTTCCTCTCCCAAACCTATTTCCACTCCTCCAGGTCCTCAAACCCCAGTCTTTTTATGGAGCCTTCTTTCACGCTGCCTCACCCTGGCAGACAGAGCTGTTTCATTGCCTGTGCCGCTGGTGGATGGCAGCTACATCCTTGTGTCATGGCACTGATTTACTTGACTAAATGAAGTGCTAGAGGTCTGTCTCCCAAAGCTTGTGGGAGAGTCAAGCTGGGATAAACCCTAGCTCTTCCACCAAGTAGCTGTGTGATCCTAGGTAAATAACTTAGCTACTCTGAAACTGTAAATCTTTAAAATGGGAATATCAGCTTCTAAGAATTTGTTCATTCAGGACCTATTTATTGAGCCCCTGCTGTGTGCTAGGTTCCCTGTCATCAGTGATAAACATAGCTCCTGCTTGCAGGGGAGATAAGTAAACCAACACCGTAAAGAGTGCTGTGTGTGGTGGTCAACGCTGAGAGCTGTGGGGTCTCACACCACATCGCTGTCGGTCTTTTATGTTGCACGAAGCAGGCACCCAAATGATTGCAGAATAAATGAATGAACAAATGAAGATGGAAAAAAACCCCAACAGATATACATAAGAAAACCTCAAGTATCAGTCGTTGAACATAATTTGAATCCTTGTTTTAATCTGCTTTTTAAAACTGCTTTTGACCTTTTATATAAAATTTTATTCTCACATTTCTAATATCTGGCTTAAATGCTGCTGTTTTCTGCTAAATTTGTTTACCTAGTAAGCCATGCTGGTAAACCACTCTTGTTTCTTTCTTTCAAGATGCGGACAGTGGAGGAAATAGCCCAGAAGAGAGCGACCTGGATGACCCAGAGGACCACCGATTTGTGCCTCCTCCTGGATATATTATGTACACCGTGTTTCCTGATGGCTCTCCCGTGCCCCAGGGCATGGCCCTGTACGCACCACCTCCTCCCTTGCCCAACGATAGCCAACCTCTCACCCCTGGCACCATTGTTTATGGCCCGCCTCCTGCTGGGGTTCCCACCGTTTGTGGACCTCCACCCCCCAACTTCTCCATCCCCCTTATCCCTATAGGCATGCTGCATTGCAACGTCCCAGAACACCATAACTTAGTAAGTGGAAAGACGTAAGACCCTATCCGCACTGCTTCCGTGGGAGACTGGATAAGGTTATATACTTACTGAGCTGGCCTGCTTATGAATGGATTACACCCCCAAAGTGTGTTTGTAAGGCTAACGTTTAGAACTGAGCAACCATTCTCTCACTAAAATACTGTCCCGGACAGGAGTTAGGGTGCCAGACCAGTCTACAAACCTGTTTTAACTCATTATATAACAATGGCTTTAATCCAGAAAGTAACCTTTTCTCCCCAGTACCAGTCTCTTTTATTAGGTGTTAATTACTATCTGAAAGAATTCAGAGGTGCTGTGCAAAGATAATAATGGTCAGGAATATGGAGTCCACACTGGGTCCTCTTCAGTGGTTCTTGCATTGCTGCTCATGTTTGAGTTCCTTATAAGAACAGCAGTAGTTAAAAAGCCTGTAAGCTGCCAGCACCATAGGAACTCCAGCAGCATTCCCTTTCTTCCCATTGACATACTTGTAATCCCAGTAGTAACCTCTTTGAAACACTCCAGCAAAGCCTTTGGGGTGAAATTCCACATCGGTATCCAGCCTGGCAGCTCCCCTAGTTTGACATCCATGAGTCTCTTCTCCTTTCATGGTACAACTCACACCATCTTGGAGTCCGGGGTGTCAGAAAATAACCATTTTTAGAAAGATTATTATATATTTTTCTACCGACGAGTACTATATTAATGTGTATATATAAGTATAGCCGTGTACTGGTGCTTGTACTTGTACACACGCACATGTACATATGTGAGTACAGGCATACACATGTATGTGTTTGTACACACATGTATGAACAGCACACAGTAAGGTTTTGATGGGGATTATATCTGGGTAGTGAGATTTATTGATCATTATTTCTGCTTTTTCATAGTTTTGTTCTTACTGCGCACACAATTTTGCTTCCGTTTTTCCCACTTAATGTTACAAGCATTTTCCCATGGTTTTACAAATGTTTTTAAATAACATGACCACACATTATTTGTAGGCACTATGGTTGACTTAACTGTGCGTAATTTTTATAGTATTTCATGTTCTTTTCTTAGTTTAGATTCTAAGAAATTATTTCCTAATCACTAGCTTACTTTATAAGTTTTTAGGTTCTAGAGAAAAAAATGTATTTTATAAGCTCCTCCTTCTAACATAAGATACCCAGAGCTCTTTATTTTTCCCTTTTCTTAGCAGATTGATTAGAAGGTAAAGAACCAGGACACCTGGGTGCCAGCCACCAGTCCCATTTTAATCGGTCAGACTGGTTTCAGGGGGACTGTGTATGCTTCTGTGGTTAAAATGACAGTCACGCATATTGTCTTGCAATTTTTCGGTGCACATTGAATTTATAGCAGTTCTGTTGGTTCAGCATTTGATAATCTCTTAAGCTGGTTCTTTTACCCTGCAGCAGTACCCAGCTGTTTCTGTAGTTTTCCAGGTACAATTTCATACCTCCCTATACTTACACATGTTATTTCTTCAGCTTAGTTTTTTCCATTTCAATTATTCTTCAAAACCCAAACACCTCTTCCTCTGGTCAGCCTTCTTACCAGGCTTCCATTCCACACACCCAGAGGAGGGAGAGACTTTGTTGTGTGTCTCTTCTTCGAGACGCTGAGCTCTGGAGGCAGAGATTGTCCACCCGAGGTACTTGGTGAATGTTTGTCAGCCACAGTTGGACTGATGGAAAAGTTAAAAGCTTTATTAATCCACCCATTTCAACTATGGTATGTGAAAAAATTGACTTAATTTTCCTTTTTATACTGAAGCCTTAAAAACTACCACCATTTTCAGGTCAAACATAACCACTTTAACCACAGTTAATCTCAGCTTTTGGCAGGAAAGAAGGAAAACATCATGTGATGTTTCAGTATTGCATTTTTCTTCATTATTCAGGAGAGTGAAGTTTCTAGATTAGAAGACATAACACAGCATTTAAAATCAAAGAAATGGGAACAGTGGATGAGAGTATCCAAGCGGCAGCCTGAGAAAGAAATGGAAGAACTACATCGTAATATTGATGGTCTCTTGCAAGAGAAGAAAGACTTAGAGCATGAAGTACAAGAATTACATAGAACTATCCAGAAGCATCAACAGCGAAAGTAATTATTAACCATTTCATTTTTATAATTCAGATGAATATAATATTTGTCCATTAAGGTCATCTAAATCAGTGTTATCCAATAGAACTTGAAAATAGTCTAGACCTGAACTGTTCAAAGCAGTAACCACAAGCCACATGTGGCTATTGAGCACTTGAGATGTAACTAATGGAACTGAGGAACAGAATTTAATTTAAATTAATCTAATAATCCACATGGTGATCACCATATTGGACACTGTAAGCCTAAATTCTTTTAGCCAATAGTCTGAATCAGCTCTTCTTGTCGTCCCTTATGGAGAATGGTACAACCCTCCCCCCTCCCCAGTGACCCTAACTAAAAACATGCCAGGTGTCATCTACATCTCCCTTCCCGTCCCTCCCCCAGGCATCTAGCTAATCTCCCAGCTCTACTGGTTCTACTCAAAGAGCCGTCACACTGGTCCCTGCTTTCATCTCCACTGCACTGGCCTTTATTCATCTCACCTTAGGTCATTACAGTGGCTTCCACGCTGGCCTTCATCTAGTCTAAACTCCTGTCAGCTTGGCTGCAAATCTCACAGGGCCTCTCTCCTCTGTGACTCTCAGTCCCATCAGAACATACCTACCACCCAAGATCTGAGCCCTGCCTGCCTTTTTCATCCTGCTCTCCCACAGTATTCGGTATGGCTTTCCTTACTTTGCTGTGGTTTCCCCAAGCACTACATTTTCTTCTGCCTCCCACTGTCACACATACCATCCTGTGCCCAGAATAGCTTCCTTACTCCCCTGGCTAACTCCAGTCTGTCTTTCAAGATGAAGAGCAGAGATCCCCTTTTACACAAAGTCTTTCTCATCTCAGGCTCTCACAATTTGGGGTCAGCAGCCTTGGGCATAGTACTGTTCACAGCATGTTTTAAGGAGCCCAGGAGGGCAGTAGCTGGGCCTCCCTCTCCATTCCACAGCACCTGGCATAGGGTCTGTGAACGAATGCAGTATCTGCTAAATGGGTCACTTACGTAGAATCCCATCTTCTGCAGTACTCCATGAATTATGATACTTCCCCTGCTTTTGTCATTTAAGCCAGACTGGCCTAAGCACCAGGGCTGGGGGGAGACCTGTGGAGGACACACAGGGGAGTGAGGGAGCCAGGTCTCTGCCTTGTAGTAGACCTCGTAGGGAAAAGCAAGAGCCTTGGGACTAGATGTTTGAGGGTTCAGGGGTTGGTTATATCTATTATTTTTGTAGGTGTATATGTGGGAGGGTGGTTTTTTGTTTGTTTGGATCCTCACCTGGGGACATTTTTTTCATTGCTCTCAGAGAGGGAGGGAGGGAGGGAGGGAGGGAGAAACATTCATTAGTTGCCTCTCATATGTGCCCAGACTGGGGATCTTATGCACCTGTATCAGGAATTGTATGCACCCAGACCAGGGATCGAACCCGCACCCTAGGCTTGTGCCCTGACCAGGAATTGAACCCACCATCTTTCAGTCACAGGATGATGCTCCAACCAACTGAGCCACACCTGCCAGGGTGGGGGTGGGTGGGTTGTGGTTTGAGGAGTGTGGTAGGGCTTCCATCTCCATTTACTGCTTCTCCCAGGTATAAAAGTATAATATAAATGATCATTTTAGAGAATTTGATAACATAAAAATGCAAAGGAAAAAGTAAAAACCATTGTATGCATTCATTTTAAGATAATCTGTTAATATGTTGCTGCATTTACTTTTATGTTTTTCTGCCATAGATGGTCTCACTTTCAAGTAATTTTGACATGATAGTCTTGAGTTACTGAACCCTGTGTCATGCTTTTTGATTTGTCAGATAGCATCACCATAATTTTACTCTGGCAGAACAAAATTAGGTAGTCTTTGGGGCAGCTGGTGAACTAGGTCTTGAAGGATAATTTTGAGGTAATGGATGATCATTGTGTTAGTTGTTTGTTTTATTTTTATACCACTGAAGACTAGAAATACTAACATTGGTTTAGGCTATAAGTGTCCATATTGTAATATTTAAAACCTCATAATGTGTGTTTTTTTATTTTATTTTTTTAGAGACTTCATTGATGGAAATGTGGAGAGTCATATAAATGAACTGGAAATAGAAAAATCATTCCAACACCATGAAGATATTGCAGGTGAAATTGAGTGCATTGAGAAAACCCTTCTGAAACGTCGAATAGAACTCAGGGAAGCTGACCGACTGCTGGCAGAGGCTGAGAGTGAACTTTCATGCACAGAAGAGAAAGTACGTTCACTTGGGGTTTGGGGTAAGACGACTTTCTGTCGTCAGCATGAAGGGTTGGAAAGAAAATGTGTTGAGAGTACTGTTGCCCAAGCCAGACAGCTGTGTTTCAGGCTGGACGCTGCTAGTCAAGGAGCTGTGAGAACTTGGGCAAGTCATTAAGTCCCTGAGCTTTGCTTTCCTCACTCATAGGTCAGGCTAAGAATACCTGGGCTGTTTAGTATTAACTAAATGAAATAGCATATTTAAAGCTCCTGAAGTCGTTAGTTCCCAACACATGCCACTTCCTTATCTTATGTGGGTCTCTTTTTATTTGGGCTTTGATATCTGCATTTATTAAATAGATCAATCTTACAATCTTACAAAGCAACAGTAGACCTTACAGGACTCCTAGTCTTACTGGGTTGTCTATGTTGATAAGGATATAAAATCAAGTATTTTGGGGTCTGAGTTTTGCAGTCTTGAGACTGCAGCACAGAAGGAAGTCAGGGAGGAAAAGGAGCTGCCTTTTACCACACATTGGCTGTTTTATAAAAATCACTTCATCTTACCTTCCTGGCATCCCTGTAAGATGGTGGTTAGCCCAGTTCACAGAACTATCTCAGAAAGGCTGGTAACTGGTCCAGGGTTACACACAGTTCTGCCCCACCAAGAGAGGTTTTTTTAGTTAGATGAGAATTCCAGGATAAAGTTCCATACCTGCATGGAGCAACTTCAGGAATTACTTACTATTTTTATATTGTCATTTAAACACAGATTGATGTAAAGAGTAGAAATCTATAACCCAAGAACTGACATGAAGTATCTATTAAAGAAATCCTTTGAACGATGGTTTCAATAAGAATGGAAAAGTATTTTAAATATTACAATATGGACACTTATAGCCTAAACCATCCCTTTTCAGATGATCCATTCCCCCTCCTGTCGCATGTTAGATTACTGTGAGAGAAAACAGGTGTGAGCAGGATTAGAGCAAAATATGTCACTGGTATATAAAAGAAAATTGATGATACCGTTTGAGGGCAGAGATAGAGATAGTAAGTGAACTAAGGTTAATGAGCTGTTCTCCCTTCATCCTCCAGAAATGACTCAGGGAAGCAGCTTGCTAAGGAGGAAGAGGAAGGGGAAAGTGCTACATTTTGTAAGGAATGTGCCAGACACGTTAGAACCTGACACAGAAGGAGACAAAAAACCACTTGGAAATAGGGCATTCTGGGATTCGTAGTGAGTTTTGTCCAGTGCTTTACTGGTGAAACGGACAGAATCCAGCCATGTGAGATGGGAAGAAGTTCGGTGAATTATCTGTGGCTCTTTAAGAGCTTGCTAGCCCTTTGCATTCACACAGGATATTTAAAGACCAGTTTAACATACAGACGCCTCTGATTTAGTGCAACTGCAGAACTTGAGGTTTTTGGCTGACGGTGAGTCACATTGCTCAACTAAGTGTTGTACAGGCCACACTCTGTTTTGGGGCTTTCGACAACATTGTTTTAAGCTATTTATTTTTAGAACCAAAGAGAAACCAAGTTGATAAAAAAAAATTACTGCTTTTGCCAAATCTTGTATAGGAATATTTTGAAATATTTCAAAAGTATCTAATATTTGTGTTTCTCAGCCATAATTAAATCATCTTCAGATTAATGAGGTTTTACTTAACATGAAAATAGCTGGAGTACAGCCATATCCTCTATGCAGAGGAATATTAGTAAGTGTTCTTACTAATATTCACTTCACTGCCACTTAATTAGGTAGATATTGCTAGTTGAAAAAAATACGTGGTAATATTACAGATTATTTCTTAAATAAGAGCATCCATTTTCACCACCCTCAGATGATTAGTTTTATTTTTGCATAGTTTTTCTGTCCTCGTTGACACAGATATTCGCAGTTTTACATAGTTGTTCCTATAGCACTTGTACCATTTTAAATTTATCTTTTTTAGTCAACATAATATCATTAACATTCTTCCATGTTTTTACATTGTCATCCTATTTTAAAGGCTGCACAGTATTCCATTGTGTTGATACATTATCACTTGTTGAATCTATTATTTGCACTCTTACATTATCTCAATATACATTGAGCATGTCTGTGTGGTAGTTCTTTATTTCTGAATTCTTTCCTGAGAATTGGAGCATCAAAATGAATGAACGTTTTTAAAAGTATTTCTGTATTGCTTTGCTTTCCAAGAGTTATCCAATTTACGCTACCAATAGCTGTGAGGGAGTACTGTAGCTGAATTGCTTGTAATGACAGTTTCTTTTCTAGACAAAAAATGCTGTGGAAAAGTTCACCGATGCCAAGAGAAATTTATTGCAAACCGAAAAAGATGCTGAGGAATTAGAAAGGAGAGCTCAGGAAACTGCTATTAACCTTGTCAAAGCCAACCAGCAACTCAGGTAGGTGGAATCCCTCAGCTGTTGATATATTCGGTGAGATGAATGGGAAGATTAGTTCTAAGAGGATAATAATTGCTTTATGATAAATTGTGCATGTTCGGTCTAAGGGAATAAAGTGATGTTTTAGATTGATCCAGGATGACACAAAGGATTTGGAGCAGCACAAAAGTGAACAAGAAGAAATCCTGAAAGAAATAAGCAGAGTTGTTGCAGCAAAAGACTCAGACTTCCAGTGTCTAAACAAGAAGAAGGAAAAACTGACTGAGGAGTAAGTACTGTGGCCTCTGTAGGGCTTCAAGGGGCTTGTGCTTGAGTGGGGATCAGTCTGCACTTGGATCTGCTCTATTACTGTGTGCTTTACAGGCTACAGAAACTACAAAAAGACATCGAGACTGCAGAACGCAATGAGGATCACCACCTGCAGGTCCTTAAAGAGTCGGAGGCCCTCCTGCAGGCCAAGAGAGCCGAGCTGGAGAAGCTGAAAAGCCAGGTATGATAACAAATGCCTTGAAAAAACAGTTCATGTTGCTTTGAAACCTACATTTTTTCATGAGCATAGAAAGTAATACATGTCTGATTATTGAAAAGACTGGAAAATATTAAAAAAAGGTTTAAAGTACAAATGAGGCTATATATCCTAGTGAGTAAGAGTAGAGTCCACCCAAATTTTAATCCCAGCTCAATAAAATATATTAATGAGTAAAAGAAGTGAGTCTCAGAACAGGATATCCTCAGATCATTTATGTTAAATGTGTTTACGAACACTTACTTATGTTTATATGTTTATACCAAAGTATAAAAGTGGTCATCCAATAAGGGGTGATTATGAAGATTTTTCCACTTTCTCTCTTTTTCATGTTTGCATTTTTCTGTAAACAAATATGTTACTTTTAAAATTGTAAGTAATTTTTAAATTGACAAAATGAATAAATTTTTTAAATCCCTGCCTAACTTCCATTGCCAAATGTAGTTATCAAATGGAATAAGGTATAGATAGGAAAGTTCTTTGACAGCCATAACCTCAGGGATAATTATCACCCTATTTTTGTTCTTAGTGTGACTTGAGTGATTTAACTTATGTGAGCTCAAGGTCTTTATTAGGCATTTCATGCCTGTATCCCCAGCCCAGCTTTTCTGACTCTTGCAGCTAGGATAAGTAGCATTAGGCTAGCTCCTAACTTCTCCCACAACCTCCAGCTGGACTAGACACTCCATCTCAGCACGAAGGCTGTGTCGCCTTTGTCAAGCTCGGTGTGCTTCCCTTTTCTTCAATGCAGGTGACGGCTCGGCAGCAGGAGATGGCGGTCTTGGACAGGCAGTTAGGGCATAAAAAGGAGGAGCTGCACCTACTCCAAGAAAGCATGGTCCAGGCCAAAGCTGACCTCCAGGAAGCTCTGAGTCTGGGCGAAACTGAGGTAGCTGAGAAGTGCAGTCATATTAGGGTACGTTTTCCAGTGGATTTTCTTAAGAGTCAGGATAGTGTTGTAGGTTTATTTTGAAACATTTTCATTGGTTCCACCCCAAATGCAAATACAAATTCCTGAATCTTGACTCCTCTGTAACATCTGTTCGGTGGTATATTATATAACCATGCTGTGGCTGTTATGTGTAGCAATCCCAATAACATTTTCTTGACGTGCCCAAGGTTTTCTGCCTCTGCCTTTCTCACACCACTTCTTCTCCAGGAATTCCCTCTCTGAGACTGTCCAGATCCTACCCATTTTTCATGGTCCATGTTCATACCACTAATACTTCCCAGACTTTCCCTTGACCCTGAAAGGACTTTCTCTGTCTTCTGAGTTTAGCAGCACTCTGCATGTTTCCTAGGGTATCTTAGCCTTTCCTGATCATGTTTATGTTCCCAGCCTCACTTCTCCACAAGGCACTAAGCCGCCTTTTGAGGGCAGGAGGTACACCTGAATTAGCCGTGTTCTCTACAACACATTGCCTTGCACATGGCAAATATTACATACACATATTAACTGAAGGTAGCACGTTACTTTCTTACTTCTATTATACAGAAATATGTTAGTGTAAAATACAGTGCTGTTCTTGACATAAAAGGCAAAAATGAGCTTGTTTCCAAATTAGAATTTCTATAAAATGAGACAGTTAATAACAGAACTGATACTAAAGTAATTCTCATCCATGATTTTGTGAAGGGGGGGTGACTTTTATTTATTTATTTTCACACAGGAAGTAAAATCTCTTCTGGAAGAACTGAGTTTTCAGAAAGGAGAACTGAATGTGCAGATTAGTGAAAAAAAAACTCAACTTACTCTCATAAAGCAGGAAATTGAAAAAGAAGAAGAAAATCTTCAGGTAGTTTTAGGGCAAATGTCTAAACATAAAACTGGTAAGTTTAAAGGAAGACAGTCGTATAAAGTCTCAGGTTGGACATGTCTGTATTCCAGGTCACAGAAAAAAATACCAAATTGTCAAATAAACTTGTTTAATTTTAAAGTTTAACCTTACTACTAATAAGCAAAGAAAAACATTTTAAAGGGAATATGATATTTTCTGCCATTTAAATTGACAAGGTTTATTTAAAAGCAGACTAATCATATTCATTGCTGACCCAGGAGAGATGAAAGAAGAGCACTTACTTAACGAAGTTTAAATTGGAACATTCTGCCAGTGTTTCAGGACTTGTAAAATTCGCCCCTATTGAAACACTTAGCCATTTCTGGTTGTCTAGAGAAGGCAAACATACATGCACACCACAGGAGTATTTTTTAAGAGAAGCCTCTATTTCCTTGTTTCACAGATTAAGCTGCTCAAGTTGGTTACTTGAAGCAAAATTTAGAAGCAAATGACCAATTTAAAAGCCATATTTTAAAAATTGAATCACATGCAAAAATGCTGGTGAGGAGAGTGAAAAAATAGATGAAAACTGAATACAGAGTCGTATCCAAATTCATTTAAAAATATATGCATGTGTGTGTACATGTACTCTGGAAGTACATCACACTGTGATGGCAATAGATGGTGGGATAATAGATGGTGGGATAATTATGTTTTTTTTCTTTTATACTTTTTTCAAATTTTCTGTAGTTAGCAAATATTTTTATAATCAGGAAAAAAGTTACTATTTAAAAATCTATGTTTCGGAGAACAAAAAATTGTTATGTAAATCTTGACTTACATATTTTAAAATTTTTCCTATTTATTTTGATTAAAATTCTTTTAGGTGGGGTAAATGCTTTTAGAACTAGATCTCTATTAATATTTTTGTTAAAATGTTAAAATTAATGCTTAGCAATACTTTTAAAGGATTTTTTTCATTAAGAATACAATTAATTAACTCCCTTATTTCAGCACAACAAGTATGTTTTATCTGTTGTTTCTTGTATCGGTCATTAGAATTATGTTCTGTTTCATTTTATAAATGTTTCCAAGTTCATTTAATAGCATGAACCACGCTTTCTTTCTGTTAGAACTAAAGAATATTCTGGACATGTTGCAACTTGAAAACAATGAGCTACAAGGCTTGAAGCTACAACATGACCAAAAAATGTCTGAGTTAGAGAAGACTCGGGTTGAAATGCTGGAGGTAATAAACAAAGCCGCTTTACCTATACCAAACTGCAGTCTTTGTCTTTCAGCGTGTTTGAGTCACCTCTTATCTGATTCAGGCAAAACTGGAGTTAGAGAATTTGCAGCAGGCAGCCCTGCGACAGAAGGGGGAAACGGAGTGGCAGAAGCAGCTCCTCGAGAGGGACAGACGGGAAATAGAGCGGATCACTGCTGAGACCCGAGCGTCACAGTCCTGTGTTGAGTCTCTGTGCAAAGAAAAGCAAGATCTCAAAGAGGAATGTGACAGCTGGGAAAAGAAGGTGGCACAAACCAAACGGTGAGAGCAGGAACAAATGAGTTTTCCAGTTCACTTCTTGAAAGCTAGAACATTATAAACACACTATAAAAAAATTTGAAAAATAGAGAAAAGGGGGGAAAAACAGTCCACAAACTCAGTATCACAATAAAATTCACCAGTAGCATTTTTGGGTACATTTCCTTTTATGTTTTTTTCCCTAACACATTTTCTTAAATAACCTGTTTTGTATGTGTATTTTTTTTAAGTAAAATAATACATGTTGGAAGATACAAATAAATGGAGAAATACACCTTGTGTGTGGTTAGGAAGACAATATTGTTACAGTTCAGTTCTTCTCAGATTGATCTATAGATTCAAAACAATTACAATCAAAATCCCAGCAGGCTTTTTAAATAGAAATTGACAGTCAGGTTCTAAAATTCATATGGAAATGCAAAGGACCTAGAATAAAATCTAAACACTTTAGCTATGACACTGAAAGAACTTTGAAAAAGAAGAACAAGAGTTTAGGGCTAACACCGCCTGGTTTCCAGACTTAGTGTACAGCTGTGGCAACTGAAACACCATAGCGCTGCTGTAAGGATGGACACACACATCAGTGGAACAGTACAGAAAGTCCAGGAATAAACCCACTTTTAATATGTGGATAGCTGATTTTGACAAAGATGCAAAGACATCTTTTTCAGTAGAGAAAAGAGGGTCTTTTCAAAAAATGTTTCTGAAACAAGTGAATATCCAAAACCAAAGAAGAAAAAAACAAGAACCTCAATCCATACCCCACAATATATATGAAAATTAACCCAAAATGGACCATAAATACAAACTGTAAGCATAAAACCCCTAGGAAGAAACCTTTCATGACCTTGGGTTAGGCAATTTTTTTTTACCTATAAGACCAAAAGCATAATCCATAAAAGAATAAATTGATAAAATTGGACTTATCAGAATTTAAAACCTCCTCAAAAGACACTGTTAAGATAATGAAAAGACACATAAGAGACTGCAACCACGTATCTTATAAAGGACTTGCACCCAGAATATACATATATAAAGAACGCTCAAAATTCAAGTAAGAAAATGAACAATCTAATTTTCCCAGTGGGCAAAAGATTTGAATAGACAGTTCACTTCAGGAGATACATGAATGGCAAATAAGCACATAAAAAGATGTGCAGCATCATGGACCATTAGGAAAATGCAATTAAAACCACAATGAGATTTCATCACACACCTGTTAGAATGGCTAAAACTAAAGACTGACCATCCGAATGTTAGCAAGGAGCTTTCATGTATGATTAGTGGGAGTGTAAAGTGTTCCTAAGACTGCCTTGGAAAATAGTTTGGCAGTTACTTAAAAATTCAAACAAAAACAATTCAAACATGTACCTACCGGAAGGTTTAGCAATTCCACTCTTACATATTTACTCAGGAGACACGAAAGCTTGTGTCCATGCAAAGGCTGTACACTAATGTTCATAGCAGCTTTTATTCACCATAGCCAAAAACTAGAAACAACCTAAATGTCTATCAGCTGGTAAACAGAGACAAATTACAGGATATCCCTACCGTGGACTACTACTCTCCAATAAGAAGGGATGGAGTTGATACAATAATGTGGCTGAACCTCAGAATAATTATTCTCAGTGAAAGAAACCTAACAAAACCAAGTCCATACTGTGTGCTTCCAGCTGTGTAAAAGAGTGCATGCTTATGCTTGTCTACCTGCAGACAAAGGCTGTTTTACAGACAGTTGTGCTGCCTGTTTTTGCACTTACCAGAAGTTAGAGATCCATTTTACTCACTCAGATTTTGGGAATTCTTAGTGTCGGTCATGTTTTTCTTCCTGATTTTTATAAAACTTCAATTTAGTGAGTTACTTTTTGAAAAGTCTCCTATTTGGAAAGCTGAAAATAAGGTTTCTTGTGAAAATGAGTTGAAGAGCCTTAGATTTTTTAAGATTTATAATCATTCAGGTCCCGTAACTGCATTGTGAAAGCGTGGCACTGATCCTCCGTTGTCTTTTATGTGTGCTTGAATATTTAGTATTTGACAGTCTGTCTATTCTCTACTTGGATGGTAGGGTTTTAGCAGCTACAGAAGAAAAGAGCAAAATGGAGCAATCAAACTTAGAGAAGCTGGAATTGGGTGTCAGAAGGCTGCAGCAGGAACTAGACCGATCGAACCGAGACAAGCTCTCCCTGCTGACGGACGTGGCAGCGGCGCAGCAGCAGCTCCGAGGTAGGGGCAGCACAGCAGGAGCCTCTGCCCTCTGCTAGCGTGGTCTTTTAGTTGTCTGACCTTCTTATAGAATAACTCATGCTAGTGGGCATGGGATTTCTTTTGGAAATGACAAAAATGTTCTAAATCTAGATCGTGATGATGTTTGTGCAACTGAGAATATACTGAAAGCCACTGAATTGTATACTCTAAGTGGGTGAAATACATAGTATATGAATATCTAAAGCTGTTTAAAACTAATTTTTATTCCTTAAAGAATAATTTTAAAAACAGAAAGATGAAATAAAAATTACTATTATTTCACCCCACAGAGATAACTCCTATTAACAGTTTAGTGAATATCCTCCCAGATTTTTCCTATGGGTATATGTGTTTGTTTATATAGCTTTAAAAAGAAAAATAAAGATGCAAATAATATCTTTATTACCAAATCTTTATAATTATTTATTACTATTTAGGAGAATTTACTAGGTAATTCTAGCTAATAACATACTTGTTGATTACTTACTGTGTCTTAGACATGATGCAAGTACTTTATATACATTTTCTCCTTTAAGCATTCTAACATTTTTATTTTACCCATTTACAAATGAGGGAACTTGAGTTTCTTTGTCACTTGCTGAAGACTTGCTGAAGTTCACACAGCTCGTAAGTGACAAAACCAACACAGATATAAAATTTATTCCCAAATTGTCTTCCTGAAAGGTTGTACCAAATTTATGTTTCTACCAGCAGCGTTGAAGGTACCTGATTATAAATCATGCACTTCATCAACACTAGGCACCATCTGTATAAATTTTTGTTGGGTTTTGAAAATTAAGATCTTTAAAAAATCCTAGGCTTCAAGCTCAGTTCTGGGTTGTGCGTGTACCTCTCTCTTTGGTCTTTAAAAAGATAATGTGGCATAGTCACACATTTTCAGAAATACATTTAAATTCACTTCCCCTACTTTTTTTTTAAGATTTTATTTATTTATTTTTAGAGAGCGGAAAGGAGGGAGAAAGAGAGAGAGAATCAATGTGTGGTTGCCTCTCACATGGCCCCCACCAGGGATGTGGCCCGCAACCCAGGCATGTCCCCTGACTGGGAATCGAACCTGCGATGCTTTGGTTCGCAGCCCGTGCTCAATCCACTGAGCTACGCCAGCCAGGGCACACTTCCCCTACTTTTGAAGGGAGCTTATGGGAATCTGGAAAATGCATACATATGTATTTCTTATACATGTAAATTTATTTCTGTAGAAAAACGAGAGGCACTAAACTCACTACAGGAAGAACTAGCTGATGTTCAAGACCATTTGAACCTAACAAAACAGGTAAGCCTAATGTGTGAACTTCCAGTAGTATCCTGAAAGCATGCAGACAATTAGTTGAAATATCAATCAGATAGGCTGGTTCCTTTTCATACACCATCAGGTCCCATAGGGCCATTTATATAGCACAAACATCACAAACACAAAAATTTTGATGCGGAACAGTGATTTTCTAATTTATCTTAGCCCTAGAACTCTTGATTCAAACAACATTTTACTCAAAATAAATAAAGTGACAGCTAGACCAGAGCCCGACCCCTAAGCAGGCCCTGTGGAGGCTTCAGGGACCAGATAGACCCTCTCTTGTCTGTGGCACAGATGAGAGACCGGGCTTAGACTTGATCACTCATTGAGCTGTGGAGTAACTGCCAGAGCCGGGCCCCTGTCCTCTCAGATGTTGAATAGAGTGGATTCTTGACCCTTATACGTCTGATGATCTACTTAAAAGCAGTTTGGTGGTGTCCTGTGAGAATAGTGTTTTATATATTATGTATTTTAAATCTTCACCCAAGGATACGTTACTGATTTGGGGGGGGGGGGGGGGGGGGGACAGAGAGATACAGAGAGAGAGAAACATTGATGAGAGAGAAACATCGATTGATTGCCTGTCCTATGGTCCCTCACAGGGGATGAACCAGCAACCTAGGTATGTGTCCTGACCAGGAATCAAACCTACAACTGTGTGTGTGTGTGTGTGTGTATGTGTGTGTGTACACAGGATGATGTTCCAACCAGTGAGCCACCTGGCCACAGCAGAATAATGTTATATTTTGGGTTTCAAAGAACCTCAGGCAAGTTCTGGGCCTTAGTTTGTACTATGTAAATTAGGGGTTTGATTAGAAATCTAAATTCTCTTCCTTTTACCTCTAGAATTCTGTCTAAGATGTATAAAATGTAAAATCAAAGTATTTTATCTTTAAAAATCTTACATGGATTCTCATGAATATTTTTTGTGTTGTTAGAAATACGGTAGCTTAAAAAATGCTTAATTTGAAGAAAGATGTATTGTTTTCTGAGTTTTTTAACCTGTATATTTCAAATGATAACAAAACCATGACTTAGGTTCATTTTCAATGAGAATTCACAGTTTTTCTTAATATCCTTAGCAAGCCTGTGAGGTGGGCATTGTTTATTCCCACCTCAGTGACAGTGCAGCTGAAGCTCAGAACTGAAACTCAGAATCTCTTGCTGAGGTTCTGACAGCTTCTGTCATCTTATTTTTATAGGTACTAAAAAGAAGGTCAGTGGTTGGGTTCTGGGAACCTTGGTATAAGTTTGTTGTTTGTTGAGATAATAAAGGATGTGGAACTTTTATTTTATCTCATTTTGTTAGACCTGGCAGATGCTGGAGTGGCACTAGCCGCTTCTAGTAAGGGTGGCTTTGTTAGAAGTTTCAGTGTGTTCTTTCACCTAAAGGACCTGCTCCACGCCACCAAGCATAAGGATGCACTGCTCAGTGAGCAGACCAGGCTCCAGAGGGACATTAGTGAGTGGACAAAGCAGTACGAAGACTGCCTGAGAGAAGGGGAGGCAAAGCAGCAGCAGCTTCAAGTGCTCCAGAGTGAGATTGAAGAAAACAAAGCCAAACTAGCCCAACAAGAAATGGTACTACACACTTATGATTTTATACAACAGAAAACACTTTGTCACTCGTGTGAACTTTTCTCCCCCCCAGGCAGAATCCTGCTGAGAAGTACCCCCATGGGACTAGCTTCCCTAACCTACTCTGTGTAACCAGGGGATATTGCAACCAACTCTCTCTCGGTGTTAGTATTATGGCCTTAGAACATTGGTCCTATAAAGCAGTGGTCCCCAGCCTTGTTGGCACCAGGGACCAGTTTCATGGAAAACAGTTTTTCCATGGACTGGGTTGGTGGGAGAATGGCTTTATAGCCTTCCACCAGATGCAGCCTAATTGTCTTTTGCCACTCAGTAATAAGGTTTTGAGTCTGCAAGCAATTGATTTATTACGGTCTCTGTGCAGTCAAACTCTCCGCTAACGATCATCTGTATTGCAGCCGCTCCCCAGCGCTGGCATCACCGCCTCAGCTCCACCTCAGCTCATCAGGCATTGGATTCTCATAAGGAGCACACAGCCTAGATCCCTCGCATGCATGCGCGGTTCACAGTAGGGCTCCCGCCCCTGTGAGAATCTAATGCCTCTGCTGCTGATCCGACAGGTGGTAATGGCAGTGATGGGGAGCAGCTGCAAATACAGATTAACCTTCGCTAGCTGGCCAGCCACTTACCTCCTGCTGTGCTCCAGGGTTCCTAACAGATCACAGACCAATAGTGGTCCATGGCCTGGGAGTTGAGGACCCCTGCTATAAAGAATCTTGATGGCTGTGTGTCATTTGCTGCTTGAATCCCCTTCTCAGATGCTGGCCAAATCTTTTTCAAGTCCCTGCTAGGTCACCTTTGTACAAGGAGCTCACTCTGTCAACATGGGCCGTTTCTTACTCTCTGTTGAACTGGAATATACCTAGTGTCCATGAAGGTTACCTCATCTGGAACACTATTTGCTACTGGATAGTAACTAGAGTTGTTCTTTATTAAGATGTTTCAAAAACTCCAGAAAGAGCAAGAAAGTGAAGAAAAAAAATTAGAAGCCAGTAAAGTGACACTGAAGGAGCAGCAGCACCAGCTGGAAAATGAATTAACAGACAAGAAGAGCAAACTGGACCAGGTGCTCGCAAAGCTGTCGGTGGCAGAAGAGCGTGTCAGGACCCTGCAGGAAGAGGAAAGGTGGAGTGAGGCCCTGGAGAAGTCGCTCTCCCAAACCCGTATGTATTCTGGAACATCACATTTGGGGGGTGGGGATCATCCAGTGTCCTGTAAAGTGTGTGCATGAGATCCAGGCCCCAAACATAGTCCAGAAAGGAAAGCATGTACGGATGGGGTCCTCCTAGCCCTACTTGCGAGAAGGGAGGAAATACTTTGTCTTTATGATGGTGACTTTCTATCTATTGGCATTTGAGACTGACTGGTAAGCCTTTCTGCGTTACCATATTGTCATCTTTGAGAATGCTGTCCCAAGAAAGGGGGACATTAAGGCAAAGAAGTGCCAAAAGGTGCTCTATGAAGTACATTATTTATGAGCTTTGAAAACAACACCCATTTCATCTCAACCAATGAAAGAAACAATATTAATTCTGCTACTTCTGTCCAAATTTGACAAATACCAAGATACAAGTATTTGCCTTTAGGTCTGTTTGTTCTCTCTTAAGCTGTATATGGATGAAGTTGACATGGACATCCAGGGTAAATGACTGTTCTAACATCAATAACTTTTTTTTCCTGCAGGGTTTAATAATGACCAGAAAATGTTGTCCCCTCTCCCCACCTCTAGTAAACTCAGTGGACTTGGGGATCTGAAAGGGTTATTTTATTCCTTTTTCCCTGAGAATTCTTGATATCCCCAGACCCAACCATTTCATTATGAAAATGAAACAGCAACAAGAAAAAAAAAACTTTAAAAAAGAAGTATGACAATGCCAGAGGTGTAAAAGTGAAACCTGGATAGAGTGTTACTCTAAAGAGGGTGATAAGAAAAAATTGTTTTAGCTGTCACTATTATTTATGAGCATTGTTCACTGAGTCTCACTGTGCACTGTGTATTTGCATACGTGATGCCCACTGAACACCAGGAGAGAGGCTCCCCTGGGAAACAGGGCTCCTACCACTCCAAATCCTGTGTTCTTTGCACGGGACTGCCTCCTGTGAAGGAAGGAGTAAGTGCTGGTGTGCCTCCCTTTATTAAAATCAAGGTTTATAAAAAACACTTCAGCAGCCTGTTCCATGTTCCCTGCACCTCAGGATTGGTGCTCTTTTTGAGTCAAAGACTTAAAAAGGACACAGTAGCTATCACTTTGGAGTCAGGCCCCCCAAGACCAGTTAAGTCAAGAGGCACCCTTATCTGGGCCTCTGGTGTGTTGGGGGGACTTGGAAGACTCGGTGAGCGGGGGGCGGGGGGCGGTGACACGTTGCTCCTCCCTCGAATGCAGTCTGCCTGAGTGGGAAGGAAAGCTCTGCCCACAGCCAGCCCAGAACCTCTGGCTAAAGTACTGAAAATGCTCATTTCAGAACAACAGCTTTCAGAACGGGAACAGCAATTAATGGAAAAGTCAAATGAGCTGCTGGCTCTCCAGAAAGAGACAGACTCTATGAGGGCAGACTTCAGCCTCTTGCGGAACCAGTTCTTGACAGAGAGGAAGAAATCTGAGAAACAGGTTCTCAGCCTGAAGGAAGCACTTAAGGTCCAGCGGAGCCAGCTGGAGAAAAATCTTCTTGTGAGTACCTGCTGCCCTGGCAGTTTATGAGCAAATGATGCATTTAAATGTTTAAACTGAAACACTGCTTCAGTGTAGAGGAAATAGATTACCTGTCAACCCAACTGTTGCTTTTGGTGTACTTAGGCATAATTTGTTCTTAAGCTGATGGTCGATTTTGCCTGAGTCCGGGCTGCAGCCCTAGAGGAGCCCCATGTGGCTGGCTGGAAAGACGGTCCTGTGAACAGACCATGTCAGCACACAGCAGAGAGCACTCTCAGCTAGCGAGCTGCTGCTTACCCTCCCCCAGGGGGGAGGCGGTGCAGGGGCTCTGGGGAAGGAAGGTGTCTGAAGACATTTACACAGCTGCAGTCAGTGCTCACTGAGTTTTCTCAGCCTACCCTTTCTGGTCAACGTTAGCTTTAATTAATCATTATCCTAAAATCAGGAAGCCCCATTTAGCATGCTTTTATTCCTGAAACAAATTTTGGGAGGTAATACTCAGATGAATCCAAAATCAGTTGATGGTGGATGGAGGCAGACAGGCAGCAATAGGGACTGTCATGGGGATGGGTTATCTGACTCTGGGGGAGTTCATGAAGCCCTGTGGTGTGCATGGAGCACGTTTAAATCATGTGTGTTTCCCAGACGGTGATAGATACAACTAATGATAGGGCAACGTGATTGTAAAGATAATGTGCAGCTACCTAGATTTTAATCTTCACAGATAATTAACGTAGCTCAGAAAGGGAAAGTAACTTATTATCATAAGTAATGTTGCAGATCTAGGACTCAGACTTTGGGCTAACAGACTCTGAGAAAGTATGTCCTCGCAGCTCTACCACAGCTTTTAAAGAAGGCAGGTAGAAGTACCCGCATTTTACAGGCAGAGAAGCTGCAGCCCAGATGGGAAATGAAGTTACAGAGCTAGTGAGTGTGTAAGCCAGCAGCGACATCTCCATGTGCTGGACCAGAGTCATTTTCCTCCTTCCGTCTAGGAGCAAAAGCAGGAGAACAGCTGCATGCAGAAGGAAATGGCAACGATCGAACAGGTGGCCCAGGACAACCACGAACGGGCCAGGCGCCTGATGAAGGAGCTCAACCAGATGCAGCACGAGTACACGGAGCTCAAGAAACAGGTGTGCCCCAGGGCCTCAGACAGAGCTCATTTCTCTAGTAGCTCTTAAAGAAGAGTATTTCTTTGTGGGAATTGTGAAGGCTGACTATAAGAATGTCTGTTAAGTCAGATTTGGCTTTCTAGTCTTAAAAAAAGTACTTGTTCAAAATATACTTTTAAAATTTCCTTAAATTCAACAGGTTTTTTATGTTAGTTTTGAGGGGAAAATGAACTTCTTTAGCATAAAATTTTATCATGTCCCAAAGACATGTATTGAAATGTTTGATTTTAGGTCAGAAACAAGTCTGTAAGAGCCAAACTCCCGGGCAAGAAAAAGTAACTCCGGGGGAACCACTGTCACCCTGCAGTGGGTGTGAGGGGAGTTCCCCCTCAGCCTGGAGAGTCTCCTCCTAGACGCCCCCGGTGTCCCTTAGCCAGTGTCAGCATCCGGGCTACCCAGAACTCTTGTCGGGCTGCTGTGGCCACTCAGTGGATACTGCCACAGTTTGTCCTTTGGACAACCTCATGTGGCTGTTCAATTTCATCTGTGTCTCTAAACCACCCCCTCAAGTCACCCATTTTGGTTCAAGAAAAAAAAATGTATTTCAAGTCCCCAAGCCTCTGCAAGCTTGGGAGGGCAATTAACAGTGGTTATGACCATATTATCTTCACTACCCTTTTTTTGGAGAGAGCCACATAGAGTAGTCTCAGGTATCCAGCACGCCTGTACTACCTGAGGAAACCTCTAGACTGCTCAAACCACCAGATTTTTCACCTGTAGAACAGAAGTGTCCAACCAGATCACTTCTAAGGCCCCTTGCAACATACACTTTTATCATCTAGATCACTTACGACCTGTTTCAGCAAATGGCCCTTTTCTTTTAGTTGTCATTTATCGGGTACCACTGAGGTGTTTCATATAAATACTCACCTAGTTCTCACATTTTTTTAATGCAAGGTATCATCTTCATGTAGAAATGAGGTAGCAGGCTCAGCAGAAGTTAGCGAACTTGCGATAGCTCGTGTGGCCAAGTTTACTGGCAGAGAGGCTGAAACCTGCTGGGTCTCATGCAGAGACTGACTCCTGCGAGTGCCACACTGTCAACGAGCGCCGTGCCCGTGCTCGTCCAAGTGGCAGTCGCTGCACTCAAAAGGGCAGTGGAAGTGTTTCCTCGGCAGCTTATAGGTGCTTCAGTAGTTGAAAAACCACAACCTTCAGGCATTTGTAGATCTTGAAACACATGACATATTAAACATTTCGATTCCAAGTCAGTCCCAAACTTTTCCAGTGGCCTTTGACTCTCACTCTTCAGATGGCAAACCAAAACGACTTGGAGAGAAGACAAATGGAAATCAGTGAAGCAATGAGGACGCTGAAATCCGAAGTGAAAGATGAAATCAGAACCAGCCTAAAGAACCTTAATCAGTTTCTTCCAGAACTACCCCCAGATCTGGAAGCTGTTTTGGAAAGGAGTGAAAACCTAGGAGGAGGGTTGGAAAGCTTGAAAGAGAACTTTCCATTCACCGTGAGTGAGAGACCATCACCTTTTGAAGAAAAACCTAATTTTTCCCAGGTTCACATAATGGTAAGGGTTTATCCTGCTATTCTCTGGACCATGTAGAGGATAATTTGGTTCCCACCTCCGCCCGGATTAGCTGAAAGTCAGACTTGAGGGTGGGAGGACAGGGGGAGGGAAAGGCTGGTTGGTTACTGGCAGCCGCGTGTGGTGATGGGTGTTTCCCTTTCCCTCCGAAAAAGGATGAACACTGGCGGGGAGAAGCACTGCGAGAGAAACTGCGTCACCGTGAGGACCGACTCAAGGTTGCCCTTTGCAAAATACATATATAGCCTGTTTCTTGGCATACCGAGGAGAGTGGGGGAGGTTGCTTGCGTTCAGCTACTGTTGTCACATTGGCTGCATCGCAGTGCTCACAGCAGTTGTAAGGATTACGTGGTTGACGCTCAGAGAAGTTGGCGTCACATAGTGAGTGGCAGGGATGGTACTCAAAACCATGAATTCTGCTGTTAAGCCCAGCATTCTTTAACCTGTGTAATGCTGCTTCACCTCAGTGAGAACTGACAAACTAAGCATTTGGGACAGGAGATGGAGAATGATAACACGGAGCTCACAGGCCAGTGGCTGGGGGAAAGGTTGGGAGTACAGGAAAAGCAGGCTCGGGTGTCAGACCTGAAGTTGTTGCTCAGAGCGTGTTGAGTCTGAAGGCCTAGCAGCTCATCCAGGGAAGCCCATCTGTCTGTAGGCCGCTAAGAAGCGGAGTCCAGGATTCAGTGGTCGGTGCTGACCTGAAGGCTGGGGCTAAGAGCTGTAAAGTGAGAGTGAGGTGGAACAAGGGAAGACAGAGCGCGTCTTTGGAGAACAGACACACACGCCAGTGGCTACAGATGAGCTCACTCCCTTCTGCGCAGGCAGTTCTGAGGGACGGTGCCCTGTAGGCTTTGAGAGCCGCATTTCAAAGGTGCGGCACTGAGAAGCCAGAGAGTAGTCTGGGCTTGAGGATTAAAGCCACTGTGGGAGACAGTAAAGACATCAGGTATAAACCAGTCTTCTGAGTCTGGGCAGATAAGGAAGAGAGAGGAGCAGTAATTTAATGGGGGGTCCAGAGGTGTAGGGGTCCTCAGCACGGTTACAGTGGGGACAACAGGCTGAGTAAAAGGCCCAGTTGATGGCAACACAGAACGGTAGAAGTTCACATACACAGACAGCAGTGTGCGCCTCCAGATTTTTATTTTTTATTTCTTTATTTTAGTTTTTTAGGACAGGAGCATTTTCAGCAGCCATTCCTACTTTATGGTAGTGAGACTTGCCTGTCAAGTGTTAAACATGGGGAAGCTACTGAGTAATAGTTTTGGTACATTTCTTCTGTATAAAACCCTAAATTCTACCCTTAACACTTTCAGGCCCAACTTCGACGCTGCATGTCCAAGCAAGCGGAAGTGTTAATCAAAGGGAAGCAGCAGACAGAGGGCACGTTACACAGCTTGCGGAGACAAGTCGATGCACTAGGGGAACTGGTCACCAGCACGTCCGCAGACTCCACGTCACCCAATGTGTCTCAGCTGGAGTCTTCTTCCCTCGCAGAGGACTGTCAGCTCAGACCAAGCCAGGTAAAGGGGAGCTCTTCGCAAGGGGTCTGACCTAAACTTGGAAAGCACCTGAAAGCTTTGGGGTACATAATCTAGAGGAGACTCAGAAGGAAAAAATGCCACCTTCAGATCTCTGGAAAACTTGTCCTAATTAAGACTCGTTTCTGTCATGGTCCCTAGAAAAACTGCAATCGACTGGTTAGTAGATGTAGAAACTGAGGTCCTAGGGAATAGACTAGAACTGGAGACTGGATGACCTGCCAGGGACGTGCTTAATTCTGCCGTGGATGTCCTCCTCTTCTTCTGCACTCCTGTCTTCTCTACTGGCTCACACAGGGTTTAGACCTGGAGGCCAGTGTGAGTCCGGGTGTAGTGGGCTGGTCCCCCGTATGCCGGGGGAAGGTGACTGACTGTGCCTACTGTTATTCCTCAGCAAAGTTTGAGCACAGACCTCTTAACCCAGGGTCTACTTTCAAACACCCTGAATTTCACAAGGGTTTCCTGAGTGACTTAGATATGGTTAATCTTCAAAGAGGAACATAAAATACACTCACGGGTTGGTAATTAGTAACACAGTACTACCATCGGAGACAGGTAATAGCCACCATTTCGAGTGCCTACTGTGTGCACATACCAAACACTTTACATATATTTTCTCTTAGTCTTTACATTCTGGGAGGTAGGATTATCCCTTTATACAGATAAGGAAATTGTGTAAGATGAAACATGTCGTCAACATCACAGAAGACAAAACCAGGACTTAGGGGCTAACCTGTCTACCAGAGCAGTGTATGCAATGGTTGAGCCACAAGGAACATTCAAAGACAGTTGCCTCTTTAATAGGCACAAGCTGATTAGCAGCAGAGCCAAAATTTAAGTATGATTACTTTGCAACCTTCTGTGGTAGGACCCAAGTCAGGTACAGGCCCAAACCATCATGGGTGTCACGGTGTACCTTAAGGAAGAGGGTGTCAGGTGGCTTTGGAGATAAGACCGCCAGCCTCCAGCAGTGGGAGATGTGTGTATAGGCGTTTGGGAGCCAGGTTCAGTGATCAGTCGGTGGTGGCAGCCAGAAGAGTTCTGGTGCTCTAAATTCAAGAGAGTAAGGAGGGTTAGAGGCACAATGGATAGGGGAAAGATTGTTAACATTATTTTGGAATCGGGTAGTAATCCAGGTCTCTGAGACAAAAGCCTCTACTACACTGGAGTGGGGGGCTAGCTTCTGAGCCTGATACTTTATCTCCCTTTTCAGAGCTCCTTCCACCAAGTTCTACAAGGTCCGTCAAAATCACGAGACAGTTACCGACACTGATGCCGTTCCCAGCTTCCTGCTCACAGGGTACCTGTTGCAAATAGTTTTTAACTAGCACTTTCAATTGGAAGATCTTGAATTGTAGTTTATCGTCTTAGGAAAAGTATCTTTTAACTTTCTTCTCAGATAATTTTATAGTGGTTCATCTTAAAACATTTTTCCAGAGGTACTCAAATATATTTTTTACCTATTGCTGTCTTGCTAGTTGTTAAGACCTGTTTTTACTGTTGGAAGAATTTATCCTCTTTCTTTGTCTTACTATAGGGAGAAAAAATGGTTCAGCCAGATGAGGAGTATTGTTTTGCATAAATATTATGAGGAAAGACCTTCTCCACTACCTCATGAACTTCATAGTTGGGATGCCATTTGGTTTATCAAGATCCAGTGATTTCAGATGCTGAAACTTCACTGTAGTTTATCTTATTTGTACCATTAAGGCCAGGGATTTTTTGTAAATCATTTGTACATATGGGAATAGCTATATACAATTTAAACCAGGGTACTAGATGGTGAGCATTTTTTTAAATCTTTGAAATGTGTTTTTATAAAACCAATGATGAACGTAACTGCAAATTTGAATCTGTGAACTGTTAAACTCTATAGTTACAAAGAACAAATATACGTACTTAGGCCCCTCTTCATTTATAAGTGTCAAAAGTTATTTTTGGATTTGCTTAAAATCTATTTTCCTATGAAAATAAAAGGTAAAATAAAATTGAGGCTGCCTTCTGACTTCGCATTTCAGAGATCTAGAGTAGAGCCATCATATTATTACCTTAATTCCAAGAAATGGCAATCTTTCAAATGGTCTTCCATCCTTTGGCTGGAGGTTGAAGTATATTGTACCTATCAAAGAATATATTTCCTCTTAGGAAGTATCTATTATAAAACCATTACATTTCAGGTGCTTTCCTCAATCAAAACTATTTGATGGAAAAAGAACTTTGTACTCGAGAGAATCTGATCCAATGGTAAGTTCAAATTATGTTTAGACTTTTATAATGTTGCATTACTGTAATTAATGGCTTAACTCCTGGTCTGTAAATATATTATTTTTCTAAACACAAGAGTAGCAACTACTGTCAAAATCAAATGTGTGGCCACAGAATTACTCCCATGGGATAGGTGAAGTATGCGATTACACGGAGTCGACAGGCTTTAAACTGCTCCCAAGGACTTTTCTAGGCCCCTAGGCAGCCTGACCCATAATGCGTAGTATGCCATGTTAACCACAATACAGAATAGCAGTGTAGCAGTCCCTTACCACTCATTGAGGTTTATATTCCTACAAAGTTGTTTGGCTACAACGGGCCCATTAAGATATGGGATATAGTTACAAGGACAACAATGAAAGTAACATAAAATTTACTAGTATATTGTAGATTCTAGAAGGCATCTAGTTCCAAAACAAAAATTAGGTAGAATCTTTTGCACTTATTGTTTCATTTTCACAAGTCTTAGAAAAATGCCTGTAAAATCCTGGCCTCTTCAGTTATCAAAATCCTTCAGGGACCCATTTTCTTGTTCTATCCAAGTGCTGAATGTGAGAGTAAAACATCTTTCTAAACTGCCACGTGAACACTATGTATATTCCCAAATAAACAGGAGTGGAAGGTGATCACAGGTGTTCTGTTTAAGGGTAGTGAACTGAACCACACAACCACACACGAAAAATCATACTTAAAACAACAGATGGGGGGATGGGGGAAGGTTTTTAAAACTTTTAAGTGTCTTCTGGAATTAAAGAGGTGAGGCAATTAGTGTATGAAGCCAAATATCTGGTTCAAAAGACCTTTTTCCAAAGAAACTTTACTACCTCTAATATTGAACATCATCAAGCAAAGAAAAAAATAATAATCAAGGTTACTGCATCAAACGCTTTATTATCCGTGGAAAATACTTGAACATTGTGGAATGTCTAATGCATAAAAAGTACTAAGCACCTATTAGTCAGGAGGGCCTCTCTTCATAGGTGCAAGGGCAATGAGTAACCCAGAGAAGTATGTGACCACACAAGTAATACGCTCTCATGGATTAAAAATTAAAAGAATTTCACATTCTCTCCAAAGTGCACTTGCCCAGTGTTGGGCACATGAATGCTACAATGACAATTTGCTCCTCTATTTTTGAGCACCCAAGTTACACATGCAAGTATCAGAATTTGGCCCCAAGTAGAGTTAAGGGAGAACATCAGGCACCAAGTGTGCTGAACTCACACCGAAAAAGGCTGGCTGAAAACACTGCAAGTATGGTCTGAACACAAGGCTAAAACCTCAATTACCAAGTGATGTGGATTTATATGCTATGCATGTAGACTTCTCTGTCAACAAATAAGGACAGTTCTGCAATAAAAACTGACAACTTATGCTAAATATTTTTTTATCTGAAGAAGATATAAAATCCTATTATAGTTCAGAAAATAATACAAACAATTTTAATCTAGATACAGGTACTTTATTTACAAATATTTAGATTAATAGCATTTTGTTACATCAAATGAAGAGTACAGCAGTCTGAATAAATCCTGTCACAAAAACAATAAGACCGACTGTAACTAACTTTGGAAATCAGGGTATTGCACCTAAACGAGCTGAAGTCTTTAGTTTGTGATTGCTACCTTATATCCCAATGGGTGGTTTGTTTGTTTTATCTTTGTAAATATATACACACACCAGCAGGTCATGGTCCCTGGGTGAGTCCCTTGTGATGCAACGGTGTGAGCAAAATGGATCACTGTAAGTCTTTAACAGAATATACCAATCTACTCCAGGAATCTTCTTTATAAAAAAGTTCAAGACAAAAATAAAAATGAGTCCACAAATTAACCAAATCCTATTTTCTGCACATTCCAGTTTTGGCTTTTATTTAACATTGACTATACAATACTCTGGTACTACCACATGTTTATAACCCAGAAAGGTGTATTTTTTTAACTTTAGTGTCTGTAAAGAGGGATTTAAAATGTGTATTTTAAACACAGCAGTTGAGCTGAGTGCATTTTATATAATATACCGAGGTTTACCTGTCCTACACTTCAATAACTTCTGAATTCCCAGCCCGAACCACAAACTCAGAAATCAACCAACAGAAGTAGAAGTAAAGAACCTGGTAAAACGTAAGTTTGTTGTCTAAAGAGAGAAGACTATTTCCCTTGCAATACTGTATTCTTTCAGTGGCCAAACCATCTCGTGCAAAGTAATAACTTAATTTGTATCAGCACAAACACTGAAACACTGTTAGATACACTTTCCCTTTTACAAAACAATTTATGCCAACATGACAAGAAATAGTGCCTCACACTAAGAACACAAGGGATACCTTAAATAATTTCACTGTAGTGTTAAAAATGCACAGTTTAAAATCCCTTAACAGCAGACCTGTAGTTCTGGCTGTCCAGTTCAGAATCTTACCATTCTAAGAAGATAAAGGTATAAAAGCTTAAAATGTGCAATAATAAACCCAGCCTTTTTTCTTTTTCTATACAGTAAGGCAAGAAATGCAGCCTGTAATGCAAAATGTTTACAAAAAGAGAAAAGCAGGTTAGCACATTGTCGATTGCACAAGAACAGTTAAGAAAATCAGCAGGTAAGCCACAGTGCAAAGATGGAACAGAATCTGCTAGTGTTAATCCTCTCACACTAAGGAGCTCTTTCCAGCATAATGTCCCCAAACGCTGCCAGCACCAGATGGTAGAGCCAGTATTACTTGTGAACTGCAGTTGTGTCTACTTCCTTGTGTGAAATGGAAGGGAGTAACATGGTCACATATAGGTCATACTGTACAAACTGGTATTTTATACTGTTCCAATGCCAGTAATCAATTTATTTTCTTCATTAAAATAATATACACAGAATGTACTGTTAGTTCAGTTCCTTCAAATTTTATACATATTTACTTTCTGCTAAAGAGAAAAGGATAAAATGATGTAAAAAAAGATAAAGCTATTAATTAAACACAAGAGAAAAAATAAATGGGTAATTTTCCCTGTGCAAGGCTAAGACAGAAGCAAACCTCCTCAAAAAAAAAATGCCACCCACACAACAGGGAGTTGATCCATCAAAAACAAAACAAAAGCAGTTACAGAACCCCTTCTCTATCACCGGAAGCCATTTCACAGCAATAAAACTTCTTGGTTACAACAGTCATACATGAACAGTTAAAGATGGGCAGAAAGGCTTAAGATATCAAATTAAACCGTACAGTGAGACAAAAGCCTTGCCAAAAAGAGGGAAGGGTAAAAATCATGAAGTCCAGCATCAGTGCTCAGTTTAAATCACGTATTGGTGACATAACCTATCACGAGGACAATCAAGGGGGAAAAAAAAGTCTAGATTTACCATGCAGGAGAGATTACTCTACTTGCCTTTGATAACCTGATTACATCTAGTTGTTTAGCAGTTTAGTATTGTGTTAAACTGTTTTTACAACAGAGTTGTTTTTTTTTCTTTTTTAATTAAACCCAGTAAGATGTACAGAAGACAATGAGGCAGTAAAAAGTACTGCTTCCAACAGACAGAGGTGAAAGGTCAAATGAGAGCCACAGCAGACAGGTCACTAGCAGCCACAGCCTTCTCTCTGGGGTTGGGGTTCACTGGTTAGCCGGCCTCCCTGTGGGGCTGAAGGTTTGTGCTGTACACCAGACTCGGCAGCATTCAGATCCAAGCTTCCATCCTGAATGTTCTGATAGATTTTCTTGGCAGCCTCAAGGAAAGCATCTTCTACATTCTCTCCCCTAAGAGGCAATTGACAAATTTATTCGAGAACCATAGTTTTCCACAAAAGATAAGACATTATACACTGACCTTTTGCTAACCTTTTAGTCAACTGCCATGATGTCTTCAACTTAGCCACTGTCATCTAATAAAGAGATTACCAGAAGACTGAGCTAAGAGAACAACATGGGAGAATATTTTCTGTGGAAAGCATATAAACAGTACTGTTTGTACAAACCCTATTTGGATAACTGTATGTGTTTAAATCGTTAAAATGCTAATATGTTAATATATGACCGTTACAATAGGCCATTTCTGTAATAATAGAGTGTATTCCAAACAGAAATGAAATCTCCAAACATGCAAACACGATTCCAGGATTTGTAGAGTCTGATTAGCCAAGCACGAACCACACTTTTTATCAAGTGATGGTGACACGTTCATGCTTCAGTTCAATTCTCTTAGGACAAACAGTACAGACGAACGAAAGGAAGCTAGCTTCTTACCAGCGCAGGAATATTTGCCTTAATAAATGAAGAACTAGGATGAAAGTCCTGGGGTTTAGTAATGGACATGGGATGGCCAGTAGAAATGTTAACTATGCTCCTAGTTTTATCTTAGACATTGAGTATTTCTGCTCGTTACCATGGTCAGAAGTATTAAACAGGCTGACCAAGCTTGAGTCCAAGATGCCAAACTCAACCTCTGTTGTGAAAGTCAAACATTTTTTAAATGTTTACACAATTTCATTTATTAATATCAATTACCAATGGGCATAATCAAGGCATAATCTTTTAAGTAACAAAAAAATTATTTTGAAATGTCAAATAGGAAGCAAAGGATTGTTTATTATTCCTCTAGTCATAGGCATTATGCATTGATATATATTTTAGATATAGGTGACTTGAACAACATGGGGTTTAAAGGCCCCGACCTTCCTCTCAGTCAAAAATCCGCTCTGAGCTTTCCAATTCCCAACGAGTTGACCCTTGAACAAGATGGGTTTCACCTGTGGAAGTCAACTACACAGATCAACCTAAAAAAAAAAAAAATCCTCGGTGACTAGACCCACGAAGTTCATATACATATCGTTCAAGGGTCGACTGTGTATGTACATATATGTATATATATATTATATATTTTTCATATATATGATTCTACTTTGAGGAATTTGTATGTAATTAAAAATTATTTAATTTTAGCCATACTTACGTTTTTGCACTTGCTTCAAGGAACAATAAGCCTAAAAATAAAATTCAGACTATGATTAGGACATTTCAAATTACCTCATTCTCTTAGGCAACATCTGGATGCAAGTTTCCCATCGGCTTTCAGTAATGAGTGTGAGATGGAGGGAATAACTGTACTACCCCCACAATGAATTCTCAAACACATTTTGCTATTTCCTCATCCTTGAAATTTGAGCAGTTTGCATTAAAAAATAATCGCCAAATAATGTGCAAGATCAAAATCCTTAGAAATTCTCTCAAGTGCGACCCCACCCCCTGCAAAAGCCATTAAAAATCTTAAAAGAAACCCACCATTTTCTTCGGCAAACTGTTTGGCTTCTTCATATGTAACATCTCTCTGTGCCTCCAAATCTGCTTTATTTCCTATGAGAATTATTACCTAATGTGTGACCAAAAGAAAGACATCTTAAAACAATAGCAACCATTTAAATCAACCATAAAAATTCTGAAATCCAAAAATTTTAACAGAAAAAATATTGGTTTAAAAAGAAAAACAAGTACTAGCAATTATCCATCAGACAGGACTACAGAATCATGAAGCCATTAGTATTAAGAGGAATCTCAGCAATTATCTCAGCCAGGGATTCACCAACTTTCTCTGTAAAGTCCCGAGAAGATATATTTCAGGTTCCTGAGCCCCATATTGTGGTCTTTGTATATGCTTTTTTCCAACAACCTTCTACAAATGTAAAAAACATTCGCTCTGCAAGCCATTCAAAAACAGAACAGCCCATGAGGCATACCTGCTCTAGGCCAAAGATTATGATTTACCTGAGGAACATTATTTAGGGCCTATGAACAAGCTCCAAGGGAACTGTGAATGCACTAAAGTTAAACACAAAATGCTGTAAACAAGGACAGTGCCTAAAGAGACAGTCCCTAAAGTTCAAAAAGTTTAAAACCACTAGTTCCAACTGCTTCATGCTACAGGTAAGAAAATTAAGGCTCAAATTAGGACAAGAGACTTGCTGGGGGTGAGTTAGCAAGTTTGCGGTAGGAGGACATTAGAACCCAGGTAGGATGCCCTGTGACCTTTAGACACTGTCCTATCCACACTATCACCAGGCAGGACTAAGTCTGTAGCAACTGATAACAAATGTCTGTGTATCCAAGGGGGGCAGTAGGAAGTACATATGCAATGAGTTCAAATCCAAGGGAAAATGTCACACAACTATACCCACTTTGTAATCCTTTTATACAAGTGAAGTTAGGCCAAAGTTAAAGGCAGCTCTGAAGTGTTTTAAGAAAAATGTATGCAGCCTTAGGAAATAGGGGGCTTGGGGGGGAGGGGTAAAGATTTATAGATAGACTGTCTCTGACTCTATGTTTATTTGACACCAACAGGTAAACCCTCCGTACCCCTTCTAAACATATGTGCTAATCCAGATAGGGATACTTTAGGAATGAATTGTTCAACTAAAAGGGATTTCTACCATCAACATTTTTTCACGCAAAGGTACGGCCTTTGACTCGCCCACTTCCAAAAACTGGTGTCCGATAAACTTTTGATCTGAAATGTTAACCTTGGGCAAGGACAGTTAAATAGTACAATGAAAGTGAGCATTCTTCAGTCAGTGTGGACAACTGACCACTGAGGAGGGTAAGAAGTTTTCACATATAGTCCACTGTTCTTTTGAAGACTAAGATAGTGACACTTAAAAAAAAGAGAAATCATTTTTTTCTAAATACCAAGGCTGGTAAGATCACAATGGCATACATAGTACAGGGCAACTGTAAGACAGATACTCAAACAAGCAATGTCTGCCGAATAGCAACATCGCCTCCTTTCCCAGTTCCTTAAGAATTTCTACACAGTGCTTCCTATCATTCTGAAAGGCATACCAGTGGGACATAGGTATAAAGTACACCACCAACAAAATATGAAAGTATATACAGCAGTCCCCCCATTATCCAGTTTTTTGCTTTCCACGGTTACCTGTGGTCAACACATCATCACAAGAAGAGTATGATAACTTTAATTAGAGACCACATTCACATAACTCTTATTACAGTATAATTGTTCTATTTTATTAGTTATTGTTGTTAACCTCTTATTGTGCCTAATTTAGAAATTAAACTTTATCATAAGTATGTGTACATAAGAAAAAAAACAGTGTGTATCGGGTTTAGTACTATCCATGATTTCCGGCAACCAGAGGGCATCTTGGAATGCAACCCATGCACATAAGGGGGAACTATTGTCATTTCCACATAGAAATCAAAGGCAACACTATAGAAAATGTTAATGTTTGAGCTGGACCTTAAAAGATGAATTTTTTTTCTTAAGATCTGATAAGATTGCAAGAGGCATCAATGAGGCAGGAAGGATACGGCTAATTTTTTATTACACTCCTTGAAGGACCCACTACAGTGAGGGTTTTTGTTTTTAAAAACATTTTATCTGAGATAACTACAGAATCATTGAAGTTTACAAAAGAGTAGAGAGGTCCTATATACCCTTCACCAAGCTTCCCCAAAAGTAGTACCTTTCCTATTTATAGTACACTCTCAAACCAGGAAACTGACTTTGGTACAATCTATATAACCCATACTCAGATTTCAACAGTTTTACACACTCTTGTGTGTGTGTATTCTATGCAACTTTATTGAAGCTATAGATCTGTGTCATCACAATCAGAATATAGAAATGTGCCATCACTACAAAGGAAATGCTTTGTGTTGCCCTCTTTATAGTCAACTGACACTATTCACACCCCTCCCACCCTCACTGCTAACCCCTGGAAACCATGAATCTGTTCTCCATCTCCACAATTTTCTTTTTCAGAATACTTTATAAATGGAATCATACAGAATATATTCTTTGAGACTGACTTTTTTCACTCATCATAATGCCCTTGAGATCCATCTGAGTTGCTGCATGTATCAATAGTTCATTCCTCTGTATGGCTGAGGAATATTCCATAGCACAGGTGTACCAGTTATTTAACCACCTACCAGTGTCACTGAGGTTATTTCCAATTTTTGGCTGTTGCAAATAAAGCTGCTATGAACATTCCTCTATAGGTGTGTGTGTACCTACAGTATGGTTTAATGTGACGTTAGATATTAAAGTTCTAGGCACCGCACCCCTTGTAACAGGCAAATCATGCTAACTGACCTTAATGTGATTAAATTGCTGTTCCCTGATAAAAGCCTATGTTACCACTGATTACATGTTTAATGAACCAGAACTCTGCTAGGTGCTGGGGTACATAGCTAAGTGAGACAGGTTTTCTTCTTGAGAAGCTCAGAGTTAGTCACAACTCAGTGCCTTTCATCACTTGTCCCTGGAATACCCTCAACACCATCCCACTGAAATCTTACCCCTGAAGTCTCAGCTCAAACACTCTATCTCCTCTGTAAAGCTGGTTTCTCCAGATGGCACTGCTCATCCTGGGTCCCCGTTAGCACACCAGTCACTCTATTCTAACTCATACTTCACTCTGCTTTTCAGCATAGTTATTTATATTCCCACACGAAATCTCTCTGCTGGACTTTAATCTTCTGTGGGGCCAAGGACCCACATTAATCTTTGTATACTGCAGAGCATGTGTGTCTGGCCTTTAAAAATCTCAGTGTCTTCTCAGTCTGGCTAGGAATCTAATTTTTTTAAAACATGCAGAACTGTATTTTTAACTGAAATCTTAAGAGATAATTATAGATTCACATGCAGTTGTAAGAAATAAGGTATAAGAGAGGTCGTTTATACGCTTTGCCCAGTTTCCTCCGGTGGTAACATTTTATGAACCTAATGCAGATCTCTTTTAAAATGACAGTTTCGTATTTCATAGCCTCCACTTGACATGAGATCACCGCCCCATTCATAACTTTCATTTTTTCCCCCCTAACCACAAACATGACAAAAAGCCAAGTATAAAGTGTGACACCTGTGGTAATTAGTACCAGAAAATGTTTTCTTCAATTAATTTAAGAATAAAATAAAGATTCTCATTCTTAGAATGAGATCTACCCAAATACAAAATTCCCACTAGCAAATGACTTTCCTTTAAGGTTAGCTTAAATCTTAAATTTTCTGTATAATCGATATCATTTAACTTACAGTATTTGGATTGGTGAGATTCCTTGCATCTGTCAACCAGCTGCTTAAGTGGTTATATGTACTTCTTCTGCAAAAATTAAAGTTTACATTTGTGACTGCCATTTAAAATCGCCATTTCAGTAGGAAAAAAGAAACTTTAATAGATGTTTAAAATATAGACTTTAATCAACAGATCCTAAAAAAATATTTTTGCTTTGACAACATTGTTGTTACCCTAAAGAACAACAGTTGTGGAGTGCAAACACATGCTTTTTTTGCATTTGTCTTTAAATTTTTCAAATTAAAAACCAAGTCAAGTTATGCTACACATGATACACTAGTATAAAATCACCTTTCCGGGGGAAGGGATTAGATGTACAAATTGCCAGCTATGAAAATAGTCACAGGGATATAAAGTACAGCATAGGCAATCTAGTCAATAATACTATAATAACTGTATTGTTTCAGGTGGGTACTAGATGTACTGAGACAATCACTTTGTAAATTACATAAATGTCTAATAGCTATGTTGTACACCTGAAACTAAGATACTGTATGTCAACTATAATTGAAAAGAAAAGAATTATTAAAAAATTTAAAAACACCTTTCCTTAAAGAGTAAGGTAATTATAACAACACAAAAATTGGCTTTAAAAGGGCACTGAATACAGGCAACTGGAAATTCAAGTTCCCAGACATCAGAGAGTGAGTATATCCTAACTTTGTACTCTTATTTATCAGTAGCTAAATCATTTTGGGATTCAAACTGCCCAACTTGTCTACTTTCTCCAAGCAAGTGTTTAAAAACTCACAGGTTCATTTGCACTAGACAAAAAGGCCCTGAAATAGCAAACAAATCCAAATAATTTACAATATTATAAAGTATGGTATTAATCAGACATTATCAAAGGGGTCAAAATAGTAAGTTTTGAAGGTTAAAAATGTCTTTGATTTATACACATTCACAGAATATTAATCTATCTTACTCATTTAACAGGTGAGGAAACAGAAGCCCACAAAGATTTAAATGATTTCAGAGCCAGGCCTAGGACCTTTATACACAATGGGTCCTCAAAATGTTTCAAGTTTAACCTTGTGAACAGGATATTCCATAATCTCCAGTTGCCAGTGCATATATGAAATTCAATATTCCAAACATTTAATTCTTTCCTAGTGGGAACTGAAAAGAACTCCTTACTCAGATTCTCTTTTTACTGTGCTGTATCACATCATTCACAAATTAACCACCAAACTGTCAAAAAAGTCATATAAATCCAAACACCCTTTTCCAGTGTTTTAAAGTGTGTAAGTAAACGATAGCCAAATATCATTTTTAAAAAGCACAAGCCTTATCATTGCTCAATACCTGTAGTACCAGCATACCTTGCTTTCACACAAACATATCTTACTTTGTGCAAAAACCTTAAATAACAGAGCCCAAAAATACTTATACTGATTTTGATGGATTTTAAAATGTCAAAGCTGGCAGCAAGAGTGAATTACAAATTGGCAGCACTTAGTAAATGGGAAAATCCACACAGTCCTTTAAGTGGTATCAAGATCATGAAAACCATATTATTTACATGTACCGTAACTTCTGCTAATTGTTCTGGTAATTGTTTCATTAATTTAAAATTCATCATCATTTCAAATCTATAAATACAGTATCACCCAAATATTCATTACATGGTACATTAGAGCTTTAAAAAAAATGCTCAAATATCCCTAACTTTGTCACAGATATTACACATATCAAACAATTGACAGAGCCAAACAAACTGCCATGATAAGTCATGCTGTCAATTTAGGAGAGTACCTTTTAACAATTAGAGTTAATGCCAATAAATAGCATTATTAAAGTAGGCACACTTTTAAGTTTGCAAAATGTCAAGGACTAATGGGAAAAAAAACAGCGTCATGGCTGCAACATCAATGTCACTATGAAGTAGCACTGAGTCAAGAAATCACCTATCTAAAGCCTACAGGTACTTTTTATCAGTACAGTGGAACCTTGGTTCTCGAACTTCATTTGTTCCAGAAGGCTGTTTGAGAAAAGATCTGTTTGAAAACCAAATCATACAGTGACTGATCATACAGGGATCATCAGCATGAAAAGGTTGTCTAGTCAATAACCAAAGTTTTGTTCAACAACTGAGACGTTTTTTTCCATGAAAACCTTTGTGAAGAACTAAACTGTTTGAGATGGGAGACGTTCGAGAACTGAGGTTTGATTATAAACAGTTTTATTGAGATATAATGAACATACTATAAAGCTCAACCTTTTAAAGTATACAGTGTAGTAGTTTTCAGAATATTGACAAAGCTGTGCAATGATGACCACTATCTAATTCTAAAATATTTTCATTACCAAAAAGAAACCCATACCATTAGTACTCACTTCCCATATCCTGGCAATTCCCTTTGTCTCTATACACTGGCCTATTTTGGGTATTTCATGTAAATGGAATCATATAAAATGTGGCCTTTTGTTTCCGGCTGCTTTCACACAGCAAGATGTTTTCTAGGTTCAGCTACTGTATAGCATGTATCAATATTTCTTTCCTTTCAATGGCTGAATTTTATTTCATAGTATGAAAGTACCACATTTGTTCATCCATCCATTCACCAGTTGATGAACATTTGGGTTGTTTCCAGCGGAAGTATACTTTTTATTTTTTAATATTTTACTTATTTATTTTTAGTGAGAGGGGAAGAGAGGGAGAAAGAGAGGCAGAGGAAACATCCATCGGTTGCTTCTCACATACCCCAAACAGGGTACCCAGCCAGCAACCCAGGCCGTGTGCCCTGACCAAGAATCAAACAGGCAACCTTTTGGTTTGCAGGACAATGCCCAACCCACTGAGCCACACCAGTCAGGGTCCAGCAAGAAGTACTTTTGATAACTTAAAACAGATACACATTTTGCCAAAAGTATTTACTACGCTTAAAAGATATGTTTAAAACCAAAACATACATGTATCAAACCATCACACTGGTTTGTGTAAGTTTAAGGTATGTGTATACCTTAGGGTATACACATACCTTAAATTTACACAATGTTTTATGTCAATTATATCTCAATAAAGCTGGAAAAAGAAAAAAACACATACCAAAAAGCAAATCAAACCATTAACTCTATACATTAATATACTATAAGAACACATCACCATATTTAAATTTTATTAATTCACGGGGTTTTTAATTATATGGAATCATCAGGAATGCTTCATTCATAAAAACATGTCCTGTACAGATGGCCAGGGTTTTTATGTTTTCCCACAAAACTATTTTACTGATCATTGCATGGCTACATGAAAAGCACTAACTAAAGCTGTTTCACTGTTTTAACTCAGGAAACACTTAATTCTGGGAAACAGCTTAAAGCATTTCCCAAAGGGAAATATCCTTGAAAGTCTATCCTATCACTTGGTCCCACTCATTCATTGCTGGAACCCCATCATCCAAAAGTCAGAGTCACAATGCTTTAGGTTGACACTCTGCATTAACATGAAAGGGGGTCCAGTTCTAACTTACAGCAGACAAACAATCGAGTTTAATGAAGTGGTACAATTTTCCATGTTTTCCAAAAGTCAAACATTTACAGTCCAGTTTTGTTACTTTGTATAAAGTGCTTTGCGTTTCCACAAGTGGCCAAATTGAAATAAATTTAATCTCACTGCCTGAATCACTATAAACTACTTCAACCCATTTTAGAACAAAAAAGGATTTAAATATTTAAACCTTCAGATGCAAGCATAAGAACTTTATATAATCTACCAAGTTGGATTAGCAAAACTTCGTAACTCCTTGCTTGTTCTAATTTTGAAAAGGTGTAAACTCTAACACTAGGGACTGAACAGAGTAATTCCTCAAGACTTCTTTGCTTTCTACTGAAATGAAAAGAAAAGTTTGGTGCAAAATATTATTTCACTTCAAATAATTCAACTGGTGCTGCTTTTTACAATAGTATTCTTTTGTTAGCTACACAAACATCTCCTAAAAGTTTTTTTTTTCAGTCACACCCACCTTCAGAAAAGGAAATCAATATGTTATGTCAAGTCTTACACAGCAATTTAAAGAAACCATAAAACCAAAATAAGCACATGTATAGCCAGACAATTACAAACTAAGGAATGCTTAAATCAATAAAAAAGACATCACACTGCCTCAAGATATTTTCTAGTATGAAGGTTGAAAAATTATTAATCTCTTACCTAGTGATATCATACACCATAAGCGCTCCTGCAGCTCCTCTGTAGTAGCTTCGTGTAACAGCCCTAAACCTCTCCTGTCCTGCTGTGTCCCATATCTGCAGTTTGATTTTTTGGCCACTAACTTCAATTATTCTTGTACCAAATTCAACACCAATTGTGTGAGGACAATCAGCCATAACTGTTAGGGAGGAAAAAAATATATAATATAATATTCCAACTTCAAGAAAGCCTCAAATTAAGACCAGTGGGGGAAAAATCCACTGGATGAATCAAATGACAGTAATGCTCGTAGGCTATAAACAGACTAAAGCTAGCACCATGAGGAAGAAAATCAGCAAAAACACAGAAATAGTAAGTTACAGAAATGGACTAGAATAGGGGTCAACAAACTTCTGTAATATCTTCAAATATTTTAAGATTTGAAGGCCAAAAGTCTCTGCCACAACTATTCAACTCTGTTGTTGAAACAAAAGCAGCCATAAACAATGCATAAAATGAGCACACTTGTGTTCCAACAAAACTGTACAAAAACAGGTAGTAACTTGGATGTGCCCTACTGGCTCTTGTTTGCTGATGCCTGAACTAAAAGAATCTGCTAATTAAAAATAAACATTGTGATAAACTCTTCATACCACCAATGTTACACCCTTTATCCTCCTGACAATCCTTATAACAAATCAATCAATGTTTTTAGAACTCGAAGAGTTACTAGTCAAACAAATTTTTACCCTGGAAAATACCATCAACACCTCAAAGAAAATCACCACATTTAATATATATTTATAGTTATGTATTGGCAAGTTATATATGTCTAACCCAGTAAGACAAATTTATTAGTCCTTTACTTATAATCAGGCCACTGGAAACCTAAACCCACTATTCTCTGGTACAAGTATACACAGACCACTGGATACTCCAAAAAATATTATATCAAAAAACACACACACACAAAAAAAACAAGTAACTTCAACTATATATAAATAATTTCAACCATATTTAGCCTGTCAGTTATATAAAATAAAGTGGCCCCTTCTCCTACCACAGAGCTGCACTCTGAATCTTAATCAAGTCATGAATACAGAATTCCATTTTACGTATTTCCAATCTATTATTAGTTAACAAATGATACATGCAACAAATTTTCCCTGATAATTTCTATGCTGCAAAGTCAGAGAATAAAACGATTTAAATGTGACATTACAGTATACATTTTTAAAAATTAACCTTTACCATAAAAAATCTGAAGTGAATCTAATGATATATGGCATATAAAAATCAACACTCTACATATGTGGGTATATTTTATTTCATTTACTTATTTAAAAATAAAATCACTCCCTACAGACAAAAGTGCATATGTAGGGAAAGGTTATGTTTCAAGACATGAAGTACACTGAAAATGATACTTTAAAAAAGGTAGTAAAGTAACAATAAAGAATTTACTAATGTTTTACCTTTCATATTAAACTTACATTTTTTTTCTGTAAATTGATGAAGCAAGCAAGATTTTCCTACTCCCATGTCCCCTGTTTAAAAAAAAATTTCAAGTGGCAATTACATTTCTCAATTTTACACTCAATGATTGCTATACCCCTTACAATATCACACATTTCTGGGATACTCAGAAAAAGTTGTATTTCCTTAATTTATTACAATGAGTTCAAAAAATCCTACAGGTCAATTTTCACTGTGATGTACAAATTCACTATTCCCAACTTCTAGTAGTGATAGAATTTGGTTATAAATTATGTTAACAGCCACCGGCCTGGAAATGCCTTTTTAAAAGAGAAATTGTAATTGTGTTTTTACTTTGAACTGTTTCAAAGTTTTGTATTTTCTCTCCCTAATCATGCATAAAAGCAAAAGACTGCTAGGAATGACAAATAGGGCAGCGGCATACAAAAGCAGAAATAAGTTTTAGAAGCCTGATTTACTAGATCCCATCTTATCTCATATTTATTATATTTTTGCATAATTCCACAAGAGAAAAGAATGTACACTATATACCATTATAGAACAGTCACTTCTGTACCGCAGTAATTTAGCCTTTGATGAAGGAAGCATTATAATATAGTCACATAAGTTCAACATTAAAACAGTTCTCATGTGAAGAATTAGAAAGTGTATGTACTTTCAACTGTGCTCTTTCAACTAGGATAAACAGCATTGTCTTTTGAGTAAAATCTTCTTGAAACTTAGGGTGAAAACTACCAATATTATATTTTATGTATATTATAAAGTTATTCTGAATCAATGTTCTCTATCAATTTTTGGAATCCAAAGGTCTCTGAGGGCTTTTATTAAATTTTTGGAATGTTATCAGCACTCCTAGGAAATTAATTTCATTCCCAGTATTAACAAGTCTTCAGGTAGCCTTCAAGAACAGTCAACATCACTTCAGACACTCAGCACTGTACTACAAAAGTACCCAGAGCCACAACACAAAGTATACATTGTTAATGTAAAAACTAATCCTAGTAAGTCTGCACTGAGAAAAGCATCCACTTCTTCTGGAGTGGTATGTTAAGTATTTATATATACATATATTTGCATATTATAACCTTCTTTGGAGAACAAGAGTGTAAGTTAAATAAACTTACCAATAATAATATATTTAAAGATGTAAGAGTAGTTGTATGGTGCAGTTGCCATGGTGGCACTAAAAATAAAGAAAACTGTGTTACTTCAGTAGAAAAGTATACACAAGTTATCCAAGCTAGTAATTGCTATCCTTTAAATATATATAAAATAAAGCACACTGATTATAAACCAAATGTTGGAAGAGTAAAACCCGCATTTCCCAAATTGATCAAATGCACACATTTTCATGGATGAACACTGCTTTAACATTCTCATGTATTATTCCGTGGAAATATAAGAAACTAAATCAAAACAATTCCAATATTACACATTAGGAAATATCCAACAACAAATGTTCTCTGGAAAATACTAAACAAGGAAATCTTTATAAATTCAAGTTACGCATCATTGTAAGTAGTCCTTTCCCCTGCTTAAGGTCTCATTCCTAGTAATTGATTATGTGAATTAGTGATGGCCTACTTGTTCAGAACCCTGATTTTTACAAAAGAATGTGTTTTTTTTATTTTTTGAAGATTTTATTTTTATACTTTTAGAGAGAGGGGAAGAGAGGGAGAAAGAGAGGGAGAGAAACAACGTGTGGTTGCCTCCTGCATACCCCCTTGGCACACCCCCTACTGGGGACCCAGCCTGCAACCCACGCATGTGCCCTGACTGGGAACTGAACTGGTGGTCCTTTGGTTTGCAGGCTGGTGCTCAATCCCCTGAGCCACACCAGCCAAGACAAAAGAATGTTTTTAAAAAAGTAACCACTAATTTATAAATATAAACTTTTTTACTCTATTTTAAATCAATGGTTAGCACAGCATCCAAAGAAAGAGCAATCATTATTTCCAATCCAAAGTAATGACAGATTTAGATACAACCACATGAAACTGTTGTTCTTGTAGATTTTTTTTAAAAAGGTCAATCACTGGCAATTTCATATGGTTCAACCTAATGTAGGATTTGAAGACTAACAATATATCAAATAACAGCATAAAATACTACTTGTTGTAAAATCTGAAAGTTTATGTATTAGAATATACTTCAAAAGATCACAGCCCATTCTTTAACCTCAGATGACTTAACTTGAAGAATTCTAATTTCTCTCCTACTTTTAGTAACTTAAAAAAACAACTCTTCCATTTATTCAAATAAATGCCTTGACACTGCTAGGTGCTAGAGAAGAGGTAAATTCTAATACTGGTAATAACTTCCAATAAAATTATTCTCAAATCAGTTTTCAGTTTAAGCAAAGATAAAAATTCTTTTTATATATGAAGGTTTAACCTTCATTTTTAAAAAATTTGATTTCCAGTAAGTTTTACTGTTCTGGCCAACTGTTAAATTACAAAAGCTATATATTTGATATGACTGGGTAAATTCATTTACTGAAATTAACACCTTGTATATATTTCAAATAAAATTTCTACATAACTAATAAAATATAACCTGTAGAAGAAGTATATGTGTAAAATAAGTGAATTATTGTTAGTAGGAAAGGGGAAGTTGTAAATTACTAGACAATCACTTCAGATAATATAGTCTCCTCTCTTAGCTGTATGGATTACATTCAACAAAAGTGGATGACCTGCTACCTATTCCAGCCTGACTTGTTATAACACATTTATAATGAGTCTTCAACACCAAAGAAAACTCCCTTAACCAGTTCCTTCAGAAGAGGGGGGTTTTCTGGTTAGATTAACTCTGATTCTGATCATCTTGATTTCTTTTTCCCAGACACTGGGGACTCAAAATGTTTAAGAATAAACTTGGTCCTATGGCAAAAATTGGCCTGAATTATTCACTAGATCTCTGAGTCAGATCCCAAATACAAGGAAAAAAATAATCTCTCACAATAAAAATGATACTTAAAGATTATAATGTCTTAACCTTCACTCCTCCCAGACTCTTCTAATTAATTTATATCTTTTTCTCCCCATTCAGACTCAAGGGAAAAAAATAATGTAGTAACCTTTAAATTACTATTTCTCTCATGTTCTTCACCTTCTGATTTTCCTATTCCTTTTCCCTATTCTTACTGAAAGTTGTAGCTGCACATACTTTGCTTCCTTCTATTTTATGTTAAAACTATGGTGTCTAACAATATTAATTTCTACTCGAAATGCTCTAAAGACTGTTCATAAAATTACAACCCAGTTCTAGTTATACTAATTTGTATGCTTGCTATTATTACATAAGCATTCATTAATTAAGATAATTTCAAAAATGTTTTTAAAAATTTCCAAGCATTACTTGCTATCAACTATTTCCTAAAAAGAGAATGATCACTATTTCACATCAAATACTAGTGCCTCTCTCTTCTTCACCACACAATTTTCTAGTTCACATTTCTTAAAAATTACAAGTAAAAACCCTAACAGCAAAATTAAAAAAGATTACTCAAATTACTTAATTTCAGTAACAAGGAAGGCAGAAAATATATAGCACTGTAGCCACTAAAACAGCAGATCCCACCTTTCTTACTTTAAGGTAAGATACTAAGCTAGTTTTAAATCTACTCCTGTAGTTTATTGATAACATTCACTCAAAATTATGCATTCGCAATAAAACAATATTCAAATGACCTCTTTATTAAATTTACTGGGACGACATTGGTTAATAAGATCATAAATGTTTTAAGTGTATATTTCTATGATACATAATGTGTATACTGTATATTACCTAGTTAACACTGCTTTAACAAAGGATTTCCCAACCTCATTTCTTGAATACAAAACATACCACTGTTAAAGTGATAAGATGAGAAACATATTTTTAACTAGCAACTAGCTTTGGAAGGGGAAAAAAGTTTTTCCCCTATTACTTAAGGGGTGTGCCTCTGCTTCACATACTCAAAGGTTTAAAAATAAAAAGGCATAAGAAATGTCAATCTAGTTCAAATGCTCTGAAAACATGAGTCTGACCTCTCAACACTACAATCTCCATTCATTAAAAAATCTTGGTAATATTCTGTAACTAGTGCACAATTACTAGTATGATTAAAATGCACTATCATTCACGTTTTACAAAAAGCATTTCAATAAAGTACATGTACCTAAAGTACATGTAAAGTACATTACATTCACATGTACGTAAGATTGCCTTTAATGCCTTTGATTTCTCTAAGGAAAAAAGAGCACTACATTCAGACAACAGGCACCGTCAAATATATGAACAGCATTTAAACTAATAGCAAATGCAACTGTGTGGTTACCACTTACTGGACATTTAATATAAGCCAGGGAATGTGCTGAATAACAAATACTTTACATGCAATTTCATTTAATTCCTTAGTACTATCCTAATAAAACAGTGATTATTATCCTCATTTTACAAATGAGGAAAGACTGAACAGGCAAGTAACTTGCCCAGGTCACACAGCTAATTGGTCAAGTCTATATTAAACTTAGACTGTTTTGACTGTGAAGAACCCCACTCTTCACCACTACACCTTCCTCCCTGCTCCACAGTTATGAAATGTACCTGTAAGTACATCTATGAAACCCTAGAGTGGTACTTTGGGATACAAATCTTTCTCAGTTCACTCACTTGGTTCTAAATTTAATATTATGAATAAGTAGTAGTAAATAATTCCGTTCAGAGTATGCACTGTAATCAGGACTCATAGATATGAATAAATGATAACTAGTAAAAACAATTCATATTACATCTACTTACAAAAATAGTTTCTGAAGGGAAATAACATTTGTCTAGAACCACGTGATGATCTGTACTTTTCCCTATTACTGATTGTTTTACGTAATTCTTACTTAATTCTCACACCACTTCAAAATCATTATCATGTCCATGTAAAAACTGAATAAACTGAAGTCTGGAGAAATTCACATTTGGCCAGTGTTACAAAGTTAGCAAATGGCAGAGCTGGAACTTGAACCCAGGCCTAATTCCAAAAAACCCAATTTTCTCTAAGGTAGTTTATTAAAGGGCACATAAATATACAGACTGATAAAAATAAAAGCAAAAACTCAAAATTAGAAAAAGATGAAGGATAACTATACTAACAAATAGTTAGTAACAGGGTAAAGGGTAACAGTTTTACTATCAGTGCATGTAAAATTCAGTTCCAAATTTCCTGGCTATCAAAAGAAATGTTTACTAAATGCATAAACACTAATAATTGTGTGGCCTATTTTAAATGCCAACTATGCTTAATACTGCTTTAACAGGATTTTGCAACCTCATCTCTTGAACATGAAACATACCAGAGTTAAGTTGAGAAACACATTTTTTAATTGGAGTTTGCTACTGCCCAAAACATTTCAATGTGTTGTTGTTTTTTTTCACTTAACAAAATTATAGATGTTTTTCCAGGCTAATACATACAGATCTAAATGGTTACTAAATGCATATTAAACATAATCACTGTTGTGCCAAAAAAAGAATTGCATGACCTTCATATACTGAATCAGATACCTTTCCAAATAAAATTACACAGACATATAAATGACTGGTTTTGAAAAGTGCAGATGGAGATGTGAAGGTAGGCACTCTCATACACTTTGCTTGTGGGAGTCTGAATTGCCACGACATTTTTATGGGGACATAAACATTTATATTTGGGATATAATCGGTATATATTTTAAAATCTTAAAAAAATATCCAGCCCTGACTGATGCAGCTCAGTGGGTTGAGCATGGGCTGCGAACCAAAGGGTTCCTGGTTCGATTCTGTCAGGGCATTTGTCTGGGCTGTGGGTCAGATTCCCAGTTGGGGCCAAGTGAGAGGCAACCACACATTGATATTTCACTCCCTCTTTCTCCTTCCCTTCCCCTCTCTAAAAAGAAAATAAATAAAATCTTTTTTAAAAAAAAACCCAAATCACCCTTTGATTAAGAAACCCATTTAAGAGCAGTCTACAGAAATAAAAGTTTCAGTTCACAAGGTTACAGGTTCAAATACATTAAATGCAGCATTTTACAGCAAAAACAACAACAACAACAAAAAACCCCTGGAAACTCCTATCAACAGGGAAATGACTAAATAAAGTACAATACATCTGTATTATAAAACAATATACACCTAGTTTAAAAACCATTTAGAAATATATGTATTAACCTGGAAATAATATCCATGATTTTAAGTTAAAAAGAAAGCTTGAGTTTGATGTGATAGCACAGCCCATTTTGAACACACACACTCTCTCAATCCTATATACACACACTATGGAAGGACACACATCAAACTGTAAAAAATGAACATATGGGCTGAAACTAGAAAAAGGAAAGATAAATTATTAACTTTCTTTATCCATCCCTGCACTGACAGTGTAAGTATATGCTATTCTAACCTTCAAAGTAGAGAAAAAATAAAGGACTATTAAATATACTTACAGCATTTTATATACAATTATGATATAAAACAAGTCAAAAAAATAAACCAAAAGAACTCCCTTTCATAATATCTCCAACATTACTTCCACATTCAGCAATAATATAGGGAACATTACATGCAGTCAATCATATGATCAGCCTCAAAAAGACACTCCAATAAGCATGGGTATTTCCAGTTTGTTTTTTTTTAATAGTTTGGCTCCTTACTTTGTTAACTTATGCTCTGCATCTGACTAATCCTTTCACAACTGTTAATAGCTATTTTATTCTACTCCTCAAAACACATGATGTTACTATGTAATTTTTACACAGCTGTTTCAAGACAACATGAGGGAAAAAAAAACAAACCACTAAATATTTCAGGCGATTTAAAATTTGATCCTCACTGTTGAGATTTTTTTTACATACAAGGTATCTTGTAAAAACACCAGAATCAAGACAAACTGCTTTTGTGATTCCCATATACAAATATTTGTTGAGCATCTACTAAGCATAAAGTCTTATGCTAGTCTTATTAAAGTCTTATGCATAAAGTCTTATGCATTGACAATATAGTAATGATTAAAAAACAAAAGCAAAACAACACTGTCCCTTGCCTTCATGAAACTCAAGAATGGAAGCATTTTGATTTGTTTATAAGCCCAGTAGAGTGGAATGCTACTTGATGTGTCAGTCAAGTGGACACAAAACTTACTTCAATCACTCTAATAATCTAATAAAAACGAGTGGTCAATTTCCTTTCCTCAACAGTAAAGCGACCTCCAGAAACAAATCAGCCATTTCTGAGACTCACCTACAATACACATACACACACAACAACACTTCACTTCTGACAAGCTATTTAATGTTATGTACTTTTCTACAAATCAATGTAAGAAAAAATCTTGAATTCCCTCATGTGTCAATAGCTAGACTGTCTCAGGTAACTATGATGCTATGAATAGGAGATAAAGTACTCCAACACTGCACCTCTGTTCACTTAAAGTAAAGCACTTAGGAGAAAAACAAATAAAAACCTTGCCCTTACTACTCCAGTTAAGAGGATTAGCTCTAAAAAATGAGGATTTAATAGTGAAAATTCTACTGATGAAATGGTGTATGATGTCTGAGATCTGCTTCAAAATACCTTGGTGGAGAGGGTACAGGTATATGTGGAAGAAACAAGATTGCTGATCATTGCTGACACTGGCTGACAGGTATATGAAGCCTTAACATACTATTCTATACTGTATATGTTTAAAATTGTCTATAATAAAAGTATTTAAAAAGTAAAGTAGAACATCTTTGATAGCTCTATTTGTACACTGCTGTCTCCAGCCATGCCTGGCAATTAACCATATAAAATATACCAAGTTTTCTTATTGATAAAACATGAAGCATCTCTCAATAGCCCTTGAGTAGCCCTTAAGACAAGTAGAGTATGTTTAAAACATACTCTACTTGTCTTAACCAAAGGTTTCCTCCAAGGACAATATCTTACTAAGATTAAGCAAAGATATTTAATACTGTGATAAAAATCAGTTGTAAGAACACCCCAAATTCTGTTGTGTAGTTGAAGCACACAACCATAAAGTTTAACATAAAATATAAAAAGCAAAAACTTTATAAAATGTAGCTTTAATTCCAAGGACTTTTTTTAAGTTATTAGAACCTAAAGTTTTACATCTTTTAAATAACTGCCATTTACTGAGAGCCTAATACATGCCAGCTACTTGATAAGTAATCTCTAATACTAAAAACTCATTTTACAGACAAGGAAACCAGCTCAGAGAAGTGACATATCTGCGATCCCAGACCACTAAAGGAAAAGCTAAAACTGGGGCCCACGTGTAAATCTACAGGTCTCCAAAGCCATTTAGTCAACAAATACTATACACTCACTACATGCACCAATGCCTGGCACTGTTACAGGTGATGGGGCACTATATGCCAAGCAATGTGCTAAGTGTTTTTAATTTTTAATCCCACTTAAGCCTCACATCAACTAAAAAATGTAGGTACTATTATCCCCAGTATAGACAAGGACACTGAGCCTGAAAGGTTAGGTAACATGCTTATGGTCACTTAACTGGGAAGTCAAAGTGCATTACATATTACACACCTCAAGGCATGACCAAGTAAAAGTGCCCAGGCAGAACACTGAGAAAAACTTTGGAAAGTCTTAGGGGAAGAAGAAGTGGGAACTGAATTAGTGCAACATTAAATTTGTCCTTAATAACCACATCTGAATAAAAGGCAGTTGTGAAATGAGCGATAAACTTCGCAAGAGTTCGAATCTGGGTTCTGCCCTTGCTGTGGAGCCACCAGGAAAGCGTCTGGCCTCCGGGAACCCCAGTTTTTTTCTTCAAACATAAACTGGAAATCCTGCCATCTCTACTTGAGTCGTGAGAACGACGACTGGTAGTGTAGTGGCCGACACGACAGACTCTGGGTCACAAAGGGACAACCCGCTGTCATCCAATGGAAAGATAAAAAAGAAGGAATGAAGCTGTAACTACCTTTGAAATGGTCAGGTCTGTAACCCTGGCCTAACTCGAGTGTAGTGAACACCAGCCACGGTGCAGGGAGAGTCCCGTTTGCACGCACCATCCTTAACCAGTCCCATCGCGACTGCAAGCCTCAGTTTCCTCACTTGTGCAATGGCGATAACTCGGCTTGTCACCAAGAGCTACGTGAAGCAGGATAAACCTGTATGAAGACACGTAAATCTGTGCCTGGCACACGGCACAAATGCAAACCATCGAAACAACGCCTGTTCCTTTTCAATTCTAGAAAAGACAAAACTTTTGGGCTTCTTCAACACCTCTGGATGCTATCTGGGCCCGGGGCCTACTAGGATGCCACGGGCCTTACAAGGACTCCCCCAAACCAGAACCGCGCAAGCACGGACCCACAGACCCCCTTCTCGAGCGCGAGTGCAGAGGCAGCCGCCCACACCGGCAAGGACACCCGCGCTAGTCCAAGATGCCGGCGTGCTGCCTTTTGTGCTCAGGGCCAGACGCGGCCTGTGGGACGGGGACTGCCACGTCTGGGGCTCGCGGGCTGCGAGGCGGCGCGGCTCGCGCGGATCCACACCGCAGGGGTGGTCTGAGCCGCCCGCACGGCGGCCGGGAGTGAGGGACCTGCGGGGAGGCCAGTCTGCCGGGTCCAGCCGAGGAGGCGGGGAAGGCGGGCCGCAGCACACCCTTCCCAGCACGCCTCCAGGCTCTCCGCTGGGCGGGGAGGACCACAGAGCAGCGCGGGGACGCCCTGGCCCCGACGAGGAAGTCCCGGCAGGCCCGGCCCCGCGGCGCCCACCGCGACCCCGGGCTCGCCGCGGCCTGACAGGGCCTGCCCTGCAGCGCCACCCGCCCGCGGCCCCGGCTCGCCGTCGTCCCCGCCCGTGGCCCTCCGAGAGCCCAGCGAGGAGGCCTCGGCCGGACGGACACTGCGGAAGGCCTGGGTTACCTGGGGGGTTGCTGGTGGCTGGGCAGCTTTCCGGGCGGGACGGGGGGCGTCAGGACGAGGAAGAGGAGTGCGGGCGCAGCCGGAGAGGGGCGGGGGCGGTCGTCCGAGGCCCCGACAGGTAGCGGGCTGGCGGAGGAGGTGCAGACGCGCTGGTGACAGAAGCGGCGGTAGCGGCCACTGCTCCTGCGGCTCCCCCAGGATCTTCCTCGGGCAGGTCCAAGATGGCGACGCTCCCTGCACAGGGTTTCCTGTCACCCTCGCAATGGGCCGGACCACAAAAGAAGGGGGAGGAGGATGCGCGCGCAGCTGGCGGAGCCCGGAAGAGGGTGGCCAGGCGGGCCTGCTAAGCCACACCCCTTCTCCAGCCCTCCCCTCCGGACTAGTCGCGCAGCCGCGGAGGCTCTCCTCACTGGTCCTCACGCTTGAGGGGGCGGGAGAAAACACTTACGCGCAAGCGCAGTTTACTGCGCAGGTCCGCGTAGCTGCTACCCTGAGGTACGTTTGGGTCTGGTGAGGATGGGGCGATTCTCTCTCAGAAGACTTCCTACTGTTTTTAATGCCAGTAACTGCCACTCACGGGATGCTTACCGCCAGCCACTGTGCCAAGCACACGATTACTGCGTCCCTTCAACATGTGTTTCTAGAGCGCTTGCAGACAGCGGTGAGCAAGTCACACAAGCCCTCTCCAACAACCCCGTGAGGTACAGCACCCCGTTTGATCGATGGCGCCTCTGAGGCTCAGATGGGTCGAGTCACTTGGCCCACCCAGATCAGGCAGCTAGAAAGTGGCACTTTCTGCCCAGAAGTTTCACTTCTGTCTCAACTTCCTTTTTTGGGTGGGGGGGGTGCCTTGACATAGGAGGAGAGAGACCGTGACCACGTTTTTCACAACTTGCCCATCAGCTCCCGGATTCCAATTTGGTCTGCTATTATCACCATCTCGGGAAGTTCAGCGCAACCTAGCACAAGGCCCCGTTAAGACTTGGTGGATCCTGGGCGCTTTTGCCTGTTGCTGGAGGATCTATATATAACATTCACATTTTACAACCGCATTGGTATAGAGAAGAATATATCAGTGCGGTAGAGCAAGACATTTTCTTCGACCTAAAAGTTCACTTTTCTCTCTGACTTTAAAAGAACTTAAAACATTATTGTAGGCCCCTAAAAGTATTGTGGGCCCTAGGCACTGCGCCTAACGGAGAAGACCACTCTGCCTCAGTCCTCCAAAATGGAGTTCAAGCTCGCTCTGGGCATTCAAGGTTTTCCATGAGCTGGTTCTTTCACGGATAAATGAGATGTCATCGGAAGTGGATGGCAGCCTACAGAAGGACCTGGCCGAATATCCCTGTTTTGCAACTGATTAATGACGTGCTGCCATTGGGCACGCCACTTGATTTCTCAAATCCTCAGTCTTTTGTACAAAATAAGGGTGATGATTTGTGTATCACATGGGCCTTGTAAAATTAAATGAGATAAGATATGCAAAATGCTTGGCAAATACAAATTTAACACATGGGAATGGTTATTGCAAGATAATCTGATCTAAGGTAATATTGAAATCCCTTCCAGGCCCTTATAGGCCTGTGCTTTTATTCTTATACTCCTTAGTTCTAGTGAATCATTTGTGGTCACAATTTAACACCTCTGAAATCAAGAAATGTGCCAAATAAAAGGAAAAGCTGTGAACCAATTGCCATTTCCTGTGCAGCAATGAACTCAGGCCTGACTTGAAAGTTTCTGTATATCCAGTTGTCACCTGACCTGAAACCTTAATGCATAGCTATTGCCTATTGAACACTTACTCTGTGCCAGGAAGTCTCCTGAGAATAATGCTTGATTTCTTATTTAATCCCTACAACCATGAAATTGGTCCTGTGCTTACCCCATCTTATGGACAAGAAAACTGAATGGCATACAAGTCTAAAGTGATACAGGTAAAAATCGGAAGTGCTGGGACTGGAACTCAAGCACGTATGACTTCAGAACTCCCATTCCTAAGCACCACTCCATCCTTCAACCCTTATGTGTGCTGTAGCAGCTTCAATGTTGATCCCTAGTTGCTGCTTAAGTCTATGTCAAAGACATTATTACACTTTGATGAACTATTACGGAGAACCACTGTAGTGAATACGGAGTACCTGTCACATACTAAGCAATGCAATTAAAGTAGAAATCGTCAATTCTTGTGATAAGTCACAGAATTTTTAAAGTCAGGAAAGACTCTGTGTGTGTGGCTAATTGCACTGTAAAGAGGAATATCCATTGGAAGCCAAACATCTGTCAGGGTTTCTAGGTAACTTTTTAAAAACGCTGTTTATATGAAGTCATGTATACTGAAAATATTCATTGCAGGACTGTTTGTAATAGGAAGAGCCTAGAGACAAACTATCTCTAGAGAGCTATTACAGTAAATTTTAGTACAGCTGTATTGTGGAATATATGCAGTGCAGCAATTAAAAAGAGCGAGGCACATGTATATGTCCTGACAGGGAACAATCTCTAAGAAATACTTCAAGTGAAAAAAATGAGATGTGGAAAACTAAATAGCATGCCAACATTTGTTAAACTAAAAGGAGGAGGAACTAGATGTGTGTTTGTGTGACTGGATGTTGAAAGGGATTTTTTTCCCGTTGTCCTGAAACTGCTGCCGAGGCCCAAATCTGAACCAAAACATCCACAGCAGCCCACACTCTGTGTGTAAAGAATCGCCAGCGGTTGGAAACAGCTATATTCCAGCAGGGCATTGGAAGAGCCGTAACTATTCTACCAGCCCTTCCATCACAACCTCTCCTCCCCACCTGTTTCCCAGTCTCACCTCTCTCTCCACAGACAACCCATCACCACCAAACAGTGGAAAGAAAGAATAGGATATGGGACAGAATTCAGCCTTTAAGGAAAATAAGTGTTCTGTTTTGGGCGTGCCTGCAGAAGAAGAGACTGGCAACCCCTCCCCAACCTCAATATATGTTCAGGCAGCAGGTGTATTGGTCTGCTCTGCCCATTGATTCCTAAGGAAAGCACAAATGGGGAGAGACCACATGGCAGGAGGCTTTGGACGGCATGGCGGAAGGCTCTAGAAGGAGAGGGAGTAACACTGCCCCCACCGTGTTCACGTGCACCTTGACTCCCCAGTCCTAGATTAGAGAACAACAAGCGATGTTCAAACTGGAAGTCAGCTGGAAGATGCGGCAAATGTGTGAGGTGAGGTGCATGAGATCACTCCAGGTACTGATTCTTTGTCGTGTCCATCTGTTCCTGTTTCATTTTTACCTGTTTATATTCTTATAATATCTCCTGTAAAAATAGGTGTTATTCTATTCTTTATCTTTTTCTAGAGCCTAAACATTTAAGTCATTTTCAAGTCTCTCTATTATGTTCATTGAAGCCAAGTTAATTCATCTCCTTATTGGTTTTGTGTAGGGTTAACCTTAATTGTTAATTTTCCTCATATGTTTTAGAATTTTGGTTCAGAGAAGTATCTTGGATTGTAGATTATTTTCCTCTCTCTCTCTCAATCTCTCTCTACCTCTATACTTATCCTTTGTTGTATAGTGGTTTCCGAGTTGCCACCGATCCAGACTCAGATATTAAAATATCATTGTCCCAATTTTTGTGGTAATATTGAAGGCAGAGCAGAACCAATACAGTTTGTATCCTGAAATTTATTATACGTGCATGTGCTATCTAATTTTTAAAAACGAATACTTTCAGATGTAGTTGATTGACTTTCATTATACATAATTCAATTAAGTAAAAACAAACAATTTATAATCACTGGTTTAATAAAAAAAATAAATGGTTATTGGGTGGGGGGGTGTGGTAGCCTGAAAATGGAGACAAATGTACTTGAACAACAATAAAACGAACAAGAAAAATAAATAAATAAATGGTTATTGATATACTTCAAAGTTTAGCACACTGACCAAGAAGTCAAAATCAAGTGCATGGGACTCTTTAATCTCTGGATATGAAAAAGGATTAGTTTCCAATTCTTTAGAAGTAATGTATAAATACAAGGATATATACATGCTGTATTCAATTGTTAAAGAAATTTTGTGAGCATCATTAAAATAACCTCTCCCCAGAGCCAAATACCTTATACTGATCCCCTCCCCCCTGCAATGTAATCCTCTGGAGTCATAGCTTATGGGGGTGTGACCTTCTAAAGTTGACTTATAGCAACAACATAAGTCACATAAGCTGAAAAGTATACTTGCAAATTTCCCAGGAGAGCTTTGGCACTGGAGACTGATTTATTTTCTCTGAGTTTTCCTTTGGTGTTTAATTTGATAGCTGTCTCTTGGAATGATCACCAGAAGATGGGGTTTAGATTTAGATGCCATATTACATGAAAAAGTATGCATCTTTGAATTTTAGAATCATACTCAGTGTGGCAAGATGACCAAGTCATGAAATCCACATGAAAACTAAGACCCTTTAAGAAAATAGCAGATTCAATACTTTCATCACATGCTTAAATTCAAGGTGTGCACTTATTTAGAATAAGGGAGGTCAGGGTAGTATTTAAATTTTCTCTATTGTTTTGTTGACTTTGTACATTTAGTTGAAATAATGTAAATTATAAACATGTGATGTGACACACTGTAGTAAACATGGTGACTCTCACCATGGCAACAAACATGGCAGGTGCTATCAAGAACTGAGAACTTGTCCCAGGTGCAAGCGAACAGCTTAGTGTAATGCAGTTTCATGGATACAGTCAGAAGACATGGGATTTCCTGGATCAGAGACAAAGGATTTCATTTTTACAGCACTGCATATAACAAGCATCAGCATGCTTGCCTCAGTTTCTGGATATCTGAATACCCAGTGTGTTACAGGAGAGGAAAAAGATTTGGTTACAGAAACCAAATCTTTTATAGTGAAGGGTAAGCATTTCTGTCCTTTGATCTGGAGGGAAATTATGGACTTTTGTCCTACAAACATCATTTAAAAGATAGTCTAGGACAAATGACAGTCAGAGCCTCTGCTCTCAACATGTGCAAAAACACAAGAGACCCATGGAGGGTTTTCTCCCAACAGGGACAAGATTTTATTGTGCTGTATTGTATTATATTTGCTGGGAGGGGACAATGAGTAAATTGTTTGCTAGAGAGGAAAAAATATGGTTTTGGGAGCACACAGACCTCACCTGCGTTTCTAACATACCTTTTTATTAGGTATGTGACCTTAGTCAAATCACTTAGTTTCTTTGAGCCTCAACTAATAATGGGATAATAGATCTACCCCTAAAGAATCATTTAGATCAACTGAGAAAGTATAATGGAAAGTATCAGTCACACTATCTGGAATAGTCTAAGCATTCAACAAATGCCCAATTCTTTTATTCTTCCTCATTCACTGATTCCCTCACACAGTGAAGTACACAGTTAGGCCTCTACCACAGCCCTATTCCCCTCCCCCAGATTGGAAAACAAATTCTTGGGTCCCTTCTTGAGTTACTTAAGATATATGGGTTTAGATGCTGTAGCTAAGATAATGATAATGGCTTTCACGCGTTAGGAGTTTATTCCTCTCTCACACAGAAGACTAGATAGGTAGTCAAGCTACCTATGGTACATTGACTATGTACCATGGTACATTGGTACCATGTACCATGGTATGGTACATTGAAGGTGGCAGTTTTTACTCTATTTTTTTTTTTGTTACTGCACTACCATCCCAAATACATAGCTTCCATCTAATGGTTGAAAATACTCCAGCTGCCATCATCATGTCCCATTCCAGCCAGCAGAAAGGAGAAAAGAAGTGGATGGCCCTGGCCTGTGTGACTCGGTTGGAGCATTGTCCCGTACACCAAAAGCTTGGGGGTTTGATTCCCAGTCAAGGTATGTACCTCGATTGCAGGTTCAACCCCTGGTCAGGGGCGTGTGTGGGAGGCAACCAATTGATGTTTGTCTCTAACATTGATGTCTCTCGCTGTCTTCCTTCCTCTCTCTCTAAAATTAATAAACATATTTTAAGAAAAACAAAGAAAAAGAAGTGGTGCAGTGGATGAGTTGTGGCCACAGCTAGCTGCAAGGGAGGCTGGGAAATTTAGTCTTTTTCCTGGGGAGGATTATATTAATAGAGGAAGAAAAGAATAGATATTGAGAAACAACTAGCCATTTCTGCCACACCACCATTCAGTGCTGAAAAGTGGACAGGTGGCCTGGCTGGTGTGGCTCAGTGGACTGAGTGCCAGCCTGTGAACTGAAGGATTGCTGGTTCGATTCCCATCAGGGCACATTCCTGGGCTGTGGGCTGGGTCCCTGATTGAGGGCGTGTGAGAGGCAACCACACATTGATGTTTCTCTCCCTCTCTTTTCCCCTCCCTTCTCCTCTCTCTATAAATAAATACATAAAACATTTAAAAATACATTTAAATAAAAGTGGACAGGCATTACAGCTTGAAAGCCTAGGGAAGCTAAAGTTATACTCTGAAGCCACCAAAGCAAGGACTGCAACCAGCAGTAGACCACGAAGCTTTCCCACCAGTGTAATTTCCTCAGAAGCCCATTTCGGGCTCCCTGGGGAATCTCAGTAACTGGCATCCCATGTGTTGTGTCTGATTTCCGATCAAGCTGAGGAATAAAACACAAAGAAGCAAATGGGGGCCAAAAGATCACTCGTAATACTGATGTAAGTCAGGTTGAGGAAGAGGCTTTTAGACCGGTAGGTAATAATGAATTCCGGAACCAGGCTGCAGGACTAGGACAGTCACCCTGCTGGGGGTTGGGGGTAGGGTGTGATGGAGCCACAGAGACAGCTCCTTCCTATGAAGAAGGATATGCTGGGTTGAGTGTGACCAGGCATTCTCACGTTTACTCAGCAGATCAGTCTTTCCTCTACCCAGAATGTGCTCAGAAAAAAAAAAACAACAACAAACTTCCTCATTGAAACAAGAACTAGGAAAAAGGGATTCCCCTCTTCCGTCCATGGTAAGCAAAGAGTAAGGCTTAGAAATAGCAGAAAAAACAACTATAACACAGGCCACAGATATAAGAAGGACCCAAGTTGCCAAGTCAGAAATTACCTGATATTATAGTTGGATTTGAGTCCCAGCCCTGCCTCTTACTGGCTATATTATTTTTTTATTATTGGTAAGTCCTGTAAACTCTCTAATTCTTCATTTCCTTGCCTCTAAAATGAGGAAATGGTAGTATCTAATTCCCCAGGTAGTTGTGAAGAGAAAATGAGGTAGATCATGGAAAGCTCATAGCAGAGTGCCTGGTAGTAAATAAGCCCTCTGGAAACAGTAGCTGTGATGATTATTTCTGAGAACCAATCCACAGCTCCTGAAGCAGTTTCTCCATATCAATTGGGAGAGAGAGAGAAAGAGAGATGGGGGGCGGGGGAGAAACCACCTTTATTTGTTATCATGGAATTCAACAGAGATCAGAAGGGTTTCTGCAGAATAATAAAAACAGTTGGAGAGAGAAGGAGCAGAGGGGAAGAATGTGAAACAGGCCTGTGCAGGCTGAGCTGGTGTGAAAGATCGGCCAGAATTCAGTCCAGGGTAAACTGGGCTGGTCCTTCGCTTTCCCATCCCCAGTGTGCCACCCACATGCGCACACACACACACACACACACACACACACACACGCAAACAGAGACCAGCCAATATTTTTCCGGAGTCTGACATCACTACTCCCTGTTTCCTAGAGAGGATATTGCCTTTATAGATAAATTAGTTAGAAGAGGCTAGATTTTGCTGCGTAACAAATGACTCAACAATCTCAGTGGCTCACAACCACAAAGGTTTACTTCTTGTGCACCGGTGTCCATTGCAGGTCAGCTGCATCCCTAGTTCATCCACATCGTCTTTCCTCCAGGAACCAGGCCGGTGGCACACTCGTTCTCTCTCTCCAGAAAATTGCCAGATTTTGTGGCAGAAGGAGAAGAGACATGGTGGACAGCATGCTGGGTCTTCGAGCTTCTATTTTAACGTGATGTACATCACTTGTACTCATATTTCATTGGCCAAAGCCAGGCTTACAGCCTCACATGGACCGAGCTGGAGCCCAGAATTCTCCTCCGGGGAGGTGAACATAGGTGAAGAGTAATCCAGTCTACCACAGTGGACTCCCTTTTCATCCAGACACACTCAGTTCCAGAGGGCCAGCCAGCCTCTGAGAGCTGTTTATTAGCTGACTGACCCCGTGCCTTCTCTGAGCCTCAGCCTTACATTCCGTGAAGTGGAGGTAGCAGTGCTTGTCCTGTGAACCTCTCAGACAAGGAGCAAAGGTTCAGATGAGACCACAGGGATGACTGTGATTCATAAACTGTAAAGGATTACAGCCCCATGAGAGGGTCTCATTACTAGTATGATTTTGTGAGGAGAGATGATAAAGCTTTTTTAGAGTACTTCTCCCTCTCTGTGTACACAAAAAGGATTTGTCAAGCTTATTAGCACATCATCCAGTGCCATGTTCAGCACTTAGTATCCACAATTACACTACAAGGTAGGGAATGTTATTTCATTTCACAGAGGTGGGAACAGAGAGGTCAATTTGCTTGCTGAAGATCACATAGCTAGAGGGTGGTAAAGTTAAGACAAACCCGGGGCCATCTGCTTTGGGGTTGCAACATTTAAAAAGCTAATTTAAAAACAAAAAAACTGTTCTAAATCAAATAGGCTAATGTTTAAAAAATAAATCTTATAGTATCTTCAGATCTTGAGTGATTTGGCTCACAATATAGATACTTTAGCCACAGTGAAAGTTGGTGATGACATTTTGGTAACCTGGTATTTCAAATAAATGCTTCTACGGATAAGGTCGCTGATTAACTGAGGATGAGTAGGGATGGAAGTGGAATAAATAATACACTGAATTGAGAATGGGGGCTTGACTTAAATCAGCTGAAATTAGTACTTCTGGGTTGTCTAATAATCAAATTGACATGAGCTCAGCAGGATAAAATAACCAAATTTAATTACCTATGAGGTGGTTCATAAGAATATAGGGCCCCAGGACAAATTAGGCAGTTGAGGCTTATATGCCATCTTGAGCTAAGGAGAGAGGGGATTGTGGTTTGGGACTTCAAAGGGGAGGAAGGCAATTCATATGGAGATGAAAGCGAATGTTTGGTAATTGATGGGACACACAGAGAACTTGGATAAAAGGGGCCTTACTAGGTTTCTCCCTGTCTATCACACTTAGTTCATATTAAACTGTAGTGCTCTATGATGATAGATTCCTTCCTTGGGCAGGGCCCCTTTCTAAATTCTTTTAGGATATCAGGGAAAGGTCAAAGCTTTTCCTAAGACTTTTCTTTCTTAAAAATAATCAGCTTAGCCCTGGCTGGTATGGCTCGGTGGATTGAGCATCAGTCTGCAAACTGAAAGGTTGCTGGTTCAATTCCCAGCCAGAGCACATGTCTGGGTTGCATGCCAGGTCCCCAGTTGGGAGCATGTGAGAGGCAACCAATTGATGTATCTCTCACACATTGATGTTTTTCTCTTTCTCCTTCCCTTCCCCTCTCTCTAAAAGTAAATAAATAAAATCTTTTTAAAAATAACCAGCTTAAAATAATAATATCACCCAAAAGGCATATTTTGGGATGGCAAAACTCTGTTCCACTCAGGGGCTATCTCCTTCCTTGTGGTATTTTAGTACAGATGAGTAATTAAATATTTTAGAATCCCCAGAACACTGTACCTGCGAGACAAATGAAACTTTTGAGAGCGCACAGACATAATTTTAACACATTACTATGCTTGAGAAAAAGTCTTTATCACTCATTCTTTGGTCTTGCCAAAGATCCTTTTCCCCTCCACATATCGAAGAGAAAGCTAAGGAACAAAGGTGGTATGAGGAAAGACAGATTCTTTTCTGCCTTATATTTATTCTGGGTTTTACAGATTTAATGTCTGACAGCCCCCACCCTGACTGAGCTAGGGAGGAAAAGGTGTCGTTTCTGTTGGGCTCACTGCTTCATACCTGGTACAAGATGTGAAAACAGAAAGACAAAATTAACAAGTTTCATCAATAAATGAATACAGGGTAGCTGGGCTTCACTGAGAACTGACAAGAGCTGGGGTCAATGGTTTTAAAAACTATTGGGAAAACCACTTCCTGCACGTGCGCGTGCACACACACACACTCTCCTCTCATACCCCAATCCATTGCTCTAGGCTGGTATCAAAAGGAAAGAGCTGACAGAACAGAGCAGTTCAGATGTGCTCCACAAGAGGGTGTAACAGGCCCACGCCCGGCCACCTCCACAGCTAGAAGCCCTGGCCCCTGGTCATTGGTCTCACTTGTGTTGCTCACCCAGATCTGGTTCCACAGCAGTATTTCTCAGTCTCTTTTTTCAGTTTCTCTCTCTTTTCCCAACCCAGGAGGAAGCAGAGCAGCTTTTGGAGTCAGGTGGACTTGGATTAAAATCCTGGCTCTGTCATTTGCTGAGACATTAGCACACAAGTTAGCATTTTGAGCTATTGTGTTAATAATTGGTAACTTCCTTCCAAAGTTGGGGAATCATGGAACTGTAGACTCTTGGCACAAGAAGCAACTTCAAGATCGTCTGTTAGAGCCCCCACACTTCACAGACGGGAACACTGAAGCCCAGGCTAGACCACAGCCCGAGTCTCTGAGCACTCGAGCCTATGCTCTCTGTTGTACCCAGCTGCCTTCTTCAGAAATGCATAAAACATAACAGCATTCATCAGTGAATGAATGAATGAAAAGATGAAAAAAAGTCCTTTACCAACAAGTGTGTGCCTCCTCTTAGAACGAGGACTTTGCATCCAACAAAAACACAGGCTGCTGTATTTATCATCCAGATTCGGCAGTGATGAACTTGAGCAATTTACTTGACCTCTTGTGCCCCAGTTTCCTCATCTCCATGGGGGTGGAGGTGGTAACTGGGGATAATAACAGTACCTACCTCAAAGCGTGTTGTGAGGTTCAGTGAGCTCATACGTTAAGTGCTCAGCTCAGTGCCTGGCACCTAGGAGGATTAGTTCTTGTAATGGAGGTCATGTAACGTTTCAGAGCCTGTGTTCTCTCTATGGAGTGGGGATTTTACATATCATCATGGAAGAATTAAATGGCATAACCTCAGCATAGAACCTTGCCCATGGTAATGATATAAAATAGAATATGTAATGATAAATGTTACTTTATTCCCTTTCATGAGGTAAAAAATGACTGTTTCTAAAAACAGTTCTTCACAACCTCCCATTGCCTGACGCCTCCCCCACCCCCTCCTCTGCTCCTGCCATAGATGAGATCTCACATCTTTTCTCCCCTGGGCTATTGCTACAGAGTCTGCACCTTGGGAGGAATGAGCAATACCATGTGACCACCATTGGTCAGCTCCAACCAGTTACTGGTAGGAAGGCATATAGGTTCCTTGTACTAGTTTCCAACAGCTGCTGTGTACAAAGTGCCATGAACTAGGTGTTTCAAAACAACAGGAATAAATTCTCCCGTGGTTCTAGAAGTTAGAAATCTGAAATCAAGGTGCGGACAGGGCCCTGTGCCCTCTACGGTTGGGGAGAATCCTTCCTTGCCTCCTCTAGCTTCTGCCGGTGGCTGTCCAGCCACATTTGTTCCTTGGCTTACAGCTGCATTGCTGCTATCTCCTCCTCTCATCAGCCGCATGGCAGTCTCCCCTTGTGTGTCTGTGTCCCTTCTCTTCTTATAAGGACATCAGTGATAGAGAATTTTTTTTTAATCCTCACCTGGGGACATGCTCACTGATTTGAGAGAGAAAGAGAGAAACATCAGTGTGAGACACATTGATCCGTTGCCTCCCAAGTGTACCCTGACTGGGTATTGAACTCACAACCTTTTTTTGGTGCATGGGATGACACTCCAATCAACTGAGCAACCGGCCAGGGCAGGACATCTGTGATATAGGATTAAGGCTCTATCCTACTCCATTATGACCTCATCTTAATTTACATTTCAATTCCTTCTGCAAAGACCATATTTCCAAATAAGATTGAATTCACGGGTCCCAAGGGTTAGGACTTCAACATTTCTTGGAAGGTGGGGAAAACACAAGTGAACCCATAACACTTGTTAAAAGGTTTTTTTAGAAAATGGAAATTTAATGAGCTCTTCCAACTTATTAATATCTTTCTTTATATATAAAATATAATACAATGATTTATTATATTAATATATCGATTAATTAATATATTCATTGGTTGGTTACATAAAAATATATTTAAATACTGTACAAATTATTAAACAAATTATTTTAATTAATGTGTATAATTTATTATACTTGAATTTTATCATTGAATGTTATGACATTTAATCAATTTGAAAAAATAACAAGGGGAGTCGAACAAAAACCTGCCTGTGGACCTGAAAGGCACTCAGTCTCTTTTTAACCCTGGCTTCATGGGCTGTCAGGGTGGCCTCTCCACAAAGCAAAGATGACAGTGCAACTCCCTCCACAATGGCCATAGCCGGCAGCAATAGCTTACAAAAAACACGTCTAGCTACACTTGCCTCCCTCCACCCTCCTTGTGGAGTCGGTGCTCAGGTGTAGCTCCCTGTCAGCCTGGCCTGAAACAGACCTTCACTGCCAGGCTTACATGTTTTCTTGAGAAACAGTCCCCATCTCCCCCACTCTTCACCCCCAACAACCCTCGCCCCTATTTTCTCTGCTGCTCACTCCAGGCCCAGCTCACAAGCCACCACGGCTATGAGCCCTACCAGGCATCCCAGGGTCCCCCACCCCAGGCTCCACAGCACCTTGAGTCTGCATGTTGCACCTCCTGGTTTTCCAGGTATCACAGTGAGGTTATACCACTCACCGCTTCTCTCCTAGGCTAGGAGCTCTTGGAAGTCAGGAGCTTTACCTTGGTCACTGTATGAGTTTGCCAGGGCTATGACAAACATTCTTTGCTTGAGCAAACTTTAGTCAGTTTCTTGAACCTTCTTCTAACCACATCTGTGCACTTCCTTGAAAAAACTAGTTTTGGCAAGAACCCTGCTAAGTCAGTTTAACCCAAACCCCTGACCTTTGGTATCTGATCACCCTCAATATCTAATCAGGTTCTTCATCCTTGCCCATTTCTCAAGTGAGGTCTGTCTTCAGCAGAAACCCTGTTACATCGATTTAGCAAGAACTCCCCCTTACCCTTGATGTTTCCTTTTAGTAATTTTCCATCCACTGACCCCACCCTGCTCCCTGGCTATAAACTTCCACTTGCCCATGCCGTATTTGGAGTTGAGCCTCACCTTTCTTCCCCATTGTGAAATCCCGTTGTCGTCCCTATACCTAGCATTGTGGTCCTGAATCAAGTCCACCTCACCATCTTTAACAAGTGTCATTGGTCCATGTTTTTCCTTTAAGAGCTGCCATAACAAATGTCACAGACGGGGCAGCTTGCACAACAGAAGTTTGTTTTCTCATAATTCTGGAGTCCAGAAGTCTGAGATCAAAGTACCACAGGTTTGGTTTCTTCTGAAGACTCTCTCCTTGGCTTGTAGATGGGTGTTTCCACACAGTCTTCTCTCGGTGTGTGTCCTGCATTTCTACATTTCCTCTTCCTCTAAGGACGCCAGTCATATTGGAGTGGGGCCATCCTAATGACCTCATTTTAGCTGAAGGACCTCTTTAAAGATCCTGTCTCCATACACAGCCACATTCTAAGATGCTGGGAATGGGACTTCAACACATGAATTGGGAGTGGTACCATTTAGCCCCTAACAGTCATTTCTCTAAAAAATGTTAACAACCCAAATAATATAGAAATTTGTTGTTATTATTACCTCAAACAACACAGGTAAAGCTAAAGTCCTTTTTTCCCCATTCCACTCCACCCAGCTATTAATAGTGCTACCAGACCTATTTCTAAGCCTTTGCAAAATGAGAGCACATGTGTAAAGATAAAACTTTGATGGCTTTTCTTTTACATACTTAAGATTATATTGTCCATACTGATTTGCAAATGCTCTTCCTCATCTTTTTGTAAATGTATAGATTTACCCACCCTCTGTTCAGACCCAGAGTTTAGCTATGGCTAAGCACGTTCAGAACATTTGTTTAAACGTTGAAAAGAATGAAGGGTATGAGTTTTGCAGCAGTCCCCTAGTGCCACAAAGCCTCATTTTTCTTGTATGTACAATAGAGGACAATAATTATAATACCCATCTCCTCCAGTCCTCAAATTGTCTGTTATTTAGAGGTTACCCTTCTTTAAAAACAAACAGCAGGCCCAAATGGAGTCACTTGTGCTAAGTCCACATCACCAAACTAAGACTTGATGCCTAACCTAATTGTAGTTTCAACCTCCCCCAGGAATATAATTTTAACTGGTCAGTCTGGAATTTCCTGGTCAGCACTAGTGAGGTAATTCACCCGATAGACTCCTTTTTTTCTTGTGTGAAATAATCCTTTCTTTTGTTTATGACTTACTTGTCCCATCCCTTTCTGCCTTTAAAAACCTTTTCTTTTCTGCGGCTCTTTGGAGCTCCTTCTATTTGCTAAACGGGATGCTGCCCGACTCATGAATCGTTGAATAAAGTCAAGTAGTTCTTTAAATTACTCAGTTGAATTTTTATTTAACACCTTTTACTCTAATACTCAACCATTATTGTCAACGGGAAGTCCAGTAGCTTTAATCGGTTTTACTTCCTTGATATTTCTGAGAACCTGGGGAGTGCTTCCATTTTCCACAAAACCACCCCGATGGAAGCTATGTGTATCGACCAGACAGCTCTTCTACTGGTCTGTCTGCCGCTGCTCTCTCTGTTCCTCTACGCAATCAAGCAAAGTCCCAGACTCTTCTCTCAGTTCCCCCAAAGAACACACAAGAGCAGATGGTTCAGCCTAAGGGATTTTACCACAGCCTTTCTGATAGTGTTACCATGGATAGTTACCTCATTATTAATAAGAAGGAGGAGCCAAGGGAATTAGACATTGAGTTTAATAAATGGGGGAGCATAAACCTGTTGTCTTCACCAGGAAACTACAGCTTCACACCTCAGGGAATCATAGCCCTGCTGTGCCAAGGGGGTGAACACTCCTCCCTCCCCACTTCAGAATTGGATTGTTGGGGGGTACAGGGGGAGGCGCTTGAGCATACAGGCCTGTCAGTCTAACTAGGGGATGTGGACCTATCAAAAGCCCACGAAAGCTTGGGAAGTTGATTGGTGATTTTGAAAAGCTTCTGGTCTTTTCCAATACCAAAACATATAATCCCCAGGGAACAAAGAAGTGCTCTCTCCCTCTCCCTCTCCCCCACCCAGTGACACACTCACCCTGTTCTTCTGTGCGCTCTCTCTCCCAGGAGTGCGTGACCATGTGGGTCTAGCAACTGTTGGGGACCACCACAGACAGCGTGGGCTCCAAAGGACTAAGCTTTAATATGAAGCAGAAACGCTGCACTTTGGCCTTTGTTTTGACCTTGCTGAAGACTCAGTTGGGTTCGTGCTATGGTGGGACAGAGGGAGATGGGAAATTGGAAACCCAGGGGCAGACTTCTACCCAAATAAATCTTGCCACATCACAATCTCCCGTGCACCGGTCCTTGAAACGCTTTCCTCCCAGTCCCATGGAAGAGCCTGATTTGCACTGGCAACATTAGCATCATTACCATCCTCATCATTATTACCTGTCAGAGAAGCCTAGGGGACAGGTTCTGTCAACTTATCCCTTTAGTGGGTGAGGACTCATAAGCTCAAAGAGATTGAAGCACTTTTCCAGGGTAATTCGGCTGACAGGGGGGAGAGCAAGGCCCAGAGTTTGGCTGGTGTCAGCGGAGGAACCACAGCTCATTTCAGCTGTTTCACACAAAAGCATTCACGTAGCTGAACCTCACAGTGAGACAGTATTCTGTTTTCAGTTATCTTCCATTCCTTCTGATTCAATTAAAGAAAGCCTGGGGTTGTTTCTAATCCCCTTTGAAAAGTTCTCCAACATGTGCCAATCTCCCTTGCTAACCAAGAGCAGGCCACAGAATGTAGCTCAGGTTTAATGACATTGTTTTGTTTTCCTTTAATTTATTTTTATGGCAATGACGTTGATTTCCCATTGAGGTAGCCATATAAGTGCTGTATAAAAACATATTTAAGTTATTCAAAAGTTAGTATATTTACAGAAAAATATTGAGCCAGCAATAGTATGGTTAGTTCGTTAAAATGGTAAATATTGTGAGCTTCGGGGCCTCCAGGCTGGGGCATAGTAATAAGGAGGAACTTAAGACAGGATGCCAGAATATATTGCCTGGCCTGGCCTCGCCTCTTCAGTCCTGAAGGGCCACCTCTCTCCTCAGTTCCTGGCAGCGACTCTCAGAGGGGCCCCTTGAGCCAGCCCAGCTCCAGCCTCAAGAAAAGCCAGTTAAGGTCCTAATGCTCCAGCCAGGAAGAGCAGCCTTTCCTTCCTGCTTCCTTATTGTCCTAAATTCTCCATTTCAAGGAGGGTTTCCATCTCTCTCTGCATAACAAAAGTCCCCTGGTACTTTTTCCTCAAACAAGCAAGCAAACACACAAAGAGCAGCCAGTTTTTCCCTCAAATGCAATTAAATGCCAGGCATCTTGGCCAAGGCAGTCCATGGAAGGTCTGGTAGGGCTTAGGTTGTAAAAGTAGCCTCCTTTTCCAGCCCAGCCAGCCCCTACCTTGGCCCTGACTTGTTCTGTTCAAACATGCCTGCTTCTCTTGGGCCAGCCTCCTTGGCTTGGCATTGAAGGCCCTTCACAGTCTGCCCAATATGGTGAGGTAAAAGCACACTGGGCCAGGACTCTGGATATCGGGGTTCTGGTGCTGGAATGACCCCTAATTTGTGGCCTGGCCTCTGTGGGTTCCGTTTAGCCATCGGTAGAAAAATAGGATTGGTTTAGGCGAGTCGTTTCAGAGCTGATATTCTGTGGGCTGTGGCTTGAACCTGAATTAGTTGACCGGTTCAAGATCTAAAGCTGAAAGACCAGAGTCCAGCTCTCATACTTGACCACCCCAGCCACGGAGAGGACTTGGATGCTTTGCCACTTCAGACTGTTTCTTGCCTGGGCGCCCTCTGTCGGGCCTGCGGGGAATTGAGCCGGCTGCCTGGCTTCCCAGCTGGTCCCCTCCTGAGAATAATCAACCACAAAGCTCTATAGATGGAGGAAGCAGCTCACGCCTGGTCCCTCATAACACTTGTGCCATCCCAAATGCTGGTTCCAGCAGGAGGGTTGCTGCTTTGTCTTTTAAAAAGGAAAATAGGGTTTGTTTTTAACTTGCCATAACACAGATGTTCAGCATAAAAATATTTGAATGATATAGAAATGTGTGAAGAGTAAAAGTCAACTAAAATATTATCTATCTACCCCTGCTTGAGTGACCCTTCATAAACACTTTTGTGTTCATCCTTCTAGGCTTTCTCTAAGAAACACAGGGTGAGCCCTGGCTGGCGTAGCTCAGTGGATTGAGCGCGCGCGGGCTGGGAACCAAAGTGTCCCAGGTTTGATTCCCAGCCAGGGTACATTCCTGAGTTGCAGGCCGTAACCCCCAGCAACCGCACATTGATGTTTCTCTCTCTCTATCTCCCTCCCTTCCCTCCCTAAAAATAAAAAAAGAAGTTATTAAAAAAAAAAAAAAAGAAACACAGGGTGGGGCAAAAGTAGGTTTACAGTTGCAAGTATGCAAAACACAAAGTTTATTCTTGTATTATTATTTATTAATTATTGTATTATTTTTCCACACAAACAACCATAAACCTACTTTTACCCCACGCTGTACAAAGCCATATATCTTGAGCTCTGGCTGGTGTGGCTCAGTGGACTGAGTGCCAGTCTGCAAACCGGGGGTTCATTGGTTCAATTCCCAGCTGGGGCGCATGCCTGGGTTGCAAGCCAGGTCTCTATTTGTGGAAGTGTGAGAGGGAACCGATCGATGTATCTCTTGCACATTGACATTTCTCTCCCTCTCTTTCCCTTTCCCTTCCCCTCTGTCTAAAAACAAATAAATAAAGTCTTTTTTTAAAAGACGTGTATCTTGATAATGAAGATAGGACCATACTAGAAATATTTATAATTTTAAAAGGTAAAAATTGTGAGTCATGACACTATAAAATGAACATATGTCAAAGATTTTATTAACTTAGTAATTAACGAGTTGTCAGCTGAAAAATAATATCAACTAGGTGTTTCATCACCAAAAAGGATTTATTGTGGAAAAAGAAAGGGTTGCAACCCAGTGCATGAAGACATGGTAAGCCATATATGCACTGTGGCCTGTTTTAAGATGGTGGGATATTTATGGAAGAGAAAAGGAAGTTAGAGCCATAGAGCTTGATTATAAACACGGAGTTCTTCCTGTAGGGTTCTGGCCTGTAGGGTTCCAGCTTGTAGGGGTCTCAAGATTCCCATTCTGTAGAGTGTGAGAACTTCTATACGCCCTAGCCCCTCCCATAGACCCTCTGGAGAGATTGTTGTTTTCTCAAAGTTCTAGTTAGTCTTTAGCAGAAGGAACCAGTAATATAGTAAAACCAATTCAAAGGAGAATCTGACTAACATACACACACAGACACATACACACAATCAGGATTGCAGAAATAAATTTTCTAATAGATGTAAAATGTATTATTCTCTTTAACATAGTACATTGATGCCTGGAATCATCTCTGAAATTGTACATTTGTGGGACAAAATTAATTTGCATTTCTATGGGCAAGAATAATTTGCACTGTTATCATTTTTCTGTAGTTTATAGGACTGTGAAATAGCTGAGTCAAAGACAGTAAAGACTCAGGCCCCTATAGAATCACCTAACCCCAAAGATAATACCCAACATTCCACTGAAAGGACACTCAATAAACATACACAATTTTTCTCCTGAACGTGTGTAGGCTGTAATGGCTAATATTTTGGGGTTGCTTACTCTGTGTCAGATAACTGTTGTAAGTAATTGACAAATATTATCTCATTTAATCCTCACAACAAGGCTGTGCAGTAGACCCTATTATTCCATTTTTACTGATGAAAAAATACACAGAGGTTAAGTAACTTGCCTGTTGTCACATAGCTAGGAAGTGGGGAAGCTGGAATTCAAAGCCCTAACTACTACTTTATATTGTTTATCTATCATCTTTCCAATGATGGACATTTGGGTTGTTTCCAATTTTTTTGCATGACGACTGTTTCAGTGAATATGCTTATACCATTCTCTACTTCTCCACATTCCTCGAAGTGGAAAAGCTGGCTCCAAGAAAGTGTGCATTTTACAGAGATGTGACCAAGTCGCTCTTCAAAAAGTGGAATTAATTTATACTCCCTTTAGCAGCAGCTTAGGAAAGTTTATTTCCCTACATCTTTGCCAACAACAAGTAATATCAATTTTTTAATATTTGCCACTTAGGTTAAAAAAAGATTTCTTTTTATCACAAGAATTCTTCAGGACTCTCTTAGAAGGATACTTATCAGTGCCAGAGGTCACTTTGCCTCTCGTCCTCCACCCCCAGGGTAGAGCTATAAACTCCAAGCGAAGTGCCCAGTGGAGAAGGGGCCAGTCCAGGGCCACTCTGTGAGTTAGGGGCAGCTCTGGGGCTCAGCTCAGGGTTTCCTGACTTCTTCCTAAATAAAGAATCTCTCCTTGCGCCCCCTGCCACCAGTGTTGCCTTCATTCTGAATGCCAGTGGGAGGGGTTGGGAACCAATCCAAGTCCATGTCAGTCACTAGAAATGATATAATTAGCTAGATCACTTTTTTTAAAAAAAAGGAAGAAAGAAACTTCCACTTCATCACCAATGGACCAAACACTTAAATATTTTTTAAACATGTAAAATAAATAAATGGACTACATGAGTAAGTTAGTTCTATGATTTATAAAACAAATCATGAAACTAAAATGAATTTGACAAATTTGGCTACAATGTCTACATGGCAAAAAACAAACAAAAAAATACTAGAAAGGAGTTTGAACGACAACAGAAGAATTTGCACAAGATCCCAAACAAAAATGTATTAGAAATTACTTAGGCATTCACCAGCTGTTAGACCAATTGTAGGATTAAAAAAGATAATGCCTGTGAATGTGCCATGTTCAAAGGCTTTTTCACCAATGTCGGCACAGTTGTCACGGCTGCCATCATGATCTTCATGAATGATTGCCAGCGATGCAGCCCAGGTTTATGTGGAAAAGCACCAGACACAGGTGCAGGCCTGAGAGGGGCTCTGAGGGGGCCAGTCAATCACTTTTCCTCAGAGCCCAGGTTTTGAACCTACCTAGGATTTGAATCCTGGCACTGCTGGCATTCATCAGTTCTTTCACAAGCTATGTGACAGCTCAAATCCTTATCTTCTCATTTGTAAAAAGGAGCTAGTGATACTCCTGTCTCAGAATGTGTCTAAGGAATCAATGAGATGATGGATGCAGATTGCCTGACACAGAGCCACTTATGAGGCTATAAAAAAAATTGGGTTCCCTTCTCTGAGAACCCACAGAGATTTCCTGGATTCTCTAATTCGTTCACTCAGCAACATCTATCTTGTTTCTGTGCATACTGGGCACCCCGTAGGTGCTGGGGAGACCAATGCAAATATGGGGCAGCCTCTGCCCTCCTGGAGTTTATAGTCTAATGAGAACATCAGACACAGCACAGATAATTTGGCAACAATTATTTAAATGGAAGGACAGCTGTGAGGAGAGGAAACCCAGAGAGTAGCAGGAGCCTTGGGAATATTGTGGAAAGGCCTCTGAGGAAGCAATCTGAGGGATGGGGGCAATTAGCCTTGGTCACAGATGAGGGAAGCTCCGGTAAGGCCTGGTCAGGATGGACCAGGGTTAAACCCGGAGTAACCAAAGGAGGGCCTGTGTGGCTGGAGCCTGGGCAGGGCGTTTCCAGCTCAGGAATTCTGGCTCTGGCATCCCAGAGAGGAGTCCATCCCAGCTTCAGTCCAGACATTCTAGAAGCAGGAACTCAGTACTTCCGAGGTGACCTGGTGTGTCTGGAATTTTGTTGGTGCATCCAGAAATTCAGATGCAACCTGCTGGCTACTGTACCACTGCAAACAGGAAGTGGACAACTGACCCCAAGTTCTTGGTCTTAACCTGATGCAATCAGCCACTGTCCTTTGCCAAGTCTCGCTATCCCTTTTTTGGCATTTGTCTGTGTTGTAATCATCAGCTCGTACGTGTTCTTATGAGCTCCCTATAAGATGAGAATGTATCTTTCTCCTCCCTCTGTCCCTTACTCTTGGCACAGACCTTGAATATATGAGGTGCTGCTGATTCTATGTTCATCGAATGAATAATTAGTGACGCTTTGCAAAGATTTACTCATTTGATCCTAGGTAACTATTATCTCCCAATATGAGCCATGTTTTACTGAGCATCTACTGGGTGCCAGACATATTATTAATGTTATCTCATTAAATTGCTTCTAAGAGATTGGCATTATTTTGCCTCCATTTTCTCCTCAGCTTTATAATTTGAAGAAACTCAGATAATGAGAAAAGTTGAAGGAACAGTACAAAAAGCAGCCATATCTCCTTCATCTAGATCTGCTGATCTTGCCACAGTTGCTTTATCTCTGTGTGCTGTCTGCGCGAGGGCACACGCACACACACGCATGCACACACACACACACACACACCCCTTTCCCCCTTGACCATCTGAAAGTTGCTGTTATTGATGACTATTTACCCTTAAAATCTTCAGCACATGTCTCCAAAGATCAAGAACATTTCCCCCCACACAATCATGACATAATTGTCACACTCAATAACTATACGATTTGATACAATAATACCTAAAAACAGTTCATGTTTAAATTTATTCAACTGGCCTGATTATATTTTTGATAGCTTTTTAGTGTTCATCCAGCAGTATGAGAAGCATTTAATTTCTATGTCTCTTTAGTGTCCATTAACCTGGAACAATTTCCCCCACTTTTTTTTTTGTCTTTTGTGACATTGGCATTTTTGAAGAGTCCCGGCCAGTTGCTTAATAAAATGTTTTGCAATTTGAGTTTGTCAAATGTCTCCTCATTCAATCAGATTATACACTTTTGAACCAAAAAAATGCTTTTTGGAGGATACCATGTCTTTCTAGTGCATCACAGCAGTAGGCACATGCTGTCAGCTCGTCCCATTATGGGCAAAGCTAAATGTGGTCATTCATATGAGATAATAGAAAGTATACATTGGCCTCTCCTCCCGTTCCTGACACAGGGCCCTTGAAATCCTTGTAATTTCCTAAGTGATGAGAGCTCTAGGAGCCGCTCCTGTCCTAATATTTGCTCTATGACCCTGGGTCCTAGCCCAGGGCTCCTGAAACCCTGGTAATTTCCTGGGTGACAGGAGTGTCTTTCGTGCTAATGAGACAACTCTGGGCGGACTGCTGGGTGGCTCCTGGATATGGGCTGTCACTGGAAAGGCCAAGCCGAGATCAGGAGCTTGGAATTTTAGCTCCACTCCCCATTCTCTTGAGAAGGGAGAAGGGCTGAAAATGGAGGCAACGATTGATCCTGCCCACGTGGTGAAGCCCCCGTAAAGTGCCGAAGGTACAGATGCAACTTCCAGGCTGGTGAACTCATCTACGCGGGAGGGTGACACACCCCAACTCCATCGGCACAGAAGCTCTTGCACTCAGGGACCCTCCCAGATCCTGCCCGAAGTGTCTCTGTATCTGTGTCCATGATCATATCCTGTAACAAACTGGTAAAGATAAGTCTTTCCCTGAGTTCTGTGAGCCGTCTAGCAAATTCACCCAAAGTGGGGAGGGGGGCCATAGGAACCTCTAACTTGTAGCCAATTTGGACAGAAGTTATGGGTAACCTAGGGACCTAGGGCTTGCTATTGGCATCTGAAGTGGGGCAGGGGCAGTCTTGTCCTTAGCTGTGGGAATCTGACACTGTCTCCAGGTAGGTAGTGTTAGAAGTGAGTGAAATTATAGGACACCCAGCTGGTTGTGGCAGAGAACTGTTTAGTCTGGGGAAAACCCCCACACATTTGTTGGCTGAAGTGAAGTGTTCTGTGTGAATAGTAAAGGAGACACACAGGACTGAACTGAGTTTTCTTACACAACTTGGTTAGGGTGGTGCCCCCCAGACTTCTATTGTAAAGCTACCTTTTCCTTTCTAATAAGTAATTTCTGGGGCAATAACTTTAAGGCTATATGAACATTCTGTTTCCCAACAAATTTTCATAGAGTAGTTTTTGCATCCATTGGTGATGCTAAATTATTGATGATGATTTGATGATGAATCAGTTCTTACCTTGGTGTTTGCCAAATGGTGATTTTCTAATTTCTTCTATTATTTATTAAGCTGGAAATCTTTTGTATAGCTGAGCTCTCTTCATTCTTTTTCTTTTTCTGGGGCAGGGAGGTTGAATATCACTATGCACTTATGGGTTCTTTTATTCATTCAATGCAGAGCAATGCTTTATCATCATTTGCACAAATCCTTTATGCATACATTTGGTGGCTTAAAACAACACAAGCTCATTGTCTCACATTCTGGAGGCCAGAACTCTGAAATCAAGGTGTTGTCAGGGCTGTGCTCCCTCTAAGGCAGGGAGGTCAGACTCTTTTTCACTGGGGGCCACATCAGCCTTCAAAGGGCCAAATGTAACTTTAGCACTGTACACCTGTAACTACTCCTTAACAGTTAAATGAGGGCTTGGCGAGAGCTGGCACAGCTGCCGGGTAGAAACCAGGTGCTGGACTGGATAAAAGAAGGTGGAGGGCTGGATTCGGCCTGCGGGCCTTGTGTTTGCCGCCTGTGCTCTAAGGCCTCTAGGGAAGGAATTGTTCTCCGTGTCTTTTCTAGCTTCTGGCCACGTCTAGGAGTCTCTTGGCCTGTAGGGGCATCACTTCAGTCTCTGTCCTGACGTGGCCTTCTCCCTGCGTGTGTCTCCACATTGTCTTCCCTTTTACGTGTCTGTCTCTGTGCCTGGATTTCCCCCTTTTAAGGACATTAAACATATTGGATTAAGGCCCAGTTTAATGACCTCATTTTAACTTAATTACTTCTGTAAAGAGCGTGTTTCCAAATAAGTCTACATTTGGAGGTGTTTAGGGATTAGTACTTCAGTGTCCCTTTGGGAAGGTATCCAGTTCCATCGATAACAGGGTCTATTGTCTGCAGCCCACTCTTGGGCACTGATATCTGGCTCATTTGTAACAGAAGCAAACAGAATGTATGGCAGGGGGTGGATATTGGGTTGTTGCTGGAATCAAAGGAGCACTTGAACAGTTAGGCTTTGGGAGACACAGCAATCAGGACAACCCCAGGCCAAAACTCATGGACACCTCCTTAGGGCCTGTCTTCTAGATGACACTGCTCCCAAGTCCTTCTCTGCCCGTCTCTCAAGACACAAATTCTTGGAAGAGTCCCTTGGGTCAGCATGTGGTAGAGTTGGGGCCTGTTTAGGGGCATGTGAATAGAATCAAGTGATAGGCGGTTTGGCTGGGACCTCATGGGGTGTGGGAGGGGTAGTTCCTCCAAAGGAAGAGAGGCGCTTCTATCAAAAGATTGGAGGGAGAGGTGTTGTGCAGATAAAACCACAGCTGTTGGGTACACATTGTAGTTCACTTGAGAAAGATTTTCAACTCAGACAGTTATATTTCTAAATATTTTGGCACTTAAAGGAATCATTGGATCATCTGGAAAGTGGAAAGTAGTGGAAAAATGCAGTGTCATGTGGTAGAAAGAGCACTTACGGTGGAATTAGGAGAACAGGATGTGTTTTTTAAACATTTGCAGATGGTATAATCCTGAAACCTGAAGCAAATTAACTAACAGGCTCTTGGAAGCAACAGGAATGTTCAACGAAGTATCAAGTTACTAGTTAGAAATAAAAATAATGCAATATAATCAAATAGAAAAGTAGCATAACAGAACTGAAGATGTTATTCAAATTAGCAACCAAGGCAGTTTGTAAAGGATTAAACTGAGCAAAAAAATGCAGAGGGTCTCAGATTCTCCTTGGAGGCATAAGGGATGAAGGGTGGGAAGACTCATGATATAAAGATGTCATTTCTGGACTTCCGGTCAAGATGGAAGCATAGGTAGACACACTTTGCCTCCTCATGCAACCACAAAAAGAACAACAACTAGCCCTGGCTGGTGTGGCTCAGTGGATTGAGTGCTGGCCTGAGAACCAAAGGGTTGCCGGTTCGATTCCCAGTCATAGCACATGCCTGACTTGTGGGCCACGTTCCCAGTTGGGGGCACTCGAGAGGCAACCACACATTGATGTTTCTTCCCCTCTCTCTCCCCCTTCCCCTCTCTCTAAAAATAAATAGATAGAATCTTTTTAAAAAGAATTACAACTAAATCTCAGAACAAATAGCACCCACAACTGTCAGAAAATCTGACTGTATGGAAGTCTGACAACCAAGAATTTAAAGAAGCCACAATCATCCAGATGGGTAGGAGGGGTGGAGACTTGGAGATGGGGCAGAGAGGCAAGGAGAAGTGGTGTAGCATGGAGAGGTGGCAGTGGTGAAATGGATATAGGTGGTTCCACATTCACGTGTGGTGGATAAAAATCAAGAGGGATTCTTTGGGAACAAGTGATCCCAGCCCCAGGCCAGACTGCACAGCCCAGGATTCCAGTGCCAGGAAAATAAATCCCCATAAATTCTGGCTGTAAAAATCAGTGGGGGTTGGCACAATGGAAGAAACTGCAGGATTTTCAGGAAACTTTGCTTAAAGGGCCCTCGCAGTCTGAAGACATACACAAACCAACCCACTCTGGGATTTAATACCAGGGCAACAACTGGAAGGGTGCCAGTCACATATGGGAAGTGGATGAAGTGACTGGAAACAGGGCAAGTGCAAGGCAAACCCCCATAAGTGAGGCAGCAGCACAGTCCCCTCTCTGAGCCTTCTGCCCACCACAGAGCCACAAAGTGATGAAGTGGGTTGCCTCGCCCTGGTGATTACCTGAGGCTCTGTTCCACACAATTTATAGGTGCCTTTTACAGGGAGTCAAAGCAGCTGTACCTAACACACAGAAACAAACACAGGGAGGCTGCCAAATTGAGGAGACAAAGAAAATGGCCCAAATGAAAGAACAGAACAAAACTCCAGAAAAATAACTAAATGCAATAGAGATAGTCAACCTATCAGATGCCGAGTTCAAAACACTGGTGATCAAGATGCTCGAAGAACTCACTGAGTACAGCAACAACATAAAGGAAGAAATGAAGGTTACACTAAGTCAAATAAGGAAAAATCTACAGGGAACCAACAGTGAAGGCTAGGAAGTTGGGATTCAAATCAATAATTTGGAACATAAGGAAGAAATAAATATTCAACCGAAAGAGAAAGAAGAAACAAGAATTCAAAAGAAATGAGGAGAGAATAAGATGACTCTGGGACATCTCCAAAAGTGCCAACTTCTGAATCGTAGGGATGCCAGAAGGAGAAGAGGAAGTGCAAGAAATTGAAAACTTATTTTAAAAAATAATGAAAGAAAACTTCCTGAATTTGGCGAAGGAAATAGACATACAAGTCCAGGAAGCACAGAGAGTCCCAAACAAGTTGGACCCAAATAGGAACACACAAAGACACATCATAATTAAAATGCCAAAGATGAAAGATAAACAGAGAATCTTAAAAGCAACCAGAGAAAAGCAGAGAGTTACCTACAAAGGCGCAGCCATAAGACTATCAGCTGGTTTCTCAAAAGAAATTTTGCAGGCAAGAAGGGACTAGCAAGAAGTATTCAAAGCAATGAAAAGCAAGGACCTACATTGTTGATTACTCTATCCAGCAAAGCTATCATTTAGAATGGAAGGACAAAGTGCTTCCCAGACAAGGTAATAAAGCTAAAGGAGTTCATCACCACCAAGCTATTATTACATGAAATGTTAAAGGGACTTATTTAAGAAAAAGATCAAAACTATGAATATTAAAAAGGCAACAAATTCACAACTATCAACAACTGAATAAAAAAACTAACTAATTAGCTAATTAAGCAAACAACTAGAACGGGAACAGAATCATAGGTATGGAGATCACATGGAGGGTTATCAGCTGGGAGGGGAAAAGGGGAGAATAGGGAAAAAGGTGCAGGGATTAAAAAGCATAATTGATAGGTACAAAAAAGACAGGGAGGTGGTAAGAATAGAATGGGGAATGGAGAAGTCAAAGAACTTATATGCGCAACCCACTGACATGAACTAATGGGGGGATTGCTGTAGGGAAGGGGGGAGGTACCAGGCAAATGGGAGGCAAAGGGGAAAATATTGCAACAACTATAGTAGCATATAAAATATACTTTAAAAAGGTCATTTCTCCCTAAATTAATTTATTCAATGCAAAAATCTCAGTAAAAAAATCACCTCAGCCCATCAAAATCTTAATTGATTTTTTTAACTTGAAGATAGGAGTCTAAAATTCACAGGAAAAGTCCCTGTCCTTGGAGGTCAGGCCCTCATAGCCAAAAGCTTCCTTCCAAGGGACAGGGCCTCTGTTTGGACTCTGGCCCTGCCACTTAATGGTCTGTGAGACCTTGGGCAAGTAATGTAATCTCTTCAGGCCTTAGTTTCCTCATCCACAAAGTGGGATAATCATACCTTCCTGCTTCACAGAGCTGAAACAGAATCACACAGAAGTATTTGAAAGTGTTTCATAAATTGTAAGGCACTCTTTGTGAGATAACTATACTTTTTAAAAAAGATGTTATTTATTTATTTTCAGAGAAAGGGGAAGGGAGGGAGAAAGAGAGGGAGAGACACATCAATGTGTGGTTGCCTCTCCCATACACCCTATTGGGGACCTGGCCTGCAACCCAGGCACGTGCCCTGACTGGGAATCAAACTGGCGATCCTTTAGTTCATAGGCCAGCACTCAATCCACTGAGCCACACCAGCCAGGGCTATAACTACACTTTTTAAATAATCCCTCAATGTTGCCAGATAAATTAGACAATCACAATGAGAAATGTTTTCATTACACTCTTTTTGCAAAAAGGCATACCCCTTTTCTCTTATTACATTCGGCTACTGATGATTTGTATAACCACTCGATTCCTGCCAAGGAGAGAGAAAGTCTCATGTGAGCCACTTGTGGCACTGGAGGGGCAGTCACTCACTTGGCCAGTCACTGGTCACGTGAACCAAGTAAGATGCTCATGCCTCCCAGCACTGCCTCTACTCCACCCCTCTCACCCTGAGTTCTCATTTCTCATCTATAGAATGAACGGTTAAGGACTTCATGGAGTTTGAAAACTCAAAGTGTGGAGTCTTTACAGATCTCCGTGTGAGCCCTGGTGCCAGTATTTACCCTGAACAAGTCATCTTTTGTTTTCATGGGTTTCAAAATCTATCAGACAGAGTGCTAATACCACCAAGAAGACTTGAGGATTAAGTGAATAATACATACAAAGTGCCTGGAACATAGTAAATGATCACTAAGCGGTAGCTGTTGCAATTGTCATAATAATAACAGTTATTATGTTAATATGATTAGTATTATTACTACTACTACTACCTCTAACGGCCTTTGCAGCTCTGAAATTTTAGGATAGTGTGTCAGGGGGAAAAGAGAGAAGATTCCCTTAAGAGGACTTGAGTCAGTACTGCAAGTGGGACATATTTATGGAAGGCTGGCCATGTGCTCACGGAGCCTTGTTTAACCTTGGTGACTCACAGCCACAGCTCAGCTGGGCCCTGCCTCTCCTGGAAAAAGGGGAAGAGAGTTGGGCAGAGCCAGATGGGGCCGAACAAGGGAGGCTACAGCTCATGGCCCCTCGGAGAGTCTAGTCCAGGAGTTTTTAACTCTTATAAAATATATATTCAACTGAGGAATTTCTTCTTCTACAAGTAATTTTTGAGATAGGCGCCGCTGGTGGCCAACCCAAAGCTATGCCCCTCCCCTTCCTTGGGGCGGAACCCTGCTTTGGGTGGGCTCAGACAGCTATGAGGGTCAGGAGAGAATGACGCAACCCCAGGGCAAGGGCTAAGTACAGGGGTGTCCAGCGTGCAGCCCAACACAAAATTGTACATTTACTTACAACATTATGAGATTGTTTTGTGATTCCATGTCGCAATGTATTTAATGTGTGGACCAAAACAACTCTTCTTCCAGCGTGGCCCAGAGATGCCAAAAGGTTGGGCACCCCTGGTAGGAGGAAGCTTGATTATGAGTGGCCATGTGACACAATTCTGGCCTATGAGATACGAGGGCATGTCTGCACTGGGGCCTCTGGGGGAATTTTTCTCATTCCCTACCTGCAGTTTTGGTGGGACTGCAAAAACAGGACAGCCTCTATGGAGGGTATACTGGTTTCCAATTATGACAAATTACCACAAATTTGGTGGCTTAAAAGCAACAGAAATTATTCTCTTGAAGTTCAGGATGTTGGCAGGGCTGGTACTCCCCTTGGAGTTTCCAGAGGAGATTCTGTTTATTTGCCTTTTCCACATTCTAGAGCTTCATTCCTCGCATTCCTGAGCACATAGCTCCTTCCTCCACCTTCAAAACCAGCAATACAGTATCTTCAAAACCCTCTGTGCTCTGTCGCCTTATGGCCTTCTCTTCCATGGTAAAATCTCCTGCTTTCCTATTATAAGGAAACTTTTTCTTGTATTTAGGGTTTGCCTGGGTAATCCAGGATGCTCTCCCTCTCAAGATTTTTAACTTAATCACACCTACAAAATCCCTTTTGCCATATAAAGTAACATCCAGGAATTAGGATCTGGATGTCTGTGGGAGCCATGAATCATCCTACCATGGGGGGAATTTGGGCACTGATTAGCAGAATTATATGTGCATTTATCTTTTTTTTTAAAGTTAGGTTTATTAAGGTGTAATTTACATATCATAAAAAGTCACTTTATCATGTGCAGTTCTGAGTTTCAACAAACACACCTGGTAGAGTGATTACCATCACAGTCAAGATGTACAATAGTTTCATCACCCCAAGAAATCTCTTCATGCTGCCCCTCAGAAATAAAACCATCCTCTGATCTCAGTCCCTGGCCACCACTGATATGTACTCTGTCCCTACAGGATTACCCTTTGGAGAATGTCATGTAAATAGAATTAGGGAGTGTATAGCTTTTTAAATTGGGCCTCTTTCTCTTAGAATAATGTATTTGAAATTCATCCATATTGTAGTGTACTGTAAGTTTGTTCTTTTTCATTGCTGGGTGATATTCAATTGTAGAAATGTGTCACAGCTAATCCATCAGATAAAGGACCCTTGAGCTGTTTCCAGTTACTGGCAATTATTATTTAAGCTTTTATAAATATTCAGGCACAGACAATGTTTGTGTGAGTATACTTTTCATTTTCTTGAATAAGTATGTAGGAAAGAGATGGCTGGGTCATGTTGTAAATATATGTTAAACATTATAAGGGACTGCCGACCTGTTTTCAAAGTGGTTGTACCATTTTGCCTTTCCACTAGTAATGTTTGAGAGTTCCAGTTGCTCTCCATCCTCACCGGCATTTGGTATTGTCTTTTTTTCTCTCTCAGTTTTAGTCTTTCTGATAGGTGTGCAGTGATGCAGCAATCCCACTTCAAGAAATCTGTCACAGGGACGCAGTGGCAAAAACGTGAAAAGATGTACTTATGAAGCTATGCAATTCAGCTCTTTGTAATCACTAGGGATTGGAAGCAACCCAAATGTCATCAACAGAAGACTAACTGGTTGCTTCCAATCTCTTATGATTCCAGACAGAGCTGCGTCATCTAGTTGACTGAGGCCAAATGGTGAGGTTTAGAGTGGGTACAGAGATTGGGGAGAGTGATGACGTGGCCAGGTTCTATTGGTTGAGCAGGGAAAGCAAACACGCAGTGCAGAAGAGGGACATGAGACAGGACACCAGTGAGGGGATGCAGCTCCTTGCTGCCCCTGAGTCCGCACAGGGGCATGCTCAAGTTCATTGGTCAGTGCCGTCCACCTGGGGAGTGAGGAATCAGCCAGACCACAGGTGCTCAGGCCATGGCCCTGGCAGAAAACCGGTGCCAGCACTCAAGGGTCCATTCACTCCCATGTGGTGAGGGACCCCGTGCCGCATCATGGTCCCACCTTTGTCCCACGCTGTTCTGTTTCTTACCAGGCCAGCAGGTCTGGCACAGGCCCCGCCTGGTCTACCGGACACGTGCAGCATGACAGCTGTAGCCCTCCATCTGTGCAGCTTCTCGTTTCCCTCCGCCTTCTATTTTGGTTACATAGGTTTGAGAAAACCCTGATTCACACAGGCAAGCAGTCGTAAACTGAAGCGGTTTTTCACCATCTCCCATCGCGATGGCGGGCTCAAGTCACTTTTCGATTAAGCTGATCCAAAACATTAAGAGAGAAGTGAGTAGAAAATTTTCCATTTGAGTTTATATTCTTAATATAGTCCTATTTGTGGATATTTCTTATTATTCTTCTAAATTGGGAGAAAAGGGGCACCCAAGATTTAAAAAAGAGTACAAACGTATCCAAAATAAAATAATGTCATTACATATACTCACGTGTTACACTGCGATCCTAATGAACCCCAAAGTCAGCCCCGTCTGACTCACAAGGTTCTGGTAATGAGTCACTGATAATACGGAACTAAAGCTGCCTCAGGCCCCCGGCCCTGCCCCCTGACCCCCACACCCCTAGAGGGTTCTGACGGGGGGGGGGGTCCACTAAGACTGCAGTCTTCAGTTAGCCGGGGGAATACACGCTACACAATGGCCAACTCGTAATAACTAATAGTTCCACAGAAGTGAACACAGTGCCCCCGTATTCTTTCCTTTATCTGATCTCCAGCAAGCCTGTGAGTTGGGTAGGACAGATGTAATTTTACAAAGGAGGAGGCTCTCTCAGAGAAGGGCCATAACCTGTCTAAGTTAGTCAGTGATAAATAGTGGGGAAAATAAATATTACAACTCAGAACCCTTGGTCTTTCCTTAATTCATCCATCTGTCCTCGCTTCTTCCTTCCCTTCCTCCACCCCTCCCTCCCTCGCTCCCTTCCTTCTTCCCTGCTCTTTTCTTTTTCCTTCCTTCTCTCCCTCTTCCCTTCCCCTTTGTACACTCCCACTTTGTACACTCCTTCCTTTTCACACTCCCTTCCTCCTTACATCCTCCCATAAGCATTTGTGGATTCCTGCTGTGGTCAGACCCTAGGCTTGGAACTGGGGACTAAAGATTAATGAGATGTGATTACTATTCTGAAAGAATACAGCAGGGGAGACACATGTATACACACCCAAAAATGGACACAATGTAGAAGGCACCACACAGGGAGGGAGGACATTGACTGGACCCTGAAGGGTAAGTGGCATCACCAGACAGAACCATTGGAGAAGGGAAGTGCATCCCAGGCGGAGTAAACAGAGAGCAAATGCTTAGGAAGACACGAAAGCATAGCCTGCTGGTAGGAAGGGTAGGAGGAAAGTCCTGGTTTCTAGGAAAGAGGGAAGAGGAAGCTGGTACGAGATCAAAGAGGGCCTTGAAGGTGGTTCTAAGAAGCTTGGAAGGTGATGAGGGCTGTTAAAAGAGTTTTAGGGCCCTGGCTGGTGTGGCTCAGTGGGTTGAGTGCTGGACTGTGAACCAAAGGGTCACAGGTTCAAATCCCAGTCAGGGCATATGCCTGGTTTGGGGCCAGGTTCAGCTGGGGGCACAGAAGAGGCATCCACACACTGATGTTTCTCTTGCTGTCTTTTAAAAGAAAGGGAAAAAAGAGAGTTTTAGGTAGAAACATGGTGGAATTGTTTGTAAGAAAGATCCTTTGGAGGCCATCTGGTGGTGGATAATTGGAATGAGGTTAGACTGGAAGCTCTGAGCCCAGTTAAGAGAACAGTTGCAACAGTCCAGCCCAAAGATGTTAAGGTAGCATCTGAGGCAATGGAGAAGGTGAGGGAGTAGCTATTTCACAATGACCTGAGAGCTAGAATTGATAAGACCTGCAGGGAGATACATAGGAGAGTCAGAGATAACTCTGACGTGGCTCCTAACGTTTTAATTCCTCCCCGAATAATGTGACCTTATCATCCTTTCTTTTCAGAGGATAGATTTATATTTATATGATCTCTCTCCGAAGTTACTTTTTCAACAATCGTTCTCCCTCTTCCTGATTTCAGTGAACCGTAATTGCTTTTTCTTCCCAGCCCCTGTTTTCTGCTGCCTGGTTCCTACATCATGGCCATGGTGGAAAATAGCCATGTCTGGGGACTTTCCACTCTGGTCTCCTGTGATTGGAGCATCTGGGTGCCGGAACAAGCTGGGCCAATCAGAGTCCTTCTCCGGGGTCTTGAAACTGGGTCAAAGAATAGGCTCCCTGGGAGGGAATTGGAAACTTCCAGATGTTGGCTGATGGTTCAAGTTCAAATGGTTTTTTTCTGACAAGTAAAGAAAGCTGCTTTTTAGTGAGAGGGAATAATAAAGTATATGTTAGAGAAAGAGATGAAAGAAGTAAAGAGGGCTCTGTGTGTGTTCCCCATGGCCCTGATTCCCCTTGATCCTGAGGCCAGGATGTTTCTACCCGTGGGGTCCCTTTTGCTTTAGCTAGCTCTGGCCGGTGTTACTGCGCCCAAAGGAACGGTAATACTTTTGTCAACAGATGCTGTTGCAAAACTCACACACCAGTGATTGCATCTTCCAGAGGTGCCTTTGTGTTTGTGCAATTACCCTCTAAATACTTCCCTTTTTTGCTTCTTAATTCTTGTTTTTTTTGGAGTAAATTTTTAAATTGAAGGATAACACACACAGCTGATTCCATTTGCAATTATTTTGAAGTCACCATTCAAAAGCAAATAGAAGGCAAATTAATCAATTCTCCTTCAAACATTTACTGAAAAAATGTCCAGCGCCAGTAGATAATAGGGGAATGGAGATACGACGTCCAGTCTGTACCATCCAGAGCACACAACCTATGGGAGGGGAAGGGTGGGCAGATGGGTGTGGACGAAGACAAACAAAGTATTATTTGGAAAATTCTAAAGTAGGAGCATTTATTTGACAAATATTTATTTAGTGTCCACTGTGTGACAGTGGACAGGCTCTGTGAAGGGTGTCAGGAAGGGAGTCCCATGGACCCTAAGTGCTGATGGAAATACAGTATCCAAACAGATAAGTAGCCGAACTAAAAACCAATGAATCTGAGCTGGGCTTCTATGAAATAGAATGTTGGCAGGTGGGAAAAGTGAAAGGGGGCATTTTATGTTCAGGAACCAGGATAAGCAAAGGGGGAGCAATGGTTGGGGAGCTGAGAGAAGACTCCCATGACCAGAGGTGGGTTATGTGTCAGGAAGCAGGGCCGCGGCAGGAAATGAAGCTGGATGAGACCCTGGGGCCAGATCACTAAGAGTTTTGAGACTTATTGCTCACCAAACGCCCATCCACTCTCTACATTTCCCAGTCTCCTTGCAGTTGGTGGGAACCATGTGACTAGTTTCACCAACATGCTTTAAGTAGAAGTGACGTGTCAGTTCTGGGCTAAAGTATAGAAAAGCAAGCTCTCCCTTAGCTTTCCTGCCTTGTCACAGTGACCAAGGAGGCCACATGTTCTACGTGGTATGGATCCATGACAGTGACCCCTCCATCAGTCTGGGTCCATGCATGATTCTGTGGAGCATATTCATGGGACATATTCCATGAACAGGAAATAAATTCATGCTGTGTTAAACCATTAGGCTTTGGGGGTTAATTTGTTACTGCAGGTTAACTTAGCCTATCCTAACTAATACGCCAGGCTGAAAATTGTGGCATTTACCCTAGAGGTAGAGAGTAGCTCTTAGAAAGTTTTGAGCAGGTGAGTAATGTTGTAAGATTTGCCAGACACTGCCACCCAGATTATCCCTATCCCTATTGTCCCTGCATGACAGCCGTGTCATTAACCATTGTCCCATCTCTGGAGGGTCTGAGCTTGTTCAGTTTGTCTCCTACTTGACTTGTTCCCTTTCCCCTACCAGTACTGACTCCCAGAGCTTTCTGATCAGCACTCCACTGGGTCCAGGGCCTCATTCCCTTGCTTTGGGCTTATGGGTTTTGTCCTAGGCCATTATGTCACCTGGAGTAATGGAGCAGGTTCATGTTGAAGTTCTATGGTATGGGTGGGCATCTGTCCAATTGGGCAGGGCATCCAGTGAGTGATCAATGCTAATGAAGGGACCTATTCACCAGCTGCCCATAGAGGAACAATGTATATGGGAAAGTTTGGTGCAGGGAATAGGAGGTTCTCTCTCTGGTCATGGGTGAATGATCTGTGACAATGACATAATTCTTGCCCGGTCCCTTTGTTGTTCAAACAATGTCCCTTGAAGCTTTCTTTGCAAGTTCCATTCACCTGGCTCAATTGAGCTTCATGTCTTCTTCCTTTTCGATAAACTGCCCCAGACGAACTCCCAAGCCAGTGGGGTCCTCGTCACTTCCCTCTCCTCTTCCTGTTCTCTGACCTCCTTCTACTCTTAAAAAAATCTTTCCCTTTTCCTGTCCTCCTCCATAGTATTTCCTCCTCTCTCTCTTCTAGTTCCTGTGTTCTTCTCTAGCTGTTTAACAGAAAACTGTTGATCTATTAAATCTAGAGCCTGGTTCATCAGCAATTAATACAAACAAACCAAAAAAGAATAGGTTTCCCTTTGCTTAAGGGTGGGGAGGGCTCAATATTCAAAATGCACAGTAAATGAGGAAAGACTATTGTGGTAGGTCGGCACGAAAAGGGAGGCAACTGCAAACCGTTTTAGTATGAAAACGGTCCAAGGCTTCGTGCCCTGCCACACGCATCCCAGCAAGATTCGGCTTCCTCCCCCAAACAGTCACTTATTCTAAAAGCTTTCAGCCCCTACACCTCTGTGGAGAGCTTCTCAGTGCTGGAGGCCCATTCTTGTTTCTTATTCTTATTCAGTTCCTTCTCTTTCCTTTTCTCTCTGCCTACTTCCCAAGGCCCCCAACTTCCTTGTCTCGGGTCCACCCCCAAGGAGATGAAGAGTTACTTAAAATCAGAACTACCTTTTCGCCTGAAGAGATCATCCTTTACTTTCCAACCACTTGAACCTTTCCCCTCCAGAATGGGCTCTGGGCTTTGGCTTTGCACACCCAAGAGGCCCTTAGAAGGTTTTCTTTCCTAACACAGGAGCAGTTTTCTCCAGGAGGTGAATTCTCCTGCCGTCCCTTTAGCAACAAGCCCTTATCGCAGGATTTTGGTGTCTCCACAAGTGTGTTTTCTGTTTGTTATTGTTATTATTTTGAATACATAATACAGTTACATGGTTTAAAATGCAAAGGCAGCAAAGGGCGTACACAGAAAAATCTCTCTTCTGTCGCTCTCCACCAGCCACCAGTACTCTCCCCAGAGGCAACTGATGTTATGAGTTTCATATGTGTCCTTCCAAAGTGCTTTATACAAGTACAAGCAAATTTGTATCTCTTCTTTCTGTTATTTTTATTCTTCACACATGCCGACACGCCATACACATGGCTTTGTACCTTGCTCTTTTCAATGAAAAGTACAGATATAGCTTGGGAATGCCCCATCTTACTACGTAAAGAGTTTGACCTGTCTGCGGTATTCAGTGTGTGCATGTTACATAATTTATTTAAATAATCCCCCATTGATGAACACGTATGTGATTTCCCATTTTCTACTACTGTAAGCAATGCTGCCCTAATAATCTCAAGATATTCCATCTTGCATCTTTTTGAGTACACCTGTAGAAAAAAATTCCTGGAAGTGGAATTGCTGGATCAAAGAGAATGACAAATATTTTAATTGCTTATCTTTGTGCCCAATTACAGCCTCGCTTGTGGTCAAGAGACTCTGCTTTCCCACAGAGAACATGTGCTTCTAGCAACTCCCTCCTGGGGCCGTGTGGAAGTGGGACTAGAGGGAGGGGACCTAGGGGCGCCTATGAGGGAGGGGACGTTTTAGGTAGACAGTGGCAGGGAGACTCCTTCTCTTTGGGGGTTCGGAAGGCTTTCCGAAGGCGAGGCTCTGGAAGAACCAGGAGCTCACCAGGCAGAGAGAGCAAAACACTGTGTGGTTGCACTGGTTCATCCTGGGAGTTGAATCTAAAGGGAGAATTTGGGGGGAAGAAAAAGCCGTGTGCTGCGAATGCGCATTCTCGAATTACCTGTAGAAGGAAGGGATAGGAAGCCATTTGGTAAGGGGTAAGTGATGTTTGATCCATGAGCTCAATGGAACAGTGAAGAGTAACAACAACGGCAATAATAATATGAGCCACTGTTTATTAAGAGCTACTGTATGTTGAGCACTGGAGTAAATATTACACATTTGTTTTGTTTTTAAAGATTTTATTTATTTATTTTTAGAGAAGGAAGGGAGGGAAAAAGAGAGAGAGAGAGAAACATCAATGTGTGGTTGCTGAGGGTCATGGCCTGCAACCCAGGTATGTGGCCTGACTGGTAGTTGAACCTGCGACACTTTGGTTTGCAGCCCACGCTCAATCCACTGAGCTACGCCAGCCAAGGCACACATTCATTTTTTAAAAACCCATTTAATCTGTATATCAACTCTCTGCATAAGGCACTATTATTTCTAATTTACAGAGGAGAAAACCGAGGATCAAAGGTGACAAGTGACTTGCCAAAGGTAACATAACAAAGAAGGGGCAGAGCCAGAGTGCCACAAAGGTGTGTGTGACCCCAAAGCCTACGCTCTCGAATCCACTAGAATGCCTCCTCCCAAGAGCTCTGGGGGAGCTGTCATCGGAGATGAAGTGATTACAGGTGAGAGAACAGCAGCTCAGGAGGGTACTAGCTTTTTTGGGAGGAAATGTAAAGAGGTTATTGCACCCTGGAGAAATGTTTGCTAAGTAATATAATGAGAGAAAAAAACTGGTGTATAATTGTTTAAATATGATGATCACAAACTATGTAAAAATAGAAATATTCATGAGTGTGCTGGCTACCCATCCGGAATATTCTAGGGCAGCCCTGTGTTTAAAGTTTCCAATTGTTGTCTGTCTTCTATCAGGTGCTATGCTCTGACTTTAGGAAGCTGGGGGCATATGGTTACTTACAGCTAAGGACTGTACTGAAGACATTTAAGTAGTTACTGCATTTTTAATACCATGAGCATTTAAATATGTATCTGTTATGGAACAAACACTGTGATATTTTCCTAAGTGGTAAAAGCAACATCTTTTGTTCTACTAGTTGGTCTTTGACCCCTGTTCCTGACACAAGAGCTCCTCAATTCCTTGGAATTTCTTGAGCGATAGGAGCATTTATTGTTGTCACGAAGACACTCCCGATGGACTCCTCGATAGCTGCAGGGCGGGGCCTGTTCACCAGAAAGGCCGAGCCGTGATTAGACGCTTGGAACTCTCAGCCCTCCTCCCCGATCCTCTGGGAGTGGGGGAAGAGCGAGCCGGAGATTGTGTTAATCATTGATCATGCCTATGTGATGAGGCCTCCATAAAAATCCCTGGCCCACGGGGTTCAGAGAGCTTCTGGGTTGCCGAGCACACGGAAGTGGCACGACCAGAGAGGCCCAGAAGCTCACACCCCTCCCTCCACACCTTGCCTGATGCGCCTCTTCCCACTGGCTGTGCCCGAGTTCTCTCCTTGGTAAGAAACTGGGGCCCTCGTAAGTAAACAGTTTTCCTGAGTTCTGTGAGTCATTCTAGCAAATGAGGAAACCCGAGAAGGGGTCATGGGAACCCTTGATTTATAGCCTGTGAGTCAGAGGTGTTGGAGGCCGGGACTTGCGCTGGGCATCCAAAGGGGGAGTGGGACAGTCTCGTGGGACAGTGCCCTGGACATGTGGGATCTGATGCTATTTCCAGGTAGACAGTGTTAGCGTTAAACTGAGTTGTAGGTCACCCACTGGTGTCACAGAATTGGTTGGTGTGGGAAAAAAATACCCACACACTTGGTGCCAGAAGTGAAGTTTTGTGTGAGTAGTAGAAAAGAAACCGTAGTTTCCCCTTAATGCACATGCACACACACACAGCTACAGTGACTCAAACTTTTTCAAAATATGAAACTCGGAAACACCAAGAGGTGATATTTGATACAAATCTAGAAGGTTAAGGAAGGGGACATTTTGAGAGGGCATCTTAGCCTTACTAATTAGTGTAAATTGATATCGATGTCTTGCCTATTCATGAAAAGGCTACTCCAGTCATTAGATTTCTGTGGTGATTGTTTTTTAAAGGCTAGCCTTGACCAACTCCATTCTTCATTTTTTTCAGCAGTGCAAGTGAACAGGAGCAAGGCTTATATTTATTTCAAACAGTGAAAGTCACAGCTATCGACTTGTTGTTTCAGAAGGGTTACTTGGGATCCCTTTATGTGATCATTTGTTCACCCTGCCTTCGCGTTAGTTCTTCTCTTTATTCATTGAATTCATTTAGGAATGCACTTATTCCACATTGGCTAGTCTCCTCTCGTGTGCCGAGTTCTGTGCTGGGCACAGGGGTGTGCCGGTAGAGCTAGAAACATACAGGTGACTGTAACACAGCGTGGTGCAGTGCCATTTCCGTTCAAGAAGTGCGTGTTGAGGGTCTGCTCTGTCCAGGGCGCTGTGCTGGGCACCTTCACAGGCAGGAGGGAGTGAGTATCTGGCCCTGCCCTCAGGGAGCCCACAGGCTAGCAGGAAACAACCGGGTAACTAAATCGTTACCAATACCACCATTTATAGGGGAATTAACGGGGTTCTAGGATGAAGAGTAAGAGGACAGGGGAGGTCATTTTGGTAGGGTGGTCCAGGACGTGCTGTGGATGCAGTCATCAAAGGGGACTGTGGGAGCACGGAGGGGCAGCTAACGTTACGGCCTCTGGAGGAGGCAGGGGACGCTTTGCCAAGGAGGTGCCTCGAACACTGAGTCTGCAGAGGTAAGGAAGGGTTGAATAGGTTAAGATGGGCAATCCTAAGAGACAGAACTGGGGTACAAAGGTTTGGAGGTGTCCAGGTGACAGAAAGCAGGATCTGCTGGGGGTCAGCGAGGTGCGGGGTTCAGGTGGGGCAAGGTGAAGCTGGAGAGAGAAGGCAAGTCCATATCACATGTGGCCATGAAGGCCAGGCTACAGAAGCTTGGCATTTGTCCAACTGGCGATGAAAGGTGGAGCTCGCCAACCCCTGGCCTGGGCAAAGGAGGTTCCCAGAGCTTTCCACGGGTCCTGAAAACCAGACTCTATCAGTGTGTTTCATGCTCCCTTGACCCTGCAGGGGGCCACGTAGGGTGCCAGAAGACAAAAATGGGGGAGGTTTGGAGTCTCCAATGGTGTATACGGAGATACGATTTGATGCGGAGCTCGGGCAGGCTGGAACTCAGAGAAAGGCTGTGTGAAACCGGACGCAGGGCCTGGGCCAAGCGGTGAGGCTGCTGGACAGCTCCTGAGACACCTGGCACTCGCCCAGGGACGGGGCCTGTAGGGTCAACCGTCTGAGGTCAGGGTCAAAACAGCAAGACTGGTGCACAGGGAGAAAGCAGCGCTCCAGACTGCCTGCTCAGTGTGGGTGCGGACTGACTCCCTGCTGGGGCTGCATCAGCCTCTGAGTGTGGGCGCCTTCAGGAGAAGATGAAAGCTCCTCCCGGAAAACATCACACTTCTCTTAATTAGGCATTGGGTTTCTCAAGCCTGTGGTTTGATTTGAGGAAAAATAGACTCAAAGTGATTACATTTGCCCTGGGAGTTTTTGGAGACATTCTTATACATTAGAGATGTAAAATAAGGCCTCTAGTGACTTGACTTAAAGTCAAATGCTTTGAAGGACAGTTTACTAGACCTCACAGGCCGATGCCCTCTGGCTCTCCTTGGGCCAGGACACGCATGCTGAGCCCTGTGCAATAGAACCAGGGACTGGAAAAGCTCCTGGTATTATGAGCCAGGCATAACCTCTCTTAGAAATCGTTACCTCTGTTGTCCCACTTTGCAGATGAGACAATGGAGGCTGAGAGGAGTGTGACTTGCCCAGGGTCATCCTGTAAGAAAGAGGCAGGTAGGGAGTAGACTTGGAGGTCCTAATTCCTTGGGCGAGGATATTTAGACTCCAGCAAAGTGCTGCCACCGCTGAAATAGTGGTAAGAAACAAGGAAGAGGAAGAGGGAAGAAAAGAAAAAGGGAAGCCCAAAAGACTGGGGAGAAGGGAAAGGGGGAGGAGCAAAGTACAAGAGGAGGAAAGTGGAGAAGGGAGATTAACTTTTGAAAAGCCCATTGTTCCGTGTTGTGATAATATAGCTCTGTAAACACGGCAGTCCAATGTGCAAGTACTGGCCCCTCCCACTCCACTGGTGACCTTCAGGGACAGCTGAATGCCTTCTGGTCGCTGAGCCCAGAGGAGTGGGGCAGGGCTTTCAGAAACAGCTGGGCTGATTCATCCAGAACAAAAGCTAGCTCTGCCTGCTAAATCCCTGGCAGGCCCAGGCTGCGAGAAGGCCAGCGGGTCCCTGTGCCCCTCTAGAGAAACTTCTTGATCAGGCTCCAACAGTGTCAGTCTCCTGCAGGAGAGCCTCTGGCAGCTTCCCCCCAACCCCGTCCCTGCAGTCTGACATGTTCTCAGCCCCACGTGGGAGACGGTGGCTTTGCAGTGAATCCAAGTTCTCAGCTCTGCCATTTCCCAGCTGTGCTACGTAAGCAAGTGACTTCACCTGGCTGAGCCTCAGTTTCCCCATCTGCGAACTGGGAGTGAGAGTCGTTCAACCTGAGGAATTTGTTGTCAGATTTGAAGGAGATAAGGCTTGGGGCAGGCCCCCCTAAATCCTGTCGTCCTCTTGCTCTCCCGAAATCCTCCTGCTGTCTGGTTTCATCATCCTAAGTCAGTCCATGTACCCTGCATCCCAGACACTCCAGGACACGCTCACTCATCTTAACACGTCTGTGCCTTCCCCGACAGCATTTCCACAATGACACCAGCTACTGTTCACAGAGCCCTTTCTATGCCCCACTCTTTGCAGCAAGCAGGTGACAGGGACAATTTCCTTTTCCCACAACTCTCTGAGATGGACATGATGGATCAGGAAGATGAGGCACAGAGGGGCATCCTCCAAGACCCCGCTCATCTCCTCCTTTGCAGTCTCCATTGGACCCTGGCTGTGCCTGGGCCCAGTCTCTCATCCCCACCAGAGCTTCCTCTGTCCCAGTTCCCATAACACCCTATCGTAAAGGTCTGTTTCCTTGGCCACAGGCCCTGCGAAGATTGAGTCTGTGGCTGATTCATTTTCATGCCCTAAGCCTCGAGCACAGGGCTCGCACACATAGCTGGTGCTCAGAAAAGCAGTAAGTAAACAATAAGTAAGGAAAAGACAAGAGAACATGAACTTCTTTTCTGGGTCCAGTGTAAAAGAATACAAAAATAGCACTGCCTCGAAATTGTTTTTGGCGTGTGTTGAAGGGGTTTTATGAATAACTTTTTAATTTTACTCCTACAGCACAGGGGTTTATAATCTTTCTTAAAATAGGTCTACATTTCTTCAACAACTCCAAATAACGCCCATATAAAGAAACAGTGGCATGCCATAATACATCAGTGCATGAAGTGTGGAGGGAAAGGACTAACCTCAGACCCTAACGCTGTCGAGATGAAATTAAGTCATTCCTGATCCTGAATGGGAGGCGTGGAACAGGCCTTACCTTCCTCTCGACTCTCTTCCACTTCTGCTGTTGAAAGGCGCTGGGCTTTGGCAACTGACCGGTGTTCAGATCCTAGTGTACCGCTCACCCGGATCTGCAGGCTTAAGTGGGTTACTTACCTGTTTATTTGAAATATTGGAGATTATACCTAACCTAAAGGCTTAATTGAAATTATAATGCAGCCAGCATATAATAAGTGCTTAAAAACTGGTCGTTATCATTACAATTTTAGTTGTTATTACAATGAGTGCTGCTATCACAGGGCCGGCCGTGGGTAGCTATGGCTGGCAGGGACGAGCCTGGTGGAAAAAGGAAGGGGTCTGGGTGCCTTTGCTAGTTCCGTCAGGCTCAGGCTGTCTGGCATCTGACTGGCGTTTGTTATGGAGCACAGCTGTGGGGTCGGGCCTGCTAGGAATCCAACCGTGTGGAAATGCACCAACTGTGGGATTTATGGCTGAGCTGACAGCGATTGTATGGAACCCATATTTCTAAGTTCTCATGAAAACAATGGGACAAACACATTCCTGCCCAGAGAGTCAGATGTTAGGATTGGCGGCTCTTGGAACTCAAAGCACAGCCCTCCTCTGAGTCCTTCTGATGCATCCCAACTCACATTATCTGATCAAACTCAGCTCTCCTTTCCCTCACGTACTGATTAATTCAATACAGATTTCCTAAGCATCCATTCTGTGTTAGGCACTATTTGACACTGGCGATGTATTAAAAAACCAAGCAAACACACTCTCTCTTTTTCCCGAGCTCCCAGTCAGTGAGGGAGATACACATGAACAGGCGACCTCCATGCAGAGGGGATACATGGGGGAACCCAGGTATTGGGGAGTGGGGTGCTGGTAAATGTTAACAGTAGGCTCGGGGGTCAGGGAGAAGGAAGCTCTGATCTGTAGTCTTTGCCGATCTCTGTGGTGTAAATACTCCCCCCACGGCTGATTTCGGGTTAGCCGTGCGATGTTACTGAGGGTGGAGTTGGGAAGTGATGTGCAGTAGCATGCCATTATGTGGCATTTTTACTATATAGATAAATAGCTAAAATAACCTGAAGAGCATAGATAACGTTATAGTAAAAATATTTAGGTGATTAGTTTTGAGGAGGGATTAGCTATATTTTATAATTTATTTAATTACGAGTTCATGTAAATTAATTTCTATTGAAGGCTGTGTTTAACAACTAGCTGTCAAAATCCCTGAAAGGAACATGTATAAAAGACCCATGGACAAAGCCAAAGGGGGGTAGGATTGAGGGTGGGAGGTGGGGGTGGGTGAGGCAGGGGCAAGTGGTGGCGGGAAAATGGAGACAACTGTACTTGAACAATAATTAAAAAAAAAAAGAAGGAAGGAAAGAAAAACTCCTGGAAATTTAATAAGCCGCTTCTGCAAGCTGGTTCTAGCACACCTCTGAAGGGGCCCAGGCCAGGGCCAACAACGCGCTCCTTCCCTCCTTCCAGGCCCGTCTTCCTCCAACCTGCACACCTGTGCTTGTTCTGTGTCTTTAGCAGAAGGTTCCATCCCATTCTTCACCTCCGTCCTTCTGCTTTCCTTCCTTCCAAGGCCGACTGTCCCTTCTGCACAGCGAAGCTTGTCTTCCTTGCCCCGCGTCCCCTCCCATTTTCTCTCTATCCGTAAGTTCCGGTGCGAGCAGCCAGGTCTGTGCTGGGTGACCCTGCCCCTCCGGCTAGAGTCCATTGGATAACAGGTAGGCCTCTGACCCCAGTTAGCCTGTAGGCCACAGACAAAGATTTCAGCTCCCTGCCGATGAAAGCAGAAGGGCTTGTCTGATGTGAGACAGAGAGGCAGCTGGGGTGAGAGTCCCGGCACCTTCTGGGGTTCCTTCAGTACTCAGGTCCTGCTTCCGGTCTGACCCTGAGGCCCGGCTGCACCCATGCCCTAGGGTTCTGGGGGTACTCCAGGCTCTCCCGAGAGCACTCGGTTAATCCTCGGCACAAAATTTCTGCCTTGTGCTCTGCTTCTGGGATCTTGCTATAAGGCATTTGATGCTCAATAAATACTCATCCTTTCGGAAGCTAGCTCCAGGAGAGGTCTGCACCCAAAAAGCCCCACGGATCCACAAGTCTCTCCTGGCCAGCCCAGCCTTCTCTACTCTGAGTTTCTCCACACCTACCCAGACATTTAGTGAGGGTCGCACTGGGTTTCTTTGCAGATGACACCCACTTCAGAATGGTGGCCTTAGCCTGCAGAGATGACCAGTCCTCGCAGGCCTGGTTAATTACTCAAAATTGTTATGTCCCAAACTTTAATTCCAAATTCTGATAGTCCAGCTTGGTTCCAGTGACCTCTCCTCATGCTGCCAACTGTGTTTGGGGTGAGTGGGGGTTATAATGAAAACATGGGTCCCTGTGGGTGCAGAGAGGCCTTCTCAGAAGAGGGGACCAGGCACCCCCAAATCGTCTACTGCATGGCCTGGGTGTGGCCCAATTCCTCACTCTCCGGGAAGAGGTGGTCTTCTGGCAAAAAGACGCATCAGAACTCTTCCGTGAGTGGAGACCCGTGTCAGCAAGAACAAGAAGACATTCACTTTGAAGGCGAAGACCAGGGCAGGCAGGCTTCACCGGTGCCTAGACCCGGTGGGGAGAGGAGTACAGAGTGTAGAAAGGAATAAGAGTAAGACACCAAGGCAAAAGGGACTTCTAAGCATCCATGCAAGGTAGGCTTAACCCGGACTGAAAGGTCAGGCCAAGACAGATCCTGACCAGCTGTGAAAGTCACGTGTCCATATAGAAAGCCAAGCACTAGGAATTTGGTTGGCCCTCCAATATAAGCATTTGTCATCATCATCACTGTCATCATTATTACTTTAAACAGTTTTCTGGTGGCAGTGTAGACTGCAGGCTTTTCTAGTGTTGACTGCAGCAATCACAGTGTTATGTGTGCGAGCCTCGCCTCTCTTGGCCTCGGTTTCCCCATTTCCACCATGAGGGGTTGGACCCGATGTCCTCCAGCGTTTCCTCCATCCCAGCACGCTATTCTCCAATCTGATGGAGACACAGATTCAGAGGTTTATCTTTGCCTCAGAGAAGTTGCTGGGGTTGGAAATGATATGTTAGATAATAACAGGACATGTGTACGCCGGAGATTGTAATCAAAGAGCTCAGAGCCAAACAGTCTGCGTTCCTGCTTTTCTCCTCACTTGCCCTGCGGTGGGTCCCAGGAAGCCTCTGGAAAAAGCAGAGAGTGGCAGAGAGAAGGTATGAGCCTCCCTGGGGGGTGGGCACCCTGCTTTAGTTCTGACAGAAAGTGGAACTGGACGGAGTTTCCCAAGTCAGGAAGGATGACAGAGTGTGACAAAGGACATTGAGCAAAGGAGAGAGGGCCAAAGACTGAGGCATGTGTGGCGTCACTTGTGTGAGCTCCGAGAGCCACTTAAAACCCTCTAGGCCTTGGGCTCCTCAAATGAAAACTGCACGGGGTAATGCCTGCCTTGTGTGGGGGTAGGGGTGGGGCGCAGTGACAGGCTGGGGTTCCCCAGGCCCTGTGGCTTCCCTGGCTGCCACTCGTTGGAAAAACCAGGAACTGAGGGCTCTGTTCCTGCTTCTTTACTTCTGTGACTCTGATGGCCAGCAGCGTGCAGTGATTGAGTCGGTGCATTTCACCCTGTGCTAGAGGGAGATTCAACCCAGCTACGGACATTGGGCTGCGGCCAGCACCTACACTGAGAAGGGGCATCTTGGTCACCTGGTCCGGGCTCCTGTTGTGTGAGTCTCCTGACTTGGAGCCACAGAGCAGCAGCAAGAGCCCCGGGGGGAACCCATGTTTGCCATTGGGAAGCTGTACTAGGCCCCCCTCCGTCACAGATGGCTCTCTCTCAAATGCATGTGAGGCGCTGTTGAGAAAAATAAAAGGACACTTGTTTACATTACCTTGCGTAAATCTCTCTGACAATGTGGATTTACTGACTCACCTAGAATAATGTCTGCCATCACACTAGCAAAAACTTCCATTTATAGAGAACCCACAGTACCTGCCATTGTGCTAAGAGTCTTCCTCTCACTGAGTCTTCCCAACAGCCCCACCAAGATGCAGTTTTACAGAGAGGAAATGGAGACTTCTACGGGTTAAGTCACTTGCCTGAAGTTACAGGACTAGTGTCAAGAGTTCCAGCCCCGCGGCCTGACTGCAAAGCCTCCGATCACGGTTTTAACTTAAGGACAGGGACGCGCTTTGGCATTTCCTGTTTCTTCGTGCTGAATGAAGCTGGGAATCCTCCTTCCCATTTATTCCTTTCCGTGGGTCTAGCTGCTCTTCGCCGACCTTCCCTGCTTTTGCGAGTAGTTGGTTTCACCCGCTGAGGGCTGTGCCCCCCCAAATCGGACCTCGTGCGGGCTGAAACACGTCCCCGCTGGTCCTAGTGCAACAGGGCTCGCTGCCCACCCCCACGGAGCGCTCCGACCCCAACCCAGCCCCCGCGCTCCGCGGGGTCTTCTCACCCCGCCCCCAGGCTGCTGCGGCTCTCTGCTGCGTGCTCCGGGCCTCAGTTTCCTCGTAAAGGAGGGAGCTTGATGCCTTCCTCTGGCAAGTAGCGAGCGGTCCGTAAAGCGACTCGCAGACACTGGAAGAAGGTTAGCCTGAAGGCAGAGTCGCCATTCTCCCGGCGAGGGGAGGGGCCGGTGCTCCTCCCGGTCCCTTCCCCCTCAACACCCCCATCCCTGCCGCCCCGCCCCGAAGGCGGCTCTGGCCCGCGCCCTGCCCACCCCGCCGAGCAACCGCAGCGCTCCCGCCCCGCTGCCCGGAACCAGCTGAGCACAGCTGGACCCAGCAGCCGCCGTCGCCGGTGCCGCAGCAGCAGGTAGGGGAAGGGGGCGGCCCCGGCCCCGGGTATTTGGGGATCTCGGGCATCTGAGTGCTGCTTCTTTCTCCCCGCCCGGTCCCAGCTCTCCCGCGCCTGGAGCTCGGCCTGGGGCACCGCTGGAAAAGGGCTTCCTCTCTAACTTAGGTCGTCTTTCAGAGGACCAAGGAAGTTTGGGTTGGGGGGCTAGGGCGGGAGAGGAGGGGTGGTCGGGCCCCCAACCACGGGCCTCGCTTTGCCCCGGACCTCGCTTTGCCCCAAGCATCTGAGCCAACCTTGATCCCGCCCCCACAGCTCGTGGAACTGGGCCCGGGGTCACCACTGCGCTCCTGGTATCTGACCCTGGCTTGCAGGTAGCTGCTCGCCCCAAGTGTGGGCGGCGGCTCCGCTGGGGAACCCGCTCCACGGATCCTTGACTGCAGGGTAGTAGTGTCTTTGCCTGCTCGTCCTGGGCGACGGAGATCCCTTAGCCTCCTTCCTCTTTCTGGACCCAGCACTGTTAGAAAGTTTTCCCTGTGCTCGTCTGAAATCTTGCACTTGCTGCCTGGAGATGCTGTCTCCTCTGCACTGCGTGTTCGTCCCCTTCCCTGACACAGGCAAACTCCTTTCAGAGCCGAAGGCCGTGATTGGAGTCTCCCTTTCTCCCTGGGCCCCCATCTCTTCTCAGGTCTGATCACCCCAGACCTGATTGCTGCAGTGTCTGCCTCCTCCAGGGCAAGCAGGCTGCCCTGGGCCACGCCCAAGGGCAAGCCTGAGCCCTCGGAAGCTTTGGGTAGGCAGGGGACATGCTTTGTAGCCCCTCATCTGCCCAGAGCACTAAAGAGCCAAAGGCGTTCAGGGCTGTGCTGGGGGTAACTGGGGCTTTGTGGAAGGCAGGGCTGCAGGGGGAGGTCCTGCTTCTGAGCTGCCTGGAGCACTTCTGAAAGACTTAATCCTGCACATCCCGTTCTCCCAGGACCACATTTCTGACCAGGGCACCGTCACCTCATTGCCGCATTCCACTTTCCCATGAGCATAGCTTGAGGTCTGACCCCAACCCCGCTCCACAGTTGATAGAACCGAAGGGCCCTGAGCATTTGTGACAGGCTCGTAGTCACACAGGGAGGAGGGGGCCGGCCTGGGACCCAGTTCCAGGTGGCCCTCAGCTGACTCCCTGCAGCTGGTGGGACCTTAGACTCTTTCGTGAGTGTTCCATTCACTAAGGGACTGACTACTCCCCCCCTTTCCACCCCGCATACACACACACTTGGGAGTGCTGATTGGTGTTTCTTGGGGGTGTTAAGGGGAAGAGGCTTGAAAGGGAGTAGGAAAGGTGGGAGGGGGGATGGTGGGCACCCAGCTCCCTTGAAACTGCATTTTCCTTTCTGAGGCCTCGCTATTTATAAATGCCAGGGAAATTGTAAACAGCCGGGAGAGCTTGAGTTGGCACCAGAGTGAGTTACACAGCAGCAAAGAGGGTTTCCGTGTGAATCAGGGAAGGAAACTTTACTCCAGAATTTTCCAATCTTTTTTATTAGGGACTGACGTGAACTTGGGAGAGCAGGCAGCTCCCTGGAGGGGAGGCCGCAGGGTTTGCCTTCTGTGGCATTTCTTTCCTCCCTGCTCCCTTGGTTCAGTCCTCTTTGGGTCCAGTGCCTTGTCCTGTGAGGGCCCAAGAGCCACCGAGGAGGACAACCCTCTCTGTCCTCAAGACACCTCCCATCTGTAGTGGTCAACACAATCGTGTGATACTGATAGTTGCTTCAGCCTGTAAGAGGGGTGGCTAAGTTCCTCTGGGCCACCCAGTCCTCAAAAATGAGTTCTGGTTTGCTAGGAGATAAAAGGATTGAGAGAAAAGACATTCTAAGGAACCAGAAGAGTTTGTGCAAAGGCACTGAGGTTTTCCGAGCAATAATCCACGTGGCTAGAATGGAGAATGGGGGCAGGGTAGAGTGGTGGAGTTGAGACGGTAAGTAACGATGGAAGTAGGCTGTGAACTAAGCGTTTGGACTTTATTCTAAAGGTAATGAGTCGAGAAAGGTTTTTGGCCAGAGCAACGATAAAAACTCTCATTCTGGTGGCTGATGTAGAAGGTGCGTTGGAAAGGGCTCCCCTGGAGGCAGGGGGATCCCAAGGAGGCTGTTGGATGGTCAAGTGAAAGAGAGTCCAGTTCTGAACCAGAGCAGTGGCCCCAGGGTGAGCCAGAGTGGCAGATTCTGGAAACCCAGCTGAAGATCTCGGGACCTGCTATAAATTTCATCTAAAAGCAGCCCTATCTGGTGTGGTTCATTTGGTTAGAGCTTATAGCTACTGGTTAAAGCTGCTAAGTTATTGTGAGTTTTGCTGTGTTATTTTTTTCTTCTTTTTTAAGTAAAAAAAATATATTGTTAAAGATTCAGTCCTGGCGGAATAACTCAGAGCATCGTCCCTATACACCAAGGTTGTGGGTTCAATCTCTGGTCCAGGCACATACAGAAATCAACCAGTGACAACAAATCAATGTTTCTCTCCCTCTCTTAAAAAAAGGAAAGGAAATCAATAAATTTTTAAAAAATTAAAAAAAAACAAAGATTCAAACATGGAGAAGAGTATCGAGTGACTTTCATCTCTCCAAACCCTTTTTCTCCCCCCAGCAGCAGCCATGGTTAACAGCTGTGTGTGCACTTGTGCCAAATTATTACAAGCAAGAGCTATAGATTGGATGCGTTCACACTTCCTGGGTTTCCAGTGCCAGTAGATCACTTCCCCCTACTCCATCTGTGTGGGTAGTTTGGGTCTTTCAAGAGAAGTTGCCAGGCCATGGCAATGACTTACGCAAGGTCTGCAGTCCTTGGCTGAAGCTGTGGTCTCTGGTTTTCTTCAGGAAAACTTTACAGCCTAAACCTCCAATCTGAGGGTGTGTATTTGCTGATTTGAGACTACAGGACTGAGAGGAGTTAAAAGTACTAACTTGGGAGTGGAGCCACAATGTTTGTTCTTCTGAGTGACCCGGGGCAAATGCTGGTTCTCTGGGCCTCAGTTTCCTCATCTGTAAAGTGGGGGGATGTTGATCTGTATCGTGAGCATAGAAAATGACCTTTTTAGCATACCAAGCACTGGAACATGAATTACTTTGTGGATTCCTCACAACCATTCCTCTGATCCCCTGTGTGCTATGATCCCCTTTTACAGATGAGGTAACTGAGGCTTGGAGAGGCTAAAAAATGTACCTCGGGCTATAAGGCTACTTGGTATTGGTGCCAGGATTCTGGAAGTCTGAGAGCCATGGATCTTAATCACTGCAAACATTCTCCTGAAGGTTCCATCTAGTCCTGACATGAGAGCTGATGGGGGAGTTCTGCTGTGGCTGTGGCGATGGCCATGAGTCAGTGTGCATGGCTCGGGAGCTCAGTCCTGCAGCAGAGGCCTGGAGGGGCCTCCCAGGGCTGTTTGAAACGCATACTTTTCTGTAGTACTACCAGCAGGACTCCAGAGGGAGGGTCCATTTTTCCTCCATTTCAGAGAACGTAAGACTTGCCCAAGCTCACTTGTTGAGTTGGGGGCCCAGCTCCTCTAGGAGAGGAGGACCAGTCCCCCTCCTTTCACCATTTGGGCCCGAGTTCTGGAAAGCTTTCTGGGGGAGCCAGGAAAAGTGAACCCCCCTGCCCCGCAGTTATTCCCTGAGAAAAAGCCTGCAGAAGCAAGAAAATGCAGGTCCCAAGAGTTATGCATTTTAGGGGGAGGGAAAGAAAGAGACCAGTGTTTAGGCCTAAGTAAAAATATCTTCTCTCTTTGAACTGAGTGAGCGTGTGTGTCGTGTTTCAGCCTGATGTGGTTTGTGAGTTTGGAGACCACAGGCGGCCTCAGTTCCTGCTGCTCTCAGCTCCCCCTCTCCCCGCTCTGCCCTGGGCCTGGGACCACATCAGCAATTTAAGGGCACAGCAGAGAAAAGCGGTGGGCGTGGGCCTGGTTTTGCCACTGACAAAGTACTGGGTGACTCGCGCTAATGCATGCCTTTCTCTGGGCCCCAGTGTTCACTTGGCACTGGGGGGTGGGGTGGACAGGATAATGTCGGGCTTTCCTTGGTTCTGATGGCCGTAAGTCAGAGGGCTTTGTTCTCCATGCAGGAACGTGGGGCCTGCTTGTCCGCCAGCGCGGAGCAGCCCACAGCAGTCCCAGTGTTTAAGATACTTGCGCCAGTGCCAGCCGGAGATTCAGCTACTGTTCATGAATTTAGTCTTCATGGACTGAATTGGTTGCCCTATTTTGCAGATGAGGAAGTTGAGGCCTGGGGTTCATTTGTGTGTCCTATTCCCTGTTGTATAAGCAGTAAGAATCTGGCCATATATATAGCATGCTTATTGTGTGGTCACCATTTGTCTTCACTGTCTTGTTTCATCTTTTAACAGCCCTATGAGAGAGGCGATAATGATTCCGTTTCACAGATGAGCAAACCGAGGCTTGGCCTGGAGGGCTGAAATGACTTACTTTCTCTTCTTGGAGCTTCACAGGAGCCCTGAGATTGTCACGATGGACCTCGTTTTGTAGATGAGAAAATGGAGACCCTGAGCTGTGAGCTCTCCTGCCCAGGGGTCCCCTGGGGCCACATGGCCAGTTGGGTTCCTTCCTAGGCCCCCCATTCTCCTCCTTCCTGGTGACTTGCTCTTTCTCAGAAGGAGCCTCTGTGCCTTTGGCATTCAGTGCTTGGGTTAAGGGATAGCACCTGGGCTGTCAAGCATCCCTGAAATTTGCTCTTCCCGAGGGGACTCCAGAGATTTTTTTTTTGAGCCATGGTGTCTGTCTCAGGCAACTTTGATGGAGGTGCCACACTAGTGGGAGTGGATTCATTGCTTCTGCTTTTAAGCAAACAGCTTTATTACTTTCCAACCCCAACAAGGATGCTATGTGGGTCTGGTTTATTTGCCAAGCAAAGAATGTATATGTGGTATAGGTAAGCTCTCTGGGTGGAGGTTGGCCCTTTGTTTCCTTCCTGTAGTGACTGTGGCTGGCTGGCTGGGCCCTTGGTGGGCTACTCAGTAAGTATTAGCTAATTCTTGGGGAGTAGCAAAGTGCTGTGTGGGTGGGATACCCATGGACTATGGGGTTTTTTCCTCCTCTCCTCTAGGGACTCTTTTCCTTTTTCTATTTATAACAAATGTTGATGATAGGAAATTTGGAAGATAAAAATATTAAAAATAGGAACTGTCTCTAATTTGGGTGCATTTCCTTCCTGATATTTTCAGCACTTTTTTTTTTACCCCCACATAATTGTGGTCATGCTGCATTTATAATTTCCTATTGTGACTTTTTGTTTCTTTTAACATTATGGCATAAATATTTTCTCATGTTATTCAGGAATCTAAATTTAATTTTAAAAAAGTTTTTAAAGTATACTATACCTAAGCTGATAAATATGTTTACTGCTGTTTTAAATTTTTTGTTCCAATAGTCCAGGGAATTAAAGAAGTGAACTTATACATTTTACTTACAAAAAAACAAGCTTTACCTTTTTATTATGAAAATGATAAGTGCCAGTCTGATTTTTAATCACTCTCTGTAATTGGATTAATGGTGTAAATACAGCATGGTTCATTGAACTCATCCTCTAAGTATTAGGCACTTAGGCTGTTTATAAATGATGCTTCAATGAACATCCTAGTGCATAAATTATTCTTCTCTCATTATTTCTTAGAAGGGTACCTAGGACTTGGAGTTTCTGGGTGAAAATGACATATTTTAGAGCTTTTGCTACATTTTGCCAAATTGCTGCCCGGAAAGTTTGCAGCCTTTCTTACCCCCACCAGCCACGCCTAAGGGTGAGCGCCTTTTGTGGGAGCCTCAGGAGCTGGTTACCCAAATTCTAGCTCAGGGCCCATTTACGGAAGCATCATACTTCATTCATTCATTCATTGAGCAAAGACATTTGCACAGATCAGCATCAGGACAGGATAACAGTTAAAATCCAGGCTGACGAGGTGGAGAGAAGCTGGTTCTCATTCTGTGCGCAGTTTCTGCTTTGCACTTGCCATAAGACCTTGAACTTACGCTAGGTCACTGCTCCGCCTCCTCACTTAGAACAGAAGGGCTTGACTTTGTGTTCCCTTGACTTTGGTGTGAGTGTGGTGACCTTCAGCTGAAGACCTATCTTACCTCAAAACAGTTTCTAGGCTCTGACCTTTAGAGTTGGACCTTGGGAATCACCTGGCCCCACCCCCTTACTTCATGGCTGGGGATAGTCACACTCAGAGAGAGCAAGTGAATTTCCTAAAGCACACAGCAAGGCCTCTGATTGCTACTCATCGAAGCCAAAATGAGTTCAGTTCTTATTAAACCTAAGGCTGGGGAAGATCAAGGAACCTGGCCGTGGTCCAACCCCTAGCTTGTCTGGGCAGTGTGGTCTTGAGAAAGTCATTCCCCTCTCTCACCGGTTTCCCGCATTGCAAAATGGAGCATGGCGCTTTCTCAAGTCTTCCCAGGTCTGCTTTTCTGCCAGCTGAAGGTTTGATTTCAAGATCCAGTGGCAGGTGTGTCAATTGTGCATCCTAAATTGGGGTGCTTTTTGAGATCACTAGTACAGATGTTAGGTCAGAGACTCCATATTAAGACTTAAAGACGCCCTGGCTGGTGTGGCTCAGTGGATTGAGCGCTGGCCTGAGAACCAAAGAGTCATTAGTTCAATTCCCAATCAGGCCACATGCCTGGGTTTGCAGGCCAGATCCCCAGTAGGGGGCGTGAGAGAGACAACCACACATTAAAGTTTCTCTCCTCTTTCTCCCACCCTTCCCCTCTGCCTAAAAATAAATAAATAAGAAAGGCATAAAAAATATCTTTGGACCCTTGCCCTCCTCAGGGGTAGGGTTTGCTTAACAATGTTGCTGCTGGACATAAAAGATGTTCTAGAGCATCTCAGACTCATCCTGCACACAGATCAGCTGCGGGTTTTGTTAAAATGCAGAGTCTGGGGTGAAGGCTGAGACTCTGCGTTGCTAATGACCTTGCAGCTGACAGACGTTGCTAGTCCAGGGCCCACACTTGGAATAGTGGGAGTCGACATCCCTTCCTTGTGCAGGGCTCAGACAAGAGCCCAAGCTTCTTAATGTCTTTTCTTTGATGCTCTTCTACCCATCACGTCTGCCTCCCTCTTCTCTTCCCAGCACTGAGTTGAACTATTTGGTCCACAGCTGCGTGTTTCTAGAACCTGAACAGCTCTTGAAATATTTTGCTGCCTAATTTCGCGGCAAGGTAGGACGGGTCTTTGTGTGAGAGAGAGTGACTCAGTAGGAAGCCATCCGAAGAGGGAGAAATGCAGCCGGAGGACCTAACATTGGGCTTAAACATTCCCAGCTGAAGTTTTTGTACTTCAGATTATAAACATTATTCTCAACCTACAGGCTGCAAACTACAGCCCTGGGGAGGCGCCAGACTGTTTTTTACCTCTGAGCTAAGAATGGTTTTTACATTTTCAAAAGGCTGTTTAAAAAAAAATCCAAACCCAAACAAGGAAGAAGATGCAAAACAGAGGGTATGGGGCCTGCCAAACCTAAAATATTTACTGCCTGGCCCTTTACAGTAAAAGTCTGCTAACCCCCGATGTAGCGTAACCAAGACTTTCTGTTTTTCTCTGGTGAGCAAGAGGCCTTAGCTCCATCTCTTGGAATTTAGTGAGACCAAGGTGTAGGGCAGGCAGCAGCCTGGTTTGGTGGGAACTGCCCAGGCATCTCAGCTGTGTGACCCTGTGCACGTTATTTCGCCTCCCTGAGCTCATGTCCTTCCTTCACAAAGTGGGACAACGGTATCTGCCCGGCAGAGTTACTGTGAGGATGAGAGATGGTGTGTGTCGAGCTCAACACCTCGTAAGTGCTCAGAAGATGGTACCTGTTGTCCTTGGGGTAGCCCTTTGAACCCTTCTGGCTTTACTGGGCAGATACCATGTTTCTCCCACCAAATCTGAAGGTCCCCCCGGTGGGCTGCGAGCAGTCTTTTAGGAGAAAAGACACTTCTGTTCCAGTCGCCCTCACCCCACCCCCAAGGCGAAAAGCTCCTCTTCAGCCACCTTCTAGACAATTGGAGTTCCAGGTGGCTTACACACTTCTGCTGATGGGGCGCTCTGTACCCGAAGGCCAGCCTTTGCACTGGTGGGCAGCTCTGGCTCTTAGACAGTGCCTCCTCTCCCTGCGCTCTAAGTTGTAATTCAGCAAACAGGCACCTGGCTAGCCTGGGCTGGGATCTGAGGACCGGAAGGAGCCGCCTCTCTTTCTGGCTCCGTCTAGGGCCTGTGGGCAATGGACTAGACTCAGCGGTTTGTGGACCTTGTTTTTAAGCCACTGCAGCTTTAAGGTCTGAAAAGGAAAACAGACCAACTTGGAGTTCGCCAAGGCTCATTCTAAACCCCACTGAGCTGGAAACTCGGGAGCTCCCTGTGTCCAAGTCCTGGGAAAGGGTGTAATGCTCGTTTTGCCCACAGATGGCAGCACCTGTATGTACTCTTAGCCAGCTCTGTGTGACCCGGGAGACCGGGGGCCTGCGAGATCTCAGAGCAGCTCAGCTTCCAAGGGGAAGGGGAGGTTAGAGGAGATTTCCTGGAGGAAAGCTGGGCTTGATCATGAGTGGAAGGAGAAGAGAAGAACAGAGATGAAAGCGAGTTCTGGAACAGAGGAAGCCGCCTGGGCAAAGGTGATGCGAGGCCGCGAGGCACAGAGTGTAGCTGTGTCCGGCTGCACCTTGGAGGGGGTGTGGGTGGGAAACAGGAACTGAGAGTCGAGGCTCCAGGGGCCGACGGCGGCAGATCACAAAAGACGTCCAGAAGTTGCTAAAGGGTCTTGGGCTTGATCTGGGGGCCACAGGGAGCCAAGGCGGAACCTGAGCAGAGCAGCGACACGGTCCAGCCGTGCCCTGAGGAGACCGCTCTCAAGGAAGGAGAGAGGAAGTGGGAGGACCAGCTAGGAAGCACTGCAGTCATCCCGTGAGAGGAAGAATCGTTTCTAGAGAAAGACTCAGCGGTTTGATTAGCAGTCAGAGAAAATACATGCACTGTCCAAAACCGTAGACACAGTTTTATCTCATTTAACCCTTCTGGTGACTCTGTGGGGTGGGTGCTAACGTAATACCTCGTTTACAGAGAAGGACACTGAGAGGCAGAGGGGTGCAGGAACTTGATTGAGGTACATACCTAGTTAACCGAAGGACCATTTAGTCTGTCCCAGAGTCCGCCCGCAGCCACTGCTCTGAAGCTGGTGGTAAGCATTGTAAGTGGAGTTCAGGCTGTGGTGAGGTTGCCGTAAATGTTAATGGGACTTTATGTTGGATTAATAGAGGCATGATATCTAGGATGATGGAGGTGAGAGTTCTGCTTGCCCTGCTTTTGGATAGAGCTTGTTTGTATGTCTAAATCTGGGTCTTTTTAAAAAGATTTTATTTATTTCCTCTTAGAAGGGAAGGGAAGTAGTAAGAGAGAGAGAGAGAGAGAGAAACATCAATGTGTGGTTGCCTCTCACATGCCTCCCACTGGGGACCTGGCCCGCAACCCAGGCATGTGCCCTGACTGGGAATCGAACTAGCAACCTCTTGATTCACAGGCCCATGCTTAATCCACTGAGCCACACCAGCCAGGGCTGAGTTGTTGTTGTTGTTGTTGTTTCCAGGGACAGGATTCATTTGGAGTAGGTCAAAGAAGGGGGTAAAGGGAACCAGACATCCTGGTCTCAGGAGAAGCTGGAGGAAGCGCCTGTGTAACTTGCAGAAAACTTAACAGCCCAGGATCACTGTTTTCAAGTCTCCAAGGAGTTTCTGGGAAGCAGGGTGACGGACCTGTGCTGGGTGACCGCAGAGAGAGAGAGACTTTAGCACATCCTAATGATGGTGGGTCTCGAAGCCTCGGCAGGGAGCAAGGTCCCATTGCTGGAGGCCTGCAGACAGGGGCTGTGTGCCCCTGGTCGTGGGGGCTGGGGAGGCGTGGAAGCGTTCAGTTTGATCAGATGATCTTGAGCCCTTGACACTGAGGGTCTTTGCCCTTTATTCACAGGTGGTGCTGACGCCCATTCTTACAGCTTCTGCCTTGATCCCAGCACCTCCCCTGGTACAGCCCTCTTCACCCTCACAGCCCTGCAAGGTAGGTAGCGCGGCGCAGACCCCGGAGTCCATGCAGACCCCACGTCCTCCTAAACTGGGATCTGACTGCCCCCCCCTCCCCCCACCGAAGTCTAAAGGGGACAGTGAAGCCTTGCTGGTCTCCATAGTGGACCCAGAGGTAGTTTCTGAGGTTTTTCTAGTAAAGCTCGGAGTGCATTTCCACCCGTTGTCTCATTTGCTTCTCACCTGCCCCTGAGAGGGAGGCCAGGCAAGGGTGATCCTGTAGGGGAGCAGCAAGGACTGACCGGGCTGGGTGCCAGGGTGCCTGGGCCCCCCCGCCTGGCTGTGCTGCTTGCTGGCTGTGCGGCTGCAGGACAGTTGCCTTCCCTACCAAGGCCTCTCTTGGCTCTTCTGTGAGAGGGTGTGCTCCCCTGAGGAGGAAGGAGGTGCACAGATTCTCCCTGGAGGCTCTGGAGAGGTGAGAAAACCTGGGGCGTGGCTGCCAAGTTGCCAGCTTGTTGACTGTAGGAGGAGCACCTGAGACTGTGTGTGTGTGAGTCAAGGTGAAGGTGGATGAGTCATACCCACCTGGGGACGCCGGGGGAGTTGGCAGGGTGGGGCCCACCTGACTATCGGATTCACAGGTGACCTGATGAGGTGGGCTGAGATCCAGGGGCTGGGGTGCAGAGTCCTGGGCAGGAGACTCAGGGCACTTCCCAGCTTGGGACTCGGTTTCTCTGCCTGAGAAACGAGCATGTTGGTCTCCCCTGCACCCCTAATGAGTTGTCGTGAGGACTGCATGAGCCCCCAGATGCTGAAGGACTCTGTGAGCTGTGAAATGGGAAGTATCACTGCTAGGGACTCGCCCAGCGTCCAGCGCTGGAAAGGAAGTGAATTTCTAATAGGGGACACCATGCGGAGAGCCTGGAAAACACCCCTCCAGCCCATGACATCACCTCAGTGGCCAAAAGGAGAAGGGGCCGAATGCCTGCACGCTTACTCATCGGCAGCAGGCCAGCTGGCTTCCAGGGGTGACACCGACCACATCCAGGGCTGTTCCTCTTTCCCGCAGCTGAGATGAAAGCGCCTTCTGATGGTCTCCAGAGCGCTTTGCCCTCAAAGCTGGGATTCCTAGCAGGCCCACTGGGCCCGGGGAGGGGACGTGTCCCCCCTTCAGCCAAAGCTTAATGCTACCCGGAGAGGAGGGATGGAGGCTGGTCTTGGTTCTGCAGATCCAGCTTTTGGGACTGAGCCCAAACCGCTCCAACTCCTAAAGGCAAATTGCCCCTAAGTCGTCTGTCACTGAAAAGAGCGTTACGCTCTGTTCATGCTTTTGGTAGCAACGACACAGGGGCCCGTCTTCTGCCTTCCCCACTTGTGCAGACCCTGCAGGGCCAGGCTGGCTCGGGCCCAGCTGTTAAGTAGGCTTGGCCGGCTTGCCGCCTGCACTGTGCCCACCCCACACCCACTTCTGCTGAACTTGGGCTCAACCAAGGAGGACGGAGTGGGCTCTTGCTTGTCCAGACCCGACGGTATTTCTTCAGATCTCCAGGTACCACCTCCCTGGAGCGTGCGATACCTTCTCCTTTTAGAAGTTCTCTCTCGTTTTTGCTCCTGGGAGGCTGTGCCATCAGGTTTGTCTCCTATTTCCCTGACCTTCTTTGGGCCCTGATTTTCTGCCTCTGAGTACCAGGATTCTGGCCGCCTTTCTTGTCTTGAGTTACATGATAGCTCCACTTGTTCGCTGACTCATTCATTCATTCACTCATTCATTCATGGGTACATTCACTGGACAGAAATTTAGGCCTTGAACTGAGTGTTAGAGAAAAGATTTTTCTATCCCCAACGGCCTTATAGTCCCAGGTCTCACAGTAAGTTATCACACACATCACACATTCATTTCTTCAGCTGTCAGGGAAACAGCCAGGGTCATGAGATCACATGGGGTTGGGTGGGGTGATGGGTTTCTATCTGGACGGATGAGGGATGCCTTCCTGAAAAAGCCCAGACCTGAAGAGGGAATGGAAGGTGGTTGGGTAAGCAGGGAAGGCCAGCAGGGAACTATTGGAAAGTCTAAAGTAAGGGAGAGATTTGCCCTGATTTCATTATTAGAACCTTGGAAAGAGATAGACCCAAGACCTGAGAGTGCAGTTTTTGGTTCTTCCACACTGTGGCGGCCTGATGCTGCGCCTCGGTACTAGGCTTGAGCAATCCTGGGATGTGCCCTTCCCAGCATTCTCTAGGATCCTTGCCTTTTGTCATCGCTGGGCTTCCACAGGGAGAGGGGAGAGGAATCAGGCCTGCCCCGCCCTTGGAGCTCAGAATTGTGGTGGTGGCTGAGCCTGGAGTTCACTGTGCTAAGTACCAGGGGAGCCAGGGAGGCCTTGTCCTCTTCTGAATCAAGCACTAGGTGGACGGGGCGTGCTGGGCATTCAGGCAGGGGAGTCACGTGTGCAAGTTTGGCCACTTGGAACCACTGTGGTTGGGGACGAGTGAGCAGTGCGACCACAGCAGGAATGTGGGGTTGAGGTGGAGAGTGGCAGGAGAGTGAGGCTGGGAGAGGCATTGAATGCCAGGTCTCGATCCCTTGGGTGCCAGTGAGCCTTGGACACATCCTCAACTAGGAGCGACTTGATTGATGGATTTGAGAGGGGAGGGTGGATTGGGCAGAGGGTGGGGAAATGCTATAAGCTGGTTGGAAAGAATGAGTACCACTGGGTGAAGCCTTGTCACTCCCACCCGCCTACACACACAAACACAGTAAAATACTCTGCCCCTTTCTGTCCCCGGCCCTTGCTGGGTTGGGTGACTGTCCTATCAGTTGGCTCACGGGAGCACTGCAGCACTGGGGTTTGGCTATACCCTGGGCTGCAGAGGCAAACAGGTCTGACCCTGAAGCATCTCTCTGGCCCCGACTTGCTATGTGCCCCTTGACATGGCCCTTAACGACTCTCAGCCTCCGCTTCCTCATCTGTGAAATGGGGGTGATTACAGGGTTTGGGGGGAACTAAAGTCCTAAGCATTTGCCTGTGTAACAGGGATGGCTGTTTATCTTTATTTCCCTGTTGGTTGCTAACGGCCCAGTCCTGTCCTAATCCACCCTTGGGGAAGTCGCCTGCAGCCATCCGTCTGTGATCTGAATTGAGAACAAGGTGTTCCCAGCAGCCTCGAAGGAGGCCTCAAGTGGGACTCTGAGCCGTTTGGAAGTGCCTTCACGCTTCCTCACTGGGGTCTGGCACAGGGCCGGGCTCAGAGGGCCGGATGGGGCCTCATTCGTCTCCTTAGCTTCAGCGCTCAGCACAAGGCTGGCCTCTTGTGGTTCTCATAAATCCTGAACAAAATAGTTTTAAACAAACAAAAAAAAGTCATACACCTTGGGTGTCATCTCGCCGGCACTTTATCTGATGGCTGGGGCCCGGAGAAAGACAGTAGCTCATCCAAGGCCACCAGCCCTTTAGTGGCAGCGATTGGACCTGTTCACTTCTCCCTGGCTCAGATATGTATTGCGATTCTAATTTTTAAAGTGCCGATAATGGAGATTTCACGTTAGCTGGGGGAAGGGTAACAGTGGAGTGGATATTTTGGGTGTAGGGCGCCCCTGCCCCAAAACCATGCCAGAGAGTATCTGGCTACAAAGGCCATAAGGCAGGGGTGACCAGCCTCTCAGCATCTCTGGGCCACAGTAAATACATTGCAACACGTAGTCACAAAAACATCTCATAATGTTTTAAGTAAACTTACCATTTTGTGTTGGGCTGCATTCATAGCCACGCTGGGCTGCATGCAGCCTGCAGGCCATGGGTTGGACACTCCTGCAAGGGTATCATTCGACCTCCTTAGTTTACATTTGGGGAAACTGAGGCCCAGAGAGAGGTAGTAGCCTGCTCGGGGTCCCCAGAGAGTGGGAAGCAGAGAGGCGGCCACAAGGCCCACTTTCAGTGAGAAGCAGTAAGGTGGGTGGCTCTTCCCCTCAGCCCACTGCCTCGTGTTCAAAGAAAGCCAGTGTGAACAATGGTTTCCTGAGGACGTTTTGGTTTTTAATGATGTCAAGGGAAAGGGCCGTTCCCGGAACTGTGTGTGCCCACGTGATGTCTGGAGTTGGGCCTGGCACAGCTGCTTCAGGCGAAAGCCACAGGGTCCTATTTATAGGCCGATGTGATTAGGTTGATGTGGTCAGGAGAGGCCCGCCTGCCCTCTCTGCCCAGCCCAGCGATGGCGGAGGAGGAGGCCCTCGGGGGCGATTCCGACCCATGGGTGAGTAGCAAGGGACCTGGGGTGGTCCCTGAAGCTCGCTCAGAGCGGGGATGCAGGGAGGCCTCGGGGGAGGTCCCAGTCCTGACTCCTGGGTCCGGGGCCGGCAGGCCCTCTGCAGAGACGCAACCAGTTCCTATCCTGTTCTCTTTCTGCTTAAAAGTCCTTCTCTGCCTCCTACCAGTTCAGGATTCCTGCTCGCCAGGTCCCTTCCCCACCCACCTCTGCGCCTTTGCTGTTGCTGTTCTAGCCACCTGACTTGCCTGTGGCCAGTTCCCCAAAGACAAACCTGCGTTCATTCTTCAAGGCTCTGCTCAAATGCTCCTCTTTGTGGCTTGTCAGGTCCCGGGTGCTCCCTGGTTTGTGTCACCTGAGCGATGACTCAAGTTCATGTGCGCTCTCCCCTGGGCCAGGAAGTCCTGAGGAAGGACCTGACATAGAGGAAGAAAAGGAGAAAGGCATTTGTGACCGAGCACCTACTCTGGTCATTCATTCACCTTACATGTCTGATGAGGTATGATCTGTGCGCCACACTCCACATGGCAGGTATGTTTTAAAGGTGCGTAGGAGTGAGAGTGAGCCTTCAGAGTCAGGTCGTCCTGGATTCAGACTCTGCCCTGCACTTTTTTTTTTTAAGATTTTATTCATTCATTTTTAGAGGGGAAGGAAGGGAGAAAGAGACAGGGAGAGAGAAACATCAATGTGTGGTTGCCTCTCACATGGCCCTCACTGGGGACGTGGCCTGCAACCCAGGCATGTGCCCTGACCGGGAACCGAACCTGCAATGCTTTGGTTCGCAGCCCGCGCTCAACCCACTGAGCCACACCAGCCAGGGCTGCCCTGCACTTTTTAACAGTCATCCCTGGGCTGAACCTCTCTGAGCCTCAACTTTCCCATGGTTTCGGGAAGCATTGTCATCAAGATAAAGCTTCTAAGTACTCGTGTTACTCGGTCCATAATGAGCTTCTGTGTGCCTAATAGGAATGACTTACAGGTGGGGAAACTGAGACTCCGTACAAGGAAGCCCTTTCTCTAGGGCCCCACAGGAGCCAGCGGCCAAGAAGAGAGGCCAGATCTTAGTGTCCAACTCCGCCCTTTGTTCTCCTCCCTCCCTCTCTTAGCCCCCTGGGCCTATTCTGTTCCCCAGATCGGGGAAGCTTTGTTTTGGGGGATTGTTTTTCCTAAGAAGTTTCCTCTGTGGTGCCACGGATGACTCAGAGCCCTGAGTCACCAGGAGGCCCGAGGGCCAGGGAGGAGTGGGGCAGGGGAGGAGGGAAAGGAGAGAAGGGACCAGCAAGGGGGTCCCAGTTCCAGCTCTGGTGCTCCCATTGCTCCATCGGCTACTAGGTCAGACAAGGCACCTCCCTGTCCTGCCTGGCCTCAGTTTTCCCAAATGTGAAAGGCAACGTTGGGCTTTGATACGTGGTTTCCAGTCCAGGCTAAGCCTCAGAATCCCAGGTTCCCGGGCCCCACCCTGACCTGCAGCAGACTCAGAGCTGGGCGTGGGGCCTGGGAATCCACGTGCTCTGGAGCTCCCCAGGTGCTTCTGCCTCGCGCCCGATCTGCAGAGGGGCAGGGAACTGACTGCGCAAGGCTCCCTCCTCTGGGCCTCAGAGGGGCTGTGAAGCCCCCGTCCCCAACACTCCACCACCTCGGAGCCCCTTCTTTGCCGAGTTCTTTGTCAGAGTGGCACACAGGAAGTGTATAGGCTTTTCTTCTCTTTAAAACAGTTTTGTTGAGTATCATTTCCCTAAATTGTTGAAGTAAATTTATGTGTAATTTACATACCTACAATTCACCCGGTTTAATTACTTCATTGATTTTTAATACACTTACAATGTTGTGCCTCCACTCCCACAGTTCTGTCTGAGAACATTCCCGTGACCCCTAAAAGGTGCCCATGCCTGCGTGCTGGCTGTCCCCACACCCACCCCGTCGCCTGTCACTAATCCGCTCTGTCTTTCTGAACGCCCAGACCTGTGTGCACCCCCCCGGCTTCTCCCTTTCTGGCTGTGTGACCTCATGCAGGTTACTGCCCCTCTCTGAGCCTTGGATTTCTCCTTAGTCGGAGAGGGAATAATGACATCCTCCTCGTAGCCTATTGTTTGAACTTCACTAATGTGATTGAGTGTGTGCTGCACAGTGGGAGCTGGGGACGTGGGAGCCTGACCTGTGGTATGCCGAGCATCTGTACCAGGCACTAGGCTAAGCACCTTCAGTGCATTATCTCTCACTTCCCCCAGCAGCTCTTATTAGGTGAGTGCTGATACAATTTCTGAGACATTGAGAAGGGAGGTAACTTTTTCCAGGCTGCATAGGTAATGGTGCGTAGGGTTGGGGGTCTGTCCCAGGCCCTCCTGCCTTAACCTTTCCACCGCAGATGGGAGTCCTGGCTCGAGGGACACCACTTGTGGGCCCAGGGCAAGGTTGTGGCACACACTTCCAAGGGACAGGACCTGATACAGTGGACATGGGCTTCCGAAGAGGGTGTGTAGCACAGAGTGCGTATCATGCAACAGATGTGACATGGTGCATGGAGCATGATCCAAGGAATGAGTGACATGGGACGCAGTACCTGGAACATGCATCAGAGCAAACACGCAGGACAAGGCTTGGGGAACACAGGGCCTGGGAGGGGGCACAGAGAGCATGGTGTATGTGACACTTGGTACGGTACACGGTATATGACGTGGGGATGCGGTACCCAGGGTATAGCACTTGCGATGCAACAATGGGACACAGAAAGGCCTTTTTCATGGCAGTGCCTGGGGCCCCAGCACACAGTGGCAGGGGCCAATTTTCTCTTTCCACAAGGGTCTGTCTGTGTTCCGCCACCTCCTCCCTGTGTCTTCGCATGCCAAAGACTGGGTGTGTCCTAGAGGACTGGGGCCCAGTACCTCCCACCACCTACTGGCTCACACAGGGAGCAAGTCTTGGGGCCAAGTCCATGGCTCAGGAAGAGCCTGCCAGGCCCCCAGAACCTGTCTCTCAGAAGCAGCTATGAGCCCCAGCACTTGGCTAGCCAGAGCCTAGTAATTTTCCTGTAAGCCATCTTCCCTGCCACTCCCCTCCCTGGCTGCCACTGCTGGCTGTGAGCACTGCGTTCCAGTGCTCTGGGAGAGAGTCGGCTCTGCCACTGGGGCGGAGGCACAGGGAGGAGGCAGCTATTAGCAACCTGGTGGTTCCCGAGCCCTCCTGGCTTCTGGTGCCCACTCCTTCATCTTCCCATCTGCACAAGAGCCTCCAATAGCTTGCTTGATGCACTGAGGCTCGGAGAGGCCAAGAGCTGGCCCAAGGTCACACAAGTCAGAGGCAGAGCTGAGGCTAGACCCCAGCTCTCCCGCAGGCAGGAAACTGAGGATGTATAGAGGCAAGGTTAGATGGCACAGAGGCTGTTGTTGGGGGGTGGGTAGGTGATGCAGCTGCAAGAGCACGTGGGCACCAGATCGTAGAGGACCTTAGGTGCCAAGCTGGGGGGTCCTGTCTGCTTTCAGTGTGCACTGGGGGCCGTGGAAGGGTCTGGAGCAGGGAATGGTGCAATCTCCAGGGATAACAGGAGAGCCGAAGGCAGTGAGGAAGCTGGTGCGGTGGTTTCAGAGGAAAGATGGGGACCCAGGACCAGGAACTCCAAGTGCTGGATTGTGGGGGTGGGAAGCGAGTGGGAAACAGGCAGTGCACAGGGCTGCAGCTCCGGCCTCAGCCCTAGGTGCATTCCCGTGGGATGACTCTGGGTAGGCCCTGCCCAGAGTCACTGAGGGTTCTGGAAGCCCCCAGAGGGACCGGCACTGGGGGATGATGCCAGTGGCTGGTGTCTCCCTGGAAGTGAGGCTGGGGCACACCCCGGGAGAGGAGACAGCACCGTTCTGGAGCCCTGCTGTGTGCCAGGCACGGGGTTCTGTGTGCCAGGCTCCTTGAATCCTTCCAGCTAGATATGCTTGTCCTCTGACCCAGGAAAGGAGCAGCGCATTCCAGTACCCTGCTTCTGTTTGCACTTAAAGGGGGAGAGTACTTTGAAAACCTATTAAAGTGAAAAGGATTAGTCATAATGAAAAATATCTTTGAATCTCTGGAAGTTCTATCGTAGTTAAGAATTTGAGAGCCATTGCAAAGAATTTCTCACCATGCTATAGAGCATTTGTAGTTTTTCCGTAAGTGATCTGTACTAGAATCAAGTGCTGGCAAGTCTGTGACACAGTCTTGTCGTTCTGTCCCCAAGGACACAGGCTTGGAGAGGTTGAGTCACTTGCCCAGGGTCACCCAAGTAGTACGTGACAGGGCTAGGGTCAGATGGTGACTCCAAAGCCCTTATTCTTTTGGGTGAAGCAGGCTAGAGGAGAGGGGAATGTGTCATCAGGAGAGACTCGTGGAGGGGCGGGATGAAAGGCACCCTTACGTGCTGGCTCGAGGCCCTCTCCTGAGATGCCTCCCCATCCCCGGCACCAGCCACCACCCTGGGTCCCTGGGCCTTGACTGGGACCCTTCAGCCCTCCCGTTCTCTGGATGCAGGGATGCAGATGTAGAGGTCAAGGGTGGGCATGTGGGCCAGTGGCCTGTGTGTGTGCACAGCCTGGACAGATGGTGGGGGCTCGTCTTTGGATGTTATGCTTACTGAGCACCTACTGTGTGTCAAGCACGATGCCTGGGGCTCCCAGACATCCCACAGGGTAGAAGTCATCGCCCCATCTTACAGAGGAGGAACATGGAACTCTGCAGAAGGGCTACTTGCCAAGGGCATGTACACCCCAGGCATCCCCTGTATCCTGTTGGCTGGAAGGTCATGCACCCCTTACCCTGTTGGTCATTCTTGGCATCCTGAGCTTACAGAGGCTCAGCCCCTGCTCCTGGGGGAAGGAAACTGGCATTTTCGAACATCTATTTTATGCCAGGCATGGTCCTAGGATCTTCCACGCTTATGGTCTCACTCAACCCTTTCCACGTGCCTTTGAGAAAGGCATGTGTACTTCAGTTTTATACCTAAGGAGCTTCAGTCTCAGAAAGAGAATCTTACCCAGGCCCCTTTGTAGGTACATACTCGGTGCCCAGTTCCGTGCTTAGCCCCAAATGTGCTTGACCTGATCAGATTCCCACCACAGCCCTGGGAAGGTGAAGTAATCCCCGCCCGAGGAAGCAGAGGCTCAGAGGGCAAGAGCCACATGTTCAAGCCACACGGTTAGAAAGCGGTGGGTCAGGAACTTACACCCAGGTCTTTCTGGCCAGAGCTCTTCCCACCACAGTCACGCGCGTTGTTTTCCTGCTCTTGGAAAGCCCTTCCTCTGCGGCGCAGGGAGCGGCCTCCCAGGCTCCTGCGCCTTCTGGCTCTGGCTACGGCATCTGAGGCCCTGTCTTCCAGGGCGTTTGCTGGTGGAGAGTCTGTCCCACCTTCTGCTGGTCCTGTGGTCGCGGTGCCTGCATCTGGGCCTCCGTGTCGTGCTGCTGATTTGTTTGTGCATGGGCTGCCCTACTGGTGGGCTCCAGGGTGCCAGAGGGGCCAGCACAATTGTCCGCAGTCCAGCCTCCCAGGAACGGAACAGCGCTGGCTTACAGAGAAGGGGAAACAGGGTGAAGTGGGCCCTGGCAGGCAGGGCCCTGGGCTCACACCCATGGTCAGATCTGGCTGCTTCCAGGGCACGGGGTCAGGAAGTGGTGGGGCCTGGCCCGCTCTGAATGTCCTGCCCTGGCTCTCAGCACTAGGTGGGGTTGCCTCCGGAAGCTGGGCACAGGCCAGTGGCTCTGGTCCCTGGGATAGTTGGCCCCCTGGAGGTGGCTTCAGCCAAGCCCCACTGCCGTCTCCCTAGTGACTGTCCACACCCTAGACAGACTGTGCCAACACAGAGAGAGAGCCAGCTGGCCCTTCCAGGGGGCCCTGTCGTGTCGTGGAAACAGGCTCAGCCTTGGCCCGATCACCAGGAGACCTGGGTTCTAGGGCTGCTCTGCCAGGTACTTGCATGGGATTCTGAGAAGTGACACTGTCATTCTTGGCATCATCATCTACAAAGAGAAGATGGACCAATGGACATGCTGTTAATCAGTCCTACTGTGTGCAGTGTACCCCAGCCATCTCCCTCCAGAGCTCCTGACTGTCCTGCAAGTGGGCATCACTATCCGTATTGACAAATGAGGGACCCAAGGCTTAGGGAGGGACAGTAACTTGTTCCAGGTGACACAGCCGGCCCTGAACTCGAGAATCTCACTGTGGAGTCTGGAACCTTTCTCCTGCCCCACTTGCTCTCAGGTGGTACACCAATGCTGAACAAAGGCCTCTGCAAAGAAGCAGGCAGTTCAAGAAGAAAGGGGCTCACTGGTGGGGAGCTCCTATTGTGTGCCAGCCCTTGGGCCCCCTCACTGCCCTGCAAGCGACGTATCATCCTCCCATTGTATAGACAAGGAAACCGAGGCCCTGGTCACAAGTCCATGGGGCTCTCCAGACCACACTGAAGCCCTGTCCCGTTTCACGAGTTTCATAACTGGTGTGTCTGGTAGCTGACCACTGTCCCAGTTAGCAAAGCCCTAGCCAGAGGGGTGGGTGTTCCCACGAGGGCTCAGAGAACAGTGTGAGCCAGGAAGCAAACAAGCTGCGAGCAGGGGCCTCCCATGAGTGCCGGTTTCTGGGAAATTCAGAACAGTGTTTGGGGCAAAGAGAAAGAACAGGGCGGTGTCTCCTAGGCTGGCCAGGGGCCTTTTGTACACTGTGGCCCAGAGGGGAGGGTGAGGTCGTCTCCTCCAGACGCTGGGAGGCCCAGAGAAGCTGGGAGGCCCAGAGAGACGTGGCAACTAGCCCAAGGAGCCAGAGGGAGCAAGGCTGGAGCTAGCTGTGGGGGTTCTGGGGCCAGCTACAGGGGAGGGGTGGGAGCTATACAGCTCCTTCGTGGGGGTAGACACCAGAAAGCTGCCTACTGTGTGTGTGGCACTGGGTGAGAGCCAGAAGCTCCCCAGATCAGGGGTTAGAGAAGGGAAGGGACTAGGGTGCACTCATATCGTGAGGGGTGGCAGGGCCAGGCGGCCTCTGCAGGCACAGAAACCATACCTGACCCGAGTGCCCATGAGTGCCGTAGAGTGTAGCTGCCACAGTCCATCTTCCACTCAGTGGCCACAGCTGGGGATCTTCCTGGGACATGCCTTTGCCCTGGGTGCTCACACAGGTGTGTGGAGGGCTGGAGCGCTTCCCGATGCAGCCTCCTGCCCTGACCCGGGAGGTGTGGTGGGGACGGCTGCCCCAGAGACTCCTGGCTGCCCGGCCTGGCTTGGGCTTGACTGGTTTAGCAACTGTAACCCTTTACCTGGAAAGGACACTGCTGCTCCCTGCCTAGACCGGACGGTGCCAGGAGGTCCTGCCTGATCTCTCCAGACAGAGGCAGGGACAGGAGCTACCACACTATGTTTGAGTCTCAGCAATGCCTCTTTCCAGCTGGGGGACCCTGAGCAAGTGACCGAATCTTCCTGAGTCTCAGTTTCCCCGTATGGATAATGGGAGCTTTAATGCTCTTTTCCCCGGTTGCTGTGAAGAGACTGAGTCTTGGACCCCCCACCTTCCCTCTTCCTTCCCACCTCCTGCCTTCCCTTTCTTCTCCCAGAGATGTCTGGGCCCAGAGGAGAGGTGGCATGCTGCCACTGGTGGTGGTGGTGCCTCCCACAGGGCAGGGGCCCTGGACTGTCAGATTCGGAAGGACCTGTGGATGGGAACCCTGAGGCTCAGAGATGTATAGGTGCTGGATGCGGCTGCACAGCCAGTATCTGGGAATGCCACAGCTGGGAATAGCATAGCAGCCTACCCATCTTTTGCAATGGAGACATGAGGCCCAGAGGAGGATGGTGACTTGCCCAAAATCACCCAGGATGTCAGTGGCAGAGTCTGGCCTAACACTGGGGCCTCTTCCTTCCTACCCAGGGACCTTTCTCCTGTACCCCAATCCCCCCACTCTCCTGCACTCAACAGGCAGGGGCCAGCATATAAGACCATGCTGCCCCCATCACAGGCCTCCACACATCTCTGCCCCGCAGCAAGAGTTCCCAGGCTGTGGGCTCTCCAAGGGCAGGGGCCCGGGCCCGTTCACCGCGTCTCCAGTGCTGAGGGCCCCCGCTCCAGAGCTGTGTGGCAGGCAGAGCCACACGGCATTTGCGATCATTAATCAGAGAGCCAGTCACCCTGGACTGCTAGTCAGGCCCCTGGGGCCAAGGCCGAGCCACGGCAGCCCTCTGTTAATCACCAACTGAGGAGGTCAGGGCCACGCTGCTCCAGGAAGGGACTGCACAGCGGGGCCAGCGGCCGGCCCCATGCTCCCGCTGGGGGCTGGGCTGACGAGGAGATTCCTTCTTCCTATTTGTCTGGATTTTCCAGATTGTCTATTGAGCAGGCATCACTTGAAGCATATTTTTTAAAGGTAGTATTTCTAGATCAGTGTTTTGTTGAAAAAAAAAAACAAAACAAAACACCCATGACATTAGATACATACTTGTAAATTGTTTTTAACCAACCCCAGAGCAAGTTTTTTTTTAAGCAAGTATATTAAGGTATAATTTACCTACCATAACGATTCACCCATTTGAATGCACAGCACTCTGAATTTTAGTAGCGTTTTCGGTTGTGTGATCATCTCCACCATCCAGTGTTAGAGTGTTCCTGTCACCCTCGAATGTGTCATCTCCCTGACTCCAGGGAACCTGGCGCTCGCTCGCTGCAGCCTCCGGCAGCCTGCGCAACAACTGTCTCTCCTTTCATCCCGTCCAAGCAAACGGCCTTGACAGTTTTCTGTTCATCTTCCTTGACTTTTTTCAAGGGTGTATGCAAAAACAGATAGTCTTCTAAAAAAGAGGAAAGGAGCCAATAGATACACGGCTTGCTTTTTGTGCTTGGAGATCTCTCTGTGGTTACGGAGCGCCTACTGTGTGCCAGGCACGATCAGATCTGGCTCATTCTGAGTTCACAGCTGCAGAGTGGTCCATTGTATGGCGGCTCCGTAATTTATTTAACCAGGAAATCTGGGTCCTGTCCAGTTTTCTCCAAACAATGCTTCAGTGAACACCCTTGCACGTGTATTTTTGTGTGCCTTAGTAAGTAATTCTGAAGGAAGTGGGTCTGTGGTTGCATTGTGTGTTTTGAATCTGGGCAATCAAATTGCTATCCAGAGAGGTGAAAGCTGGTTTACGCTTCCATCGGAGCACGGGAGAACTGTGGGGTTTTTCTAATCCTCCAAGCCTCCGGAATGCCTAAGGAGAGGGGAGGGCTCTCAGAATTGGCGCCCGAGCTGGCCCACTGCAGGCTCCACAGGCCCCGAGAACTCAGCATCTCTCTGTGACCACCATCCGCCCACCTCAGACAGGCACTCTTCCACGCAGCACATGGGCCCCCGAGACTCCTGCCGCCCTCCCGGCCTCCTCTCCTCTTGCCCCCTGTGTTTCAGGCCGGATCCCCCCACCATTCGCCCATGCGGCCTGTGTTTGCTTGCCCTTTGCCCACGCTGGCCCCTCTCCGAAAATGCCTTTTCTTAATCTCCCTCCTGCCTGTCCTTCAATGCCCAGCCTGCAAATCGTTTTCTCCACGGAGTCTTCTTAAAATCCTCACACTCTGGAATCGTCTTCACTCTGTGTGAGTTCCCGTAGCCCTTCATCCGGCCCACAGGCCCTCTTCAGCAGGAGGGAGCTACTGTGGAGGGTGGAGGGCAAACTTGAGCCTGGTTATTCGGAAGCTGGGCTGCAGGAGCAGCTGGGGTGGGCGACTGTTGGCCGTGGGGCGGGGGGAGGGGGGAGGGGGGCTCCCATGGACCTAGCTGTCAGATGGCCCGTTTTCACACGCAGAGACCGATTGAGCCCTCAGAAACTACTGTACCCCTTGGTAGGTGAGGCAACCAGAGGCGTAGGAGAGGAAAACAGCCTGCACACAGTGGAGGTGGGAACCAAAGCCAGGTCCCTGACTCCCCAGCTCACTTTCCTGTCATGGCACAGGACTGTGGGGAGTGGGAGGGGGTGCTGGGACCCAGCGAGACCTTGGAGGTAGAGAAGTTGGGTCCAGCAGGGTGGTGGGATCGGGGAGAGAGGGGCTGGCTGGTGGGACTAGGTGAGTCGGGATCGCACTTCTCCTGACCCACGGACTGTGTGCCTCAGCGTGGGAGGTGCAGGGATGGGAAGGGGGCGGAGGAGTGGGGAGAAGCCTTACAGCCCTGTCTTCTCTCGGGGAGCCAAGAGATAGGATCTAGACACCCCCCCCCAAAAAATAGTCCCACCCCCAAAACAAAACAAAATTGGAAACAACTACAAAAAGCAGCAGGCGTTGGAACTTAAGACTTGAAGGTGAACCCTGACATCATCAGGGGTAAATACTCTGCCCCTGGGGAGAAATACTGGGGTTGAGAGAGAACAAATGGGCACAAAGACGTTACTTGAAGTCTTGGTAAAAATAAACATTTAAACAATAAAAACTTTCTTGATTGTCACACCTGGAACCAATGCAAAGAAATACTGAAGAAAAAGGAATAAAAACTTTTTAAAAAGAAGAAAAGGGGAGGGGGTGGTCTTGACTGGAGGAAAGCCTGCAGCTGCGGGAGGGGAGAGGTCTGCCTGCCCCTTCGTGGGTCCTGCTGGCCCAGGGGTGCAGGCCGCCCCGCGCTGTGGTGGCAGCCCGTGCTGCTCGGGTGGTCAGGCCGCCCCGCAGTGCCTGGGCTCGAACCGTGGCTGTTCCGTTTCCTGGGGCTGCGCGGGTGGGTTGTGTACCCTGCACGCAGTGATCCATCCCCTCTGTAAGGTGCGGCCGTCGCCGTACCCACGCTGTGAAGGATAAAGGATGTTACGAAGCGTGGAAAGCCTTCATTAAATGCTGAAGATGTTAGGTGTGGATGTGGGAGTGGTCTTGCATGGGTCACACAGGAGGCTGAGCTGGACTCCCTCACTTTCGTGAAGGCGCCCATTTAGGGTGCACAGAGGCAGCGCCTGGTGCACGCTAAGCTCTGTGCCTGGTCTCCGCCCCCCTGAGCCGCGGGGGTGGGGGTGTGGGAAGGGGCGGCCACGCCCGATTGGGTTGGTCCGGTGCGAACCCAGCTGTCTCCAAAATCCAGGCCAGATCCCCGCCCCTGGCGGGCCCTCGGGCGGGCGGGGGGGGGGGGGGGGCCGGACTCGGCCCTGCCCCCGAGCTGTCCTTGCGGGGCGGTCCCGACTCGGGCGGGATGGGCCAGCGACTACTTAAAAGCAGTGACCGGGGACGCGGCGGGTGCCGGCTGGGTCTCCTGCAGTCGCTGCCGCCATGGCTCCGCAAAGCTCCGCGCCCGCGATGCTCTGTGCCCTGGTCTTGGCGCTGTGCGCGCTGTCGCCGCAGGCCCGTGTGGCCACCGCGTCGCGGGGGGGATCGCGGGTGGCGACCCCGGCACCGCAGACTCAAGGGCGGGTGAGTGCCCAGGGGGCCTGGGGGCTCCCGGAGTAACTCTCTATTGTAAGTTCTTGCAGATACAGCACTAGGAAAAGGGGAGTAATTCAGGTCTAGAATGGAAAAACTGTTTTGTTGCTTTGTAAGTATCTCTTGCTGCCTCCGCGGCTCCCATGGATGCGGGTGGGAGCCTCGGGGACCTGGCTGTTTCCCTCCCTAGAGGCTAACCTCGCCTTGGCCGGATTTCTTTTTCTTCCCCACCTTGGGATTTCTGACCCATCCCTGCCCCCTGATTTGTCCTTTTCTCCTCCAGTGTCTCTTTCCCTCTGCCCGATTTCTCTCCTTTCCTCTTCTCATTTCTCCCATTTCAGATTTCTCTTATTCCTCCGATTTATTTCTGCCTTGCCAATATTTTCTCCCTCTTCCGTGTATGATCTTGCCTCTGCCTGCTTATCATCATTACCATTATTTGTTCTCTCTGTTATCTCAGTCCCGTCTGGTTTCTCCTCTTTCCTGTTGCTCTTTTTATGTTTCTCCACCCCTCTGCCTGAGTTCTCTCCGTCTGGTTTCTCTGACCTCTCCCACCAGATCTGTTCTCCGGCCAGGGGACCCGTGCCTGCTGAGTTCTGACCTTTGGCCCCAGGCTAACAGTCCCACTCTGCCGCATCTCCAGCCCTCCTGCATGCCTGACGGCCTTTCCCCCATCCTTGACCGCCTGGTCTCCAGCAGGCTCCTGCAGACCCTGGCTGCATCCTCTCCACCTTTCCAAGAAATGGAATTTGGGGGTGGGGTGCCGGGGGGCAGGAGGGAGGAGGCAGACAGCGCAGGAGGCCACTTGGGCTAAGTCATTTAGACCCTCCTCGGGGTGTGGTGGGGGCATGGGTGGGGCATGGGAAAACCTTCCCACTTCCAAAGAGCCAAAGCAAACAGGCTGCGTGGTCTGGGCCAGTCTCCCCCCCTCTTTGGGCCCCAGTTTCCCTACCTGTAGAATGCGGTTGAATGATGAGCTCTCCTAGGAGCCTTCTAGTTCTAAGAGCCACTGAGGATGCTGGGAGGGAACACAGTGAGCCCCTGGGGACCCCCGGATTTACCATTTCCATCTGAGGGGGTCTCCCCGTGCTCCCAGAGGTCGTGTTCTTAGAGCTTGGGGCAGTTCCTCCTACACCACTTCCTCGCTGGGGACCCTGGGCAGAGTCACTTCGCCACTCTGTCCCTCGGTTTTCCCAACCAATTGGCACTCAGAAGGGAAGAAAAGAGGGAGCACCCTTTGCTTCCCCGTGACCGGGGAGCCGAGTGGGAGAGACAGACGCTTGGCCAAGGGCAGAACCTGGAACCTGCACTCCGCTCTGTTTGCTCTCTCACCCAGAGCGCGAACTGGAGGGGTCTGCTTGCAGAAGGGGCCAGGCCTGCCTTGGGGGTGGGGAGACTCAGAGGCTCAAGTGCGATGCTCTTGGTGCTAGAAACCACCCTCCCTCGTGCCCTGGGCTCTCTCTCTCCCCACCAGGGCCACGGCCCCTGATCAGGCTCTGCCCCGTCTCTTCCAGCCCAGCAGCATGGTGGTGGAACACCCCGAGTTCCTCAAGGCGGGAAAGGAGCCTGGCCTGCAGATCTGGCGTGTGGAGAAGTTTGACCTGGTGCCTGTGCCCACCAACCTTTACGGAGACTTCTTCACAGGTGACGCCTATGTCATCCTGAAGACGGTGCAGCTGAGGAATGGGAACCTGCAGTACGACCTCCACTACTGGCTGGGTGAGGCCAGACCCCAACCCCGTAAAGCACAGCGCTTTGCGGTGTCCCAGCAGCCCCACGGGAGCTGAGTGACTGCTGAGCATCAAGTGTGTGCCAGGCCCGTGGCTAGGGATTACACCCCCCCAGACCCTAGAGCCAGCCTGTTTGAGTTGGAGCCTTGCCCTGTCCTTTGGCAAGTCACTCAGTGCCTCTGTGAAGTGGCCATGATGGGGGCACCCCACTACCTCTCAGGGATGTTGTGAGGGTTAAACAAGCTCAAGTTAGTACAGCACTCAGAATTTGGGGTGACCTGGGGACCCTGAGCCCCCTCCATAGCTTTCCTGGCCCTGCTCCCACCGTGCCCCGGTTTACCCTCCAGAGTCGGGAGCCTGGCGTCCCTGCCGCAGCTCTGCTGAGTGACTTTGTAAGTCCTTCCCCCTCCCTGAGCCTCAGTTTCCTGAGCTGCATTGCTGCTCCCAGGCACGACTTCATGCTCAGCAGGGTTGAGTGAGTGCAGGGGGACAGGCAAGGAGGTGCGTGTAGGGAAGTATGTTGGAGCTGGGAGGACTCTTAGAGACCACAGAGTCTGGCCTCCGCCTTCCCGTTATACAGGTAAATTAACTGAGGCTCATGGAAGGCAGGGGTTTGCCCAGCTTCTACAGCCGGTGCTGGGGGCTCTGGGCTCCTCCTCGGCAGGAGGCTGGGACTCCTCTCCAGAAGCCGGGCTTACGCTGCTCTGACATCCCCTAGGCAATGAGTGCAGCCAGGATGAGAGCGGGGCGGCCGCCATCTTCACCGTGCAGCTGGACGACTACCTGAACGGTCGGGCTGTGCAGCACCGTGAGGTCCAGGGCTTCGAGTCGGCCACCTTCCTCGGCTACTTCAAGTCTGGCCTCAAATACAAGGTGGGTCCCCGGGCAGTGGGGACAAATGCACCAGTGGCAGGACTCATTCGGGTCCACTCTCCTTTCAGCCTTGTGGGGTGGTGTGGGCAGATAGGTCAGAGCTCAGCCTTTGCAGTTGGCCGGCCCTGGGTTTGGATCCTGTACCCTTCCTGTGTGACCTTGGACAAATCACTCTTCCTCTCTGAGTCTCTGGTTCCTTATTTAAAATGAAGAGAGGAAAATTCCCAATCATTTTACAGTGTTGTCTTCCTAACCTCAGCAGAAAGCGGGGGCCGTGGGTGGAGACTCGGCCTCTCACTTGTCCTGGCACCCCCGAACTCTTGTACCCTGCCAACAGAGGGTTCCAGGTTAGGTATTTGAAAGGACACCCTGGATCACATTCCTCTTTCTGTTCATTAGAATCCCCCTTGAACTTGAACTCTAAGGAGTCTGAACCAACACAGATTTCTCTTCCAGGTCCCAGCCAGGTGGGGCTGAGCACAATCAAGCTAGGAGCCCTGGGAGGCTGTGCCCTGATATGCAGTGAGACATTTGGCAGGCCGCTTGGCCTCCCTTTCCTCTTTGGTTACAGGAGAGCGAGTTATACCTGCCCTTCTGGCCTCGGCAGAGGATTTAGTGGAGGTGTAGCTGGGAAATGCCTCGCATGGGGGTTGGCACCTTGGAAGGGCTCAGGCAAAGCCGTGGTTTTACGAAGCTGGTGTTCTCTTTGGTGGGGACAGGGAGGGGATCACAAGCTTTGATGGACCTTAATATCAGAGTCCAGATCTCTTATTTTCAGGGATGGAAGGGGAACTGAGGCACAGAGTGATTAAACAGTTTGCCCAGGGTCGCACAGCAAGTCAGTCCCACGGCTGGGACTAGAACCCAGATCTCCTGACTCCCAGCATTCTTTTCATTACACCAGCCTGTCTCTCAAGCTAAGTTGCTGATGTTGATGCACCATGTGATTTTATAAAAATCATTGTCCCTCTCTGGGCTCAGGGTCCTTTGTGTAAACAGGGTGGTGACGCTGTCTGCCCAATGAAGCACAGGGAGTTGGATGATGGGAAAGTGCTAGTGAGGCTGAGATAGCAAAAGACAGGGTGTGTGCTGGGCTGGGCCTTGGGCCCCAGGCTTGGCAGAGCTGGATTCCAGGAGCTCACTAGCGCCCCCTGTCGGCCAGTTCACACGTGCCCACAGCTCCTGCAGAGCTGTCCAACTCTCCCTCCTTCCTTTGTCCCATTCTGGGGCTGTGGTACCTTGAAGGAGGAGAGGTGAAAGCGTCCCCTGACCTAAAGAAGTACCCGGCCTTTTTGCAGCTCCTGGAGCAGGAAGTGGAAAGAGCGCTTGACCAGGAGCCGGAGAGACTGAGGTTCTGGTCCCAAGGCCACACGTCTCTAACTGTGAGGCTCTGGCCAGTTGTGTGCCTATGGGTGTGCGCGCTCACACATTCCCCATTTGGGATTCGTTCAGCAAACATTTATCGATTATGTAACAAGTGCCTGCTTATTGTTGCTGTTTTGTGGACAAGTTAAGCAGCTTGTCCTCCGACCTCTCCCACCAGATCTGGTAAGTGACGGAGCTGCGATTCAAACCTAGGTGTGAAGGGCCAGCACGGATCTGGTTCAGAGTGGACACTTCAGGGTCCCCTGGTCCATGATCTTAGCTCAGATGAGGCCTAGGAATCTGCATGTGTAGCAAGCCTGTTCCATCTCCTGGGGATTTTTCTGGGATGTTTTTGGCCCATACTCCGAGGAGTGGGTTCCCAAAGCAGGCCCAGATTTGGGACTTCAGTCCTGGAAGTTCCTGGCTCCTGGTGCAAATGTGAGGTCCCAGGCTGGTCCTGTTTTGCACCCTCAGCAAGTCCTCCAGCTGCCCCCGCACTTGGCAGGCTCAGCCCAGGGTTCTCGGCCTGGAGCCCTCATCAATTATAGATCCCCGAGGAGCAGAGCTTGTTATGCAAGACTTGTTCCTGTGAAAGCCTGCACCTCAGAGCCACTTCTGTGCTCAGGTGGGAGAAGGGGCAGGGAGGGGACAGGAGCCGCGAGAAGGGCTGTCACGGGGCCTGTCTCGTCTTGTTCTACAACCTGCAAATCCTCTTTAGAGTCTGCACTTTTCAGAATCCATTGAGCGCTCCTCCTCCCCCTTTCCCTGCTTTTCCTGGTTTCCTCCTTGACTCCAGACAGAACCCCAGAGACCCCTTGGGCTGGGTTATTTGAAACCCTTTGTTCAAACACAGTCTGGGCTGGCTGATCCCAGACACCCCTGACCTCCAGGAGCACAGTGGGAGACTCGCTGAATCACTCGAACCCTTCCCCTGTCGCTCCCAGTTCTCAGACGGGGAACTCCGCCTTAGAGGGGGGGAGGGGGCCAGCCCCAGTCACTCGTTTTCCTGTGTGTTATAAACAGTTCAACATTTAAAAAATGTAAATCTTTATATATATTTTTTCTTCTGACTGCAAGGATGATATGAGCTTATTGTAAAGTGTCAAACATTATAGAAATATAGGTTTTCAAAAGTAAAAGTCCCCCCATGATTCTGCTCTTGGAAATGTACACTGAATGGTGGGTAATTTCTCTATGTGAATGTATAGATATATATATATTTGAAGAGATACAGAACTATCTATATTTATGATATATATGTATCATTACTTTAATTTGGAAAGTGGCTTTTAAAACAACTTGTCCTATTAAATTTTGTTCAAATAATTTGGTGCTAACATCTACCCCCATAATGATTAGACTATACAAACCAATAAACAATCCTAAAGATTATAATACAAATAGTAACAAATAGTAAAAATTTCAAAAAATTCCTGCCTCCTGTATTTGTAGATCCACTGTCTTCTAAGAGCTTTCTTTTATTATTTTGTTAACTTGCCTCTTCAAGTCTAATTTTATAGATCAGGAGAAGTGCATGCCCAGAATTATTAAAAATCAAGTATTCTTTTATTGTATACATTTATATACAGATAATGTTTTGGAGTCAAGATTTATGACACAAACCAACCCTTTAAATATTTTCTTTTTTCTTTTAAATAACAAATAAAAGGCATGCTTGAACAAATGAAATATTTTAGAGATGCATAAAAAAGAAGTTCGGGGTCTTTCTTTCCCTCCACTTCCTCGTCTCTGAGGGGTCCGTGGAAACTGTTGGACTTTCTAGATCTGCTGTCTCTTTACTTCCAGCTGAAGGAAGCCCCCAGGTCCGGGCTGCCCACAGACACACAGGAACGACTGGGCTGGCAGACTTGGGAGTGGCTGGGTCCCTGGAACAGTGAGCTTGGGGGTAGAACCTGGCACTGCCACCAACTAGTTGGGACCATGGACACTGAACTTATGTGTACCTCAGTTGCTTTGCCTATGAAATGGGGTAATGAGACCCCTACCTGGGGCTCGTGATCACCACACTGCATGTCCATAAAGCAGGTATCCTAGACCTTGGCAAGGACTTGGTCAGTGGCATCCCATTACCAGGTGAGCACAGGGTGGTACACCTTTCCCCCAAGCTGCCCTTCCTCACCTGCTCCCCAGCAGGAGGGCCCTTGAAGCAAGGGGATGCTCTTGAAAGGTCTCATGCTGGTACCAAGAAAGGACACAAGAGGGCGCTCCACTCACCACAGGAAAATGTGCTTTCTGCTTGAAAGACTTGGCTCTGAACAGTGGCTTGTTCCTGCCTCTCATCCTGGGTGGCCCTAGACACTGTTGCTCTGAGAAGGCTGATGTTGGGGAAGGAAGAACCTATAGATTCATTCACATCTGAGTTTGAGTCGTAGCTTCAGCTTTTACTCCCTGTGAGATCTTGGGCAAATCCTGTCATTTCTGGGCTCTACTTTCCTCATCTGTAAGATGGGGATAATGATACCTGTCACATAGATGACACATGCAAAGTGCCCGGAACAGTGGGCATTGTTGTCACGTCACAAACACTTGCATGTTGCTGCTGTGTGTAGACATAATAGGAGCCCAATTAAACTTGCTCCCTTTGTCCCCTTGCTTTCATGGCGTCTGTGTGGCGAGAGTCAGACTTGGCCTCACTCTGTGAAGTGAGGCAGCAAAGAGGGGGTACATTTCTGGCCGTGGTGGAAGCCCTTCCTCCTTTACCCCCATGGAACCCTTTTCTTGAAGAATGTTTTAGGGGCTAGGGTTCCTGAGAACATCCTTTGGGAAATGCTGGTCTTGAGAAAGGAAGGTTTGCAGCTTTTTGATCCAGGAAAGAGGCCCTGGAGGTCTTTGTAGTGTGAAATTCAGAGGGGTGGCAGCAAGGTGGTATGGAGTCTGCTGGAAGGCCACTGGTCCATAGACCAGGACTTCCTTCAACTCGACCCTCTCCCTTCCTTTCCCCATACCTGCTTCCCTGGACCCATCGGCCGGACTGACGCTGTCTGCTTGACCCAACAGAAAGGAGGAGTGGCATCAGGATTCAAGCACGTGGTGCCCAATGAGGTGGTGGTGCAGAGACTCTTCCAGGTCAAAGGGCGGCGTGTGGTCCGTGCCACTGAGGTGCCTGTGTCCTGGGAGAGCTTCAACACTGGCGACTGCTTCATCCTGGACCTGGGCAATGTGAGTCCTGCCCTGCCCTTTCCCCGGGGACACTGTGGTACCCCCGGGCCGGCCAGGCCTGACTCTGGGGAGGTGGACACACTCATGTTAACACATGCAAACACACAGACAGGGAAAGCCACAGGCACGGGAGCCCCATGCGCACATGTGCTCTATACATGAGTCAGACACACCAGCAAAACCTCAGGTACAGATGTGCCTGGCACTCTAGGTGCCCACACGTGGGCATCAAGCCCATCATGCTCGTGGGCACAGACCTCCTGCACAGTGCACTCAGACTCCGATTGACGTGTGGGCTCCTTGCTGTCTTGTGTTCATATGTGTGTCTCATGTACCCTTTGACATAGGGTCACTCACTTAAAAATGCATGGCAGGCATGGGCAAAAACTAGAGGCTGTTGCCCGCCAGGCATGGACCTGGCACCATTATGAATGTCAACACACGTAAACTTGGGCGTGTTAGTGAAGGACCCCCATGTGTATGTGTCACTCGTGCAGTTGCACATGGCAGTGTGTGTAAGGTGCACTTCCCAGGCCCACCTTACAGGTGCACAATGCTCTGTACCCATTTCTCCCAGATCCACATGTCCTCACACCTGCAGATGAACATGGGCAGACACTGCACCCCAACAGCAGTCATACACATGGTGTAATGTCCATGCAAGAGCAGGCACACACTTATTTAGTGTGAAATTTTTACTAAGGTGTAACAGGCACACAGAAGAGTGTGAATCCTGTGTGCACAGCTCTGTGGATTTCAGAAAGTGAACACACCGTGTAACCAACTCCCAGATCAAGAAACAGAACGTTATCAGCCCCCAGAACGCCCCTCCTGTCCCCTTCCAGTCCCATCACCCCCAAGGATAACGTCCATCCGGAACTCCCTCAGTGGCACAGGGTAGTTTTGCCTCTCTCTGAACTTCACCCACATGGAACCTTTCTATTTTATGTTGGACTTCTGCCTAGCATTCCATGTCTGAGATCCATCCGTACTGTAGACTGATCAGTTCCCTTGCCCTGCAGGATCCCATTGGCTGGATGTGCCACAGTCCATTTATGCTTTCTATTGAGATGGCACTTAGTGTAGTTTCTGGTGAGGGGCTTTTACACGTGGTGCTGCTCCGATGTCCTTACACGGGTCTTTCGGCGGACGTCCTGGGGAGGGATTGCCGGCTCCTAGGCTATCGATAGACCGAGCTTTGGTGACTATGGCTGGATTGTCTTCCAAATTGGTTGCACCGATTTCTGCTCTCACTAGCAGGCAGACATGTTCACACACATGCTGTGAAAAACACTCGTCCTAAGCCATGCACTCACATAGCCTGTGCACACGGAAGGCACTGCTTGTGCTTGGGTGTGCGCACGCACTCCACAGTCCCCTCCCCACCCTGCACTGGGCAGGGCTTCCAGGAGCGCCGGGCCACTGCCTCACCTGGGGTCCCTGTCTTACAGGACATCTATCAGTGGTGCGGCTCCAACAGCAACCGATTTGAGAGGCTGAAGGCCACGCAGGTGTCCAAGGGCATCCGGGACAACGAGCGGAGTGGCCGGGCTCAAGTGCACGTGTCTGAGGAGGGCTCCGAGCCCCAGGCGATGATCCAGGTACCGACAGCCACGTCCCAGTGGTGCGGGGTGGGGGCCAAGCGTGAAGACAGGGTGCTCTTCATGTTCTTCCATTTAGCAGGCGAGTTTGAGGTGAATTTGATTTTATGCCACACTGGAACTCTCCAGGGAGTGGAGAGGAGCAGCTTCCCCGACAACCCCCAGACTCCCCTGAGAGGTGGGCTGGAGTCCGTGCCCCGGCGTTTGCTGGGGTTGTGAGCCACGCGCTCCAGCTGGGAGGGCCAGACCCCTGAAAGGGGCCGGGGAAGAGCATCTCCACCGCTCTTGAGGACAGACCTGGTGCTGGAGCCCAGTCAGAAAACACAACCAGAGCCCAGTCCCCTCTCGTCTCTTCTGCCTGCTCCTCCTGGCAGTTTATGGCCCCTTTCGTCAACCGTGTGACACGAGTGTCAGTCATTTTGCTTTGTGCACATGCCGACGGGGCCAACCTCACCAGGAAGTGGAGGGGACCACGCCACTTGGCTCCTGCATGGGGGTGTTGGGTTCTGGTGTTCAGGGAGAGGGGGAGGGTGATTATGATGAGGAGGGGCCCAGACACAACTGAGGCTGGGGAGGGGTGGTAGCCGGGGCTGTGAAAGGTCGAGGTAGCCAGGATGGAAGAGTGAAATAGGGAGCCACAAGTTCGAATTCCACTTTGCCACCCCATAGCTGTGTGCATAAGTCACCCCATCTCTCCGGACTTGGGTTTCCTCTTCTGTGACACGAGAGTGGTGATCTGTGCCTCCCAGCATGGGTGTGACCACGTAACGGGGTCCCATAAAGGCACGGGTCGGAAGGTGTGCTCCGTAGCCATAGTTCTCGTTCTTGGACGCCGCAGGAGGAAATGGGGGAGTCACTGTCTGCAGGGCTGTCCTGGAGACAGAGGAGCAGGGCCGACGTGGTTGAGCTCTACCCACGAGAGGCATGTGAGGCAGTGCAGGATGGTTTCAGAGGTTTTTCCCCTCAGTGGAGGGCCACTGTGGATGCCCACATGGTCTCTGCCTGCCCATGGAGGGGTCTCTGTCGGGGGCCCAGGCCTCTCCCTGGGGAAGGAGGCCGCTGGGAGCTCACAGCCACCCTTCGTTCCCTCTCTCCATCTCTGCAGGTGCTGGGCTCCAAGCCCACTCTGCCCGAGGGTACCGATGACACAGCCAAGGAGGATGCAGCCAATCGCAAGCTGGCCAAGCTCTTCAAGGTGGGCCTCCTGTGCTCCGTCTCCCGGGGTCAGGATGGGGAGGCGGGGACTCGGCCTTCCTGAGCTCCACGCGCACAGAGCGCGCCTGGGTGGCCCGGCTTCTGCACGTCTCCAGTGGACACCCGCTATTTTCCTTTGCCTCCTGCACCAAGAGCAAGAGAATGCTGTTGACTGCAGACAGATCTGTGTCGTGCTCATTGGCAGCATGTGGGCAGCCTGCATCCTCTCCCTGGGACGCTGTTTCCCAGTCTGTAAAGTGGGGAGGAGGGCCGTGAAGGGAGCTTTGCAGGGTTTCTGGGAGTCTGCAGAGAAACCAGGCGGGGAGTGTTTTGGGAAGGTACGTGGGGAAATACTACAGAAATGGGCGTGTGTTTGGGGGGTTATGGTTAATGACTTTATTTATAATTCCTTCCCTGTGGTTTTTGAAACTAAACGGAGGCTGCCCTTGAGCTCAGGACCTCTGGCCTGCATAGCTGTGCCACTTGGGTTGGGCCCGGGCCTGTCTGTGGTAAAGTGACAGACTGAGGCACAGATTGTCATTACCTCCAAAGAAAAACCACATTAGTGGCTTTTATCCTGACCAAGTAATACGCGTTCACTGTGAAAATAAAGTAGCAAGCAATACTCAGAAGTATAAAGAGATACAATATACAGGTGATGTATAATAGAGTTTTATACTCGAAACCTAAATAATTTTATTAATCAACGTCCAACAAGTATATATAAATTTATATATATAGTTAATATATAGATATAGCTATAGAGAAAGTTTTACTGATTTAAGATAATCAGTACTATTTTTAGATGTGTTTTAATTGCAAAAGTAACAATACTCAAATTTTAAAAAGTCGGCTTCTCCTCCTCCCCTCTCTGTAGGTTACCACAGTTACATAGTTACTCTTTAGTGAAAGTCCAGATTACCTCTTTCTGTGTCTAATTATATACTTTTCCATCTCCACTGGATATAAGTGGATCCAAACTATTCATGCTGTTCAGTGGCTGTCTTTTCTCCCCTCAGCACGGTCATGAACTTCTGTCTTTACTAGAGACCCACAGAGCCCTTGAGAACAGCTCTGAGGTGTTCTCTGCGGGGAGCGGACGGATTTCAGCACATCCCTAACGATGGGCAGTAGAGGGTGCTTCCTCCTTTTCCGAGGCCAGGCAGTCCCTCTGTGCACTTGGGCTGAGGATGGCAGTAGAGCAAGTTCCCACACAAGGTCACAGGCTGAATAGTGAGTTGGTGATTGAAAGTACTGGTTCTAGAGTCAGAGTCCAGAGTTCGAATCCCAGGCCTAGTACTCTGGGTGTGCAGGTTACTTAACCTCTCTGCCCCTTGGTGTCCTCGGGAATAAAACGGGCATAGTAGTAGCACTACCATAGGGTTGTGGCAAGGAGTTCTGTAATTATACAAGTTATCGGTGCTGGCACACACTATGTACTCACATAATTTTAAAGTTCTGCTACATATTACTAAACTGTACTCTGGAAGGGCTCCCAAATCACCCTACTCAAGTGTTAGAATGTGCCTGTTTACCCAGAGCCTTGTCCACACTAGGTATTATGAATCGAATTTTAGCTAGTATGGTACCTTTTTTTGGTTTGGCTTTTATTTAATTTAATGAACTTTTTATTTTGGAATAGTTTTAGGTTTGCAGAAAAATTGCAAAGATAGTACAGAGGGTTCCCATATACCCTTCATCCAGCGTCTGCTTCACGTTTAGCATAACCAGTTACCTTTGTCAACACTAAGGCATTCGCATTGGTTCAGCACTATTAACTAAAGTACAGACTTTATTCGGATTCCCCAAGTTCTCATTCCAGATTCCAAGCCAGGCCACTGCACTGCATTTAGATTTTTTGCTTTTATTTATTTTTCTTTGACTGGTGAGACTGACTGTCTTCTCAGCCAACTGGACAGTCCTTCTCCGAGGCCGTCGCATCCCTGCATTTTACCCCCTGCCCTTTCCGTGTGCCGTGTCTACGTGACACCCGGGTGTAGGTCACGGATGTGGTTGGACAGAGCAGAAAAGGAGGGGGCCCATGTCCAGGTGTCCCTCTGCCCTGCCATTTGCGGTAGGGGTTGGGGAGTGGGCCAACTCATGTGTTGGCTTGGGGACACCCTCAGGGCAGGCTGAGGCGGTGGAAGTCACTCACCTTCTGGACTCTCCCTTGTCCCCTAGGTCTCCAACGACGCTGGCACCATGTCAGTGTCACTCGTGGCTGATGAGAACCCCTTCGCCCAGGGGGCCCTGAGGTCGGAGGACTGCTTCATCCTGGACCATGGCACAGATGGGAAAATCTTTGTCTGGAAAGGTAACAGGGACTGGCAGGTTCTGCCAGGGCCTCGGGCGGGAGCCACTGCAGCCCGGGGGAGTGCTGTTCCAGGTGCCCGGGGGCGGCGGCAGGCTCCTCAAGGGGAACCAGGAGTCAGACCACAACCCCGGCTTTGCAGTTGACTCGCTGTGTGGTCTTGGGTCCTTTGCTTGCCTCTGTGGGTCTCAGACTTCAGTGTTTCCAAAATGTGTTATAATACCAGTTCTCAGACAGGTTAATTGGCATAATATAAAAAATATGTAAAAAATATATATAGCTTTGTGGTCCAATAAGCTTATTGTCCAAACTGGGTTAAATTATGTCCACAGGTCAGTTTACTGCAGGACTCATAAAATGCCTTTAACTCGCTAATGTACGCTGGGGTTTTCCACAAGGGCCATCTGGTCTCTGTTGGAGAAGCGCTGTGCTGGGGTCCGTGGAACTCTGTGTGGACTGTGTTGGGTGCCGATCGTGGGAGGCTCCCAGAGGATGTTGTCCTAGGCACTTCTGAGTGGACATGTTGGTGTTGCCCTCAGATGTTCTGTGATTAGCCCCAAGGAACAGGACAGAAGGGGAGGGAGGCCATGGGTACGCAGAGAATGGCAGAGAGAGGGACCGAGAGTTGAGCATTTGTGGCTATCATCATATCATCATCATCATCATCGTCATTGTCATCATCTGGGCTCCTTGGACTTGGGGACTGAGGGCTGATGTCCAGGCACAGGGCTGCTCTGCGGGTCGGGACAGACGTCAGACTGTGGAGTCGAGGGGGCCTCCCCCACACCAAACCAGGGAAAGGTGGCCCAGGGGGAGGACGGGTCTGAGTGTGCGGTGTGCGGGCTTCGGAGTCGTTGGGGCAGAGATCGCTTTTCCCCTTGCTGAGTGGGCTCTAAGGCACTGCTGACCCAGGCCCCTCATCCTCCATCTGCTGACAGGCAAGCAGGCCAACATGGAGGAGAGGAAGGCTGCCCTCAAGACGGCCTCTGACTTCATCTCCAAGATGAACTACCCCAGGCAGACCCAGGTGAGTCTGGAGTCAGGTAGGAGAGCGAGGGCGGGTCCAGTCGGTGTGAGAAAGGGCTAGGGTAGGGTGGGTATCCTCCCTCAGTGTGGACTGGGAGTCTGAGGCTCCCCAGGGACCCCTGCGGGTGGTCCCTGTCCTGGGGGTTTCAGTCCAGTCACGTTCTACTCTTCCCTGGCCTCCTTCAGGTCTCTATCCTTCCTGAGGGTGGCGAGACCCCGCTGTTCAAGCAGTTCTTCAAGAACTGGCGGGACCCAGACCAGACAGATGGCCCAGGCTTGCCCTACCTCTCCAGCCACATTGCCAATGTGGAGAGGGTGCCCTTCGATGCCTCCACCCTGCACACGTCCACCGTCATGGCCGCCCAGCACGGCATGGATGACGACGGCACAGGCCAGAAACAGGTAACCTCGGGGCTGGGGGGCATGTCCAGATCCCGCTCTCGCTCCCTCCAAAGTGCCGACACTTTGGTTGGGCCTCAGAGTCTGTAGGAATTTGCTGCCAGAGAGGAGCCGTGGGCCTCGCAGGCAGGAAGCCATCCCGGGAGCCTGGTGCTGAGAGCACCCTCAAGGAGGGGCATTGAATGCCGTGTCCAGGGCTGTGGACTCACCCCTGTGACTTGTGGGTGTTTGTGAGCACAGGTTTTTCCTTTTTCTTTCTTTAAAAGTAGAAATGTGTTGGGCTCAGTTCTGTGCTTTCGCAACTCTCTGTAAATCGATTGGAGGGAAGAAAATGAAGGTGGAGACCCTGTAGAAATTGTTACAATAGTTTAGGGAGGAGATGGTGACCTTGACAGCAGGAAGGTCACAGCGAAGATGGAGAAGAGTAGGGTGGGGGTCAGAGATGTTTATGAGGTAGAGTCTGCTTCTGGAAAACATGGATTCCATTCCGCATGATAGAAATAGCAAAAAGTTAATTTTTATTTATTATTGTTTGTGTTATTGGTATTCTTCATTCATTTATTTATTCATTCATTACTTGAGTGGGAGGGGAGGATGCAGGGAGAATGTCCAGGGTGGGGCAGTGTGGAAGGAGCCCTGGCAGCCTTGCTGTGTGACACTGGGCAGGTTACTTAACCTCTTTGAGCTGAACTTTTTTTCCACCTGTAGAATGGGGTTTAATCCCATTCCATCACCTTCAGGAATTTTCAAGGTCAAGAGATTGCAGGCTTCTGTTTGCTGAGACTGAAAGGGTTCAATGTCTCTGTAGTACCACCAGGTGGCGCTGTAGGGCCTCGTGGCCACCTGGGAAAACAGCTTGGAAAAGAGATCTGCTAGCAGGGATCCACCCTGAGGTCACTTAGTGATGCCCCTGCCTCTGGAGGTGATCTGTAAAGTCCAGACAATTCTCTGGAGGTGATCTGTAAAGTCCAGACAATTCAATCATGATGCAGATAATGTGATATTAGTGATAACAACAATAATAATCCTAATAGTAAGAGCAATCACCCTGTGTCAGTTTCTGCTAGACTTTCACGAATAAACTCACTTGATTTTTACGACAGCCTCCCAAGGTGGGTACTCTTATTATTCCCAGTGTTCACGTGAGGAAGCTGAGGCGCATGCAATTTAAGCCAGTCGTCCCAAGGCACACAAGCTTGAAGGAGGCGGGCTGTGTATACTGACCTGCTCTCTCAGCCCTCATGTGTCACGCTTGCGGGAAGCTCATTCGGTGTGCCACCTTGCCGCTGGCAGTCCCTGGGCCAATTGCTCCGAGGAGCACGGATGGAGCGGGGCAGGGGTGCAGTGTCAGGGTTGGAGCAGGACACACAAGTGGCTCTGTGATTTGGGTAACTTATTTGACTTCAGGCTGAGCCCAGGTGGAGCCATCTATAAAGCTCTTGTCCCATAGTGGAGCCTCAGGGTGGTTTCCCAGCTGGCCTGAATCTGGGGGTGCAGGCGCCCCTCCATGCTGAGACCAGCTTTGCCCCGGCAGATCTGGAGAATTGAAGGCTCCGACAAAGTGCCAGTGGATCCCACCACGTATGGGCAGTTCTACGGTGGTGACAGCTACATCATCCTGTACAACTACCGTCATGGCAACCGTCAGGGACAGATCATCTATAACTGGTGAGGGGCCGGGGCCGCATGCCACGGGGCGGGCTGTGGGAGGCACCAAGCGTGGGGGGCAAACAGGGCTGGGAGATGTGTCTGAGGGCGTTGGGAGGCTCCCATCCGGGGGGGCAGCACCTGAGCTGGCGTTTGTGTAGCAGATTCCCTGCTGCTCCGTGCTTGGGTCGACCCCAGCCTTTTGTTATTAGGAACATTGCCGTGGTTGCTCTTCACAGAATCACTTGCCCTCTCTGCATGTCAGTTTGATTCCCCGTAATCGGGAGGTGTGTGGGCTTCTCAGGTCCAGGCCCAGGGTGAGACTCAGGACTCTGTGTGAGCCCTGGTGCTAGGCATTATTTCCTCTTCCAGGCAGGGTGCTCAGTCCACCCAGGACGAGGTCGCTGCCTCTGCCATCCTGACCGCCCAGCTGGATGAGGAGCTGGGAGGTACTCCTGTCCAGGTGAGCCCGGTCTACTGCCCCTTTGGGTCACACCGAGGGCCTTGTCCATCTGTTCACTCATCTGTCTGACTGTCCATCCACCCCACAAACACTGATGAGGGCTCCCATGTGCCTGGCACCGCGCCTGTGGCCATGAGCACACAGACCTGCCCCTGCCCTGATGGGGTTTCCAGTCTAGGGAACAGAGCAGAGAGACATTCAGCACACACACACACACACACACACAAATAGGTGCATCTACACACACTGGAGATCAGTCACACATGGGGCGTGTGTGGCTAGTGGAAATGCTAAGATGCTGTAGGAGGGATGCAGGAGAGGCAGCCTGGTGAGCAGCTCGGACCTGCCCACAGGGGCAGCCTCTTAGGACTGAGTCCTGTCTTCACCTGTGGGCACCCCTGGGCAAGTCACAGAGCCTCTTTATACTTCTGTGTTCTCGAACGGGGGATAACAACAGCCCCTCTGATCTGAGTGCTGTGCGGCCGAAGGGTTAATATTTGTAAAGCACTCAGCACCAAGCCTGGCCCGTAGGAGGCCGCCTATACGTGCATGTTGAGTCTAGGGACATGGATCCCAGGTGGGATCTGACTGGATTAGAGAAGGCCCCTACCCTCACCCTCCTGAGAGAGGGACTTTTCAGCTGGGGCCCAACAGATGACTAAGAGCTGACCAGGTAAAGAGTAAAAAAAGGAAAGCACTTTCTGGGCAGAGGGAAGAGTGTATGCAAAGGCCCCGAGGTGGGAGGAGACACTGGGTGTTAGAACGATAGGAGTCTGGAGAACCCAGAAGCCAAGGCGAGGATGCTGACCTTGGCCCTGAGAACGAGGGGATGTTGTTGAAGGATAACTGATGTGAGGTGACTCCAGGGTCTGAAAGGTTCTCCTGGCTACAGTGTGGGGTCCTGGAGGGCAACGGAGCCAGGCTGGGGAGATAAAGGGGAAGGAGACAGACTTCTCTTTCCTCTGTTTTACACTTGGAGCGGACAGGGCTCTAGGTTCAGGTCCAAGGTTGGTGCCCTGAACTCTGTGACACTGGAGTCCCCTGGGTACCGGGCACCCCGTGGGATGATCACTGTTCTAGCTCGCTTGACCCCAACAGCAGCCTTGGGGGCAGCCTTCCTGGCCCCATTTTACAGGGCAAGACCCTGAGAGGTTGAGGCACGAGCCTGGATTCTCACTGGGAGGGCGGTGCTGGGGCCTGAGCTCTAACCCAGCAGTGGTGGGTCCTACTGGGAAGTGACCACAGTGCCCCCAGCATGCACATGAGATTTTGCTGCTAGATTTAGTTCTCAGGGCCACAGCAGGGACCAGAGTGGGCGCAGGGGCAGGAGCGGATGCGATATATCTTGGCGGACACCTGCAGCCTGCCTCTGGGGCGCCCTGGCGGTGCGGGAGGGTCCCTCCTGCTCTGGAAGGTTGTGTTCTCACCACTCCACTGGCTCTTGTGCCTGGAGCTGACATCACTGTCCTGGAAGCATGTCCATGAACCATCCCTGCACTTCCATTTAAGGGTATATTTGCAAACGTGGGCTCTCTTGCTTCTTGGACTAGACTCAGGGTCAGCAAGGCAGGTTCTCTGGGGAGGGGAGAGCGACTGATGCAGTGCCCGGGAGACCACAGGTCAGAGCGGCCTCTCCAGTTTTCCTGGAACTCCCCTCCCCTCCCCCCCCAGCCCTGTGTGCTCAGGGCCAGCTCCATCCCACACATGTGTGCACGTGACGGCCTCGTCTGCGGGGTCGGCCTGGGCTGTGCTGGCCCAGGAGGGAGGGTGGGTGCAGTTCCACACAGAGGAACAGATGCCCCTACTTCCCTGACTTTTTCTCCTGTCTTCCCACCAGAGCCGTGTGGTCCAAGGCAAGGAGCCTGCCCACCTCATGAGCCTGTTTGGCGGGAAGCCCATGATCATCTATAAGGGTGGCACCTCCCGCGAGGGCGGGCAGACGGCCCCCGCCAGCACCCGCCTCTTCCAGGTCCGGGCCAGCAGCTCTGGAGCCACCCGAGCTGTTGAGGTAACTGACGCCCAGGCCATGCACCCCAGGAGGGTGTGGCTTCCCCAAAACTTCCCAGGCTTGCCACACAGATCTCTGGGCACAGGATTGGGAGGGGCTGGATGGGGGGTTAAGAAGCAGCGTTTTGTACCTTCCTGCCCTGGCAGCCGGATTTTATGTCTTAGGCTTTCCCGTTTCAAGGATGCCCGGTGCCCCTTGAATGTCTTCCATAACAGGGAGCTCACTACTCACAAGTAGTTCGTTCTTCACAATCTGGACACTGTTCCTGATGGAATTCAGTTGGCTACTGTCCCTTTTGTGGTGGAAGGAGCACACCCAAACATAATCCTACGGTCTGAGCAGCCTAGAGGAGAAGGGGACTATCACCTCCTCTATTCTGGGCATTCAGCCTCTGTTAATGCAGCCCCGAATTCTAGAATCACCTTGGCTAGCCACAGGGCACTAGGGACTCTGGACGTCAGCCGAGCCTCTCAGTGTCCGCAGTCTGTGCCTTCAGCGGCTGGGATAGTGAAGGCACAGCAGCTGGGGGCTTGTGCTCGTCCAAGTCCCCCCCTGAGCTGGCCCTGCTGCAGGGTCCTGGGCCGTGAGAAGGGGCTGAGGGCATTCTGTCTGATTCCTGTTAACTGAGCACTGTCCTCCCAGATAATGCCCAAGGCTGGTGCGCTGAACTCCAACGATGCCTTCGTCCTGAAAACCCCCTCCGCGGCCTACCTGTGGGTGGGCGTAGGAGCCAGCGAGGCGGAGAAGACCGGGGCTCAGGAGCTGGTCCGGGTGCTGCGGGCCCAGCCTGTGCAGGTGGCAGAAGGCAGCGAGCCAGGTAGGAAGGAGCAAGGAGCCTGCTGCTCACCGTGAGCTGTCAGCTTCCCTATGTTCTTCTTTGCCGGGGGGGGGGGGGGGGGGGGGGGGGCTCTATATCCTGCACTCCCTCCTCAGTGCCTGTCTGCTAAAGAGTGTTAAATAAAAGGCGCTGGATGAAAGGAGGGCTTTGGTGAGTGAGAGAGCGGCCTCCAGGAATCGGAGAGTGGGGAGCTGAGCCTGGGCCGGGCAGTCAGGGAAGGCTTGCGGGGCCGGGGCGGGGGGGGGGGGTCAAGCGTGAGGAAGGAGGTCAGAAAGACTGAGGCAGGAGTGACAGCCTCCCAGGGCCAGCGGCCTCTTCTGACCCTTGCCCCCCCCCCGCCCCGTCCAGCGGTGCCACGGACCTCCTCCGATTCCAGAACGGAGGTCAGGAACACCGTTCTGTGCCACCTTCTGCTCTTGCTTTTGAGCTCACTGCCTCCTGCTTGGTGCTGAACAGGCCCGGGGAAGAGCAGCCTGTCCAGTGAGACCTTCTGAGAGGACAGGCGTGCTCTTTATCTGCCAGGTCCAGCTTGGTGGCCGCTGGTCACGTGGGGCTAATGAGCACTCGGAATGTCCGTGGGGGGAATGAGTGAGAACGAGGGACTGAATTGTCCGTTGTATTTGCTTGTAATGAACTTAAGAGTTAAAGAGTCCTGTGTGGACGGAGCAGTACAGTGGGAAGAATGGGGATTGGAGTCCGGGGAGACCCGCCACTCGCGCACTAGCTGTGCACCGCTGAGCGTGCGGCTGCGTCTCGGAGCCTCGGAGCCGCAGCCCGCCCCTCGGCTGAGTGGGGACCATTGTTCCTGTCCTGCAGCGCCGCGGTCGGTCTCCAGCCGGAAGTAGTCCCGACTGTGCGTCCGCTGCCACGGGGCCCTCACTGGGCTCTGTGTGGTCAGCTTGGAGCCCCTCTTTGGCCCCTGGGATTTTAAGCTGGAGGGTGGGGACCAGAAGCGGTGGGTGCTGTAGGGCAGGGTTTGTCCCAGCGTCTGATGAGAAGGGCTGGCGAGGCCAGCGTGTCAGTGGGCTGTTTGTGTGGCCTCCCCTCACAGACAGCTTCTGGGAGGCCCTGGGTGGGAAGGCTGCCTATCGCACTTCCCCACGGCTGAAGGACAAGAAGCTGGACGCCCACCCTCCTCGCCTCTTTGCCTGCTCCAACAAGATCGGACGTTTTGTGGTGAGCCCCCCCCCCCCCCCGCTTTCCCTTGGGGAGGAGGCATGTGCCAAGGAGTGGGACCCCAGGCAGCAGGGGCAGAGACAAGCAGATCTGGTGGCCCAGCACAGAGGAAGGAGCCCCCTGCTGGCCAGAGCCGGCTCTGCAACTCCTTTGTGGGGAGCCTTTCCCAGGGAGGGAAGAGGGCTGGCGGTGTGCTTTCCGTTAACCTCTCTGTTCTTTCCCAGATCGAAGAGGTCCCTGGCGAGTTCATGCAGGAAGACCTAGCCACCGATGATGTCATGCTGCTGGATACCTGGGACCAGGTGGGTAAAGGGCAGAAGGTGAAGGCTCTCTGGGCCCGAGGGAATGGGAGGACCTAGACTCCCAGCTCTAAGGTGGGCAACTGAAGGACTTTGAAGTGCCAGGTGTTACTGGAGACACACGAGCTGCTGCAAGCCGCTTCCCCTTGTTCCCCTTTCGAGCCTGCTCAGGCACAGGTGGGAGGGGTGGTGCCTACTTTGCATACCCCAGCAAGGTGTGAGGGAATGGAGATAAGCCCCCTTGCAAAGAAGGCGGAAGCACTGAAGCATTATACAAATGCAAATCAGATGGCCAGCATTCTCTCCCAGGCCTTTAGGAAGTGTGAACTCTGACTCTAAAAATGTCAGTGAAGAAAGTTGCACGTAGCAGCAGCATGTCCTGCACACGTGTGAACGGCCCGGGTCACCTGGAGGTTTCGACACACATGTCCTCCTGCTCTAGAGGACTCTGGGCTCTCGCCGCTGCATCTTGTAGGCCAGGCCGTTGTGTAGGACCTGGCGGGGGGGGGGGGTGCCATTCATGCACCCGGCCAGTACAGGGGGGCACAAGCAGGTTTACGGTTGCATGCGGGTTACGATTATTACAATCGCTTTATTAACTGTGTGTTGCCTACCCATAACTGTAAACCTACTTTTGCCCACCCTGTATTACCTGGTGGGGACCTGCTTGGTGGCAGACACTCTTCTAGGTGCTGGGGACAGAGCTGTAAAGAAAGAAGACATTTCTCTGCCCCCACAGGGCTTTCTTCCTGTGGTGGTGGCAGTTGGTGGCCCTTGCTGTCAGGTCGGCTGTCCCCAGGGTTGTCAGGGGCAGAGACAGCAGCCACGCAGGCACGGGACACCCTTCTCCCCACAAGCGTCCTGGGATCCCAGGTTGGGAGGGCAGCACGAGAACGTTTGCAGCTCGAGCTAGCCAGCCCCTGTCACCACCGGCTCCACTGGCTGCCTGATGCATTCATGTGTGTGTGTGTGTGTGTGTGCACGCGTGCACTTCACCAGCTTTTGTGAACTGCTGCAGTGTGGGGATCCTAGGATGAGCAAAAAGGACCACCCGCCGCGGAGAGGCCAGGGCAGTAGGGAGCACATGCAAACAGAGCCATAAAGTGGTTTTTTATTGCCCAGCACTGTTTTATCAGTGACAGGTGCTTTTAAATATTTTAGATATCCATAAACATGGGTGATACGTAAAAACCAGGTGAATAGGTTTTTTTTTTGTTGTAACAAAACTTGTGAGAAGACTCAAAACGGCAGTTGTGGTGGTAAATTGTTCTCATTCCCAGCCTCAGGCCCGTGTCGGCCCGGGCACACAGAGACCGGCGCCTAGCAGACTCTCGCTCAGCGGATGTTTGTCAGATGAATTCCGCCTGTGGGCACGTGTTTGGCGGCTCACTTGTTGACAGATAATTGCCTGTAAAGGGATAATTCATGAGCCTCTTGAAGGGGCCTCCAACTCAGGGCACCCGGTTGGTGGTGTTAACGAGTGACGCAGGCTGGGGAGGGGAGACATGAAGGAGTGGTGGAGTCTGAGGCAAACTGGAACTTCCCGTCTCGAGGGGCAGCCTCTGCTCGGCTTCCTCCGAGTGAGGGGGAAGGCTCCTGGTGGCCAGATCCCCCAGGTTTCCCAGAGAAGTCGTAAATCTAGATTTAACATAGTCAGCTGGCAGCTAAATTTGTCCGGAAGAATGTTGCAGACCGACATAGGGTGACGAGTGGGCAAACAGAACGTGTTTGCCCGTCACTGGTTTGCAGCGTCTGTTCCAAGTCCTTCTAGTCGTCTGTGGGCTCTGTCAGCTGGGGGTGTGTCCAGACCCCACGCCTGGAACCTCCCTGGACTCTGCCGCCGCCGGTGAGTTTGGCCAGCACGCCTCATGCTCTTTTTACTTCACATCTCCCCTCTAGGTCTTTGTCTGGGTTGGAAAGGATTCTCAAGAAGAGGAAAAGACGGAAGCCTTGACCTCTGGTGAGGACCCAAGTCTGCCCCTGTGTCTGTTTCACGGGAGGGGTGGGAGCCTAGGAGTTCGGGATGGTGGGGTGGAGACTTCCTTACTCGAGGCCCCTCCCTCGTGAGCTCTGCCTGCGGTGGGGAGAGAACAGCCCAGTTCCTTCAGAGAGCCCGAGTTCGTGCCAGGGAAAGGAAGGAAGCGATAGCAGCTGCTTCAAGTTCCCGGAACACCCAAAGCCTTGAACTTGTTAGGGTTTAGGTGACAGAAAGCAGATCCTTGGCTGCTCAGTGGACCTGATTTGGGGGCTGGGAATCCCAAACCTGGTTTTTTAATATCTCCCAGCAGGGGGCAGCAAGAAAAAAGTGATCCCAGCTTCGTAAGGCAGGAGGTTAAACTGGAACCCGTCCGGTCCTGTGTTCCGGGGCAGGGGGGTGGAAGAGTCATGTGCCGTTGCCTTTCAGGGGTTAGTGGTGTCCAGTGAAGAGACTGGGCCTCAGGGACAGTAGGGCCAGAACCGCCTTAGGTCACTCCCGCTCTGAACGGCCCCTCCCTGGCGAGGGGGGCACTCAGGGCCTCTGGGTTTTCTCTCCTTGCACGTGCGTCTGCAGCCAAGCGGTATATCGAGACGGACCCAGCCAATCGCGATAGGCGGACCCCCATCACCGTGGTCAAGCAAGGCTCCGAGCCTCCCTCTTTCGTGGGCTGGTTCCTCGGCTGGGATGACAACTACTGGTCTGTGGACCCCTTGGACAGGGCCCTTGCCGAGCTGGCCGTCTGAGGAAGGGCAGGTCCCATCCCTGTCCCTGGTCAGTGCCTTCTAGAACTTCAACGAGACCTCATAGCAAGGCCACTCAGATTTGTGTGTGTGTCTGTGTTTTTTTTTTTTTACAGTAGCCAAAAACAGCCCTGCAGAAATTCAGGGTCCCATCAAAATTGTCTCAAGTATCTGTGCTTTTGGGAATTGAATTCAATAAAAGCTTTTTTGAAGTGTGTTAACCTGCTGTGGCTCAGTGCGTCCTGGTAACGATTCTGAGGATCCCCAGGGAGGGGCTCCGTTCACCCCGTGTGTTAATCCTGGTCCTTCCAGAAGCAGGTGCTAAACCGAGACGAGGTGTGCACAGGTTGTACTGGGGGAATCGCCTGTGTGGGAGGAAACAGAGGGACCCGGGGAGGGCAGAGGAGCCGCCAGACCCCAGGGCCCATCTGAGCCCAGTGGAGGGGAGGGAGCGAGCTTGGGTGGATGCAGCTCACACAGCTGCGCAGTCCAGGAAGGCTCGAGGAAGCTTCTGCAGAATCCTTGAGCTGCAGTAAAAAAATATGTTTTATTGGTATGGTCCCATCGTGTGAGTTTTTGTGTGTGTGATAAAGTAGACATAACATAATACATACCATTGTGAGATCACTTATACGTGGACGACTCAGGTGGCTTTAAATACCCTTTACCATGTTGTGTAGCCGTTCCCAGACCATGGTCATCGTCTCCAACATAAAATCGGCGTCCGTTACACAATAATATCTTATCCCCATCCCCGCCCCCACCATTCTCTTAGCCCCTTGTAACCTTCCCTGTACTTCGTGTCTGGATGAATATGCCTGTTCTAGGTGCCCCGTATGAGTGGGGTCGCAATATGTGTCCCCTGTGTCTGGTTTATGTCACTTGGCACGCTGTTTTCAAGATCCATACGTTTCGCATCGCATGTAAGAAAATTTCATTCCTTCTTGTGACTGTGTGACATTCCTCGGACTGTGTATGGGTGCGCCCCTTTTTCCAGAGAATCAAGTTAGGCCACTTCGCTTTTTTTTTTTAAAGATTTTATTTATTTATTTTTAGAGAGAGAAGGGAGGGAGGGAGAGAGAGAGAGAGACAGAGAAAGAGAAATATCAGTGTGTGGTTGCTGGGGGCCGTGGCCTGCAACCCAGGCATGTACCCTGACTGGGAATTGAACCTGGGACACTTTGGTTCGCAGCCTTCGCTCAATCCACTGAGCTATGCCAGCCAGGGCTGCCACTTCACTTTTATGAACGATCCGCGTCAGTGCAGTAACGGCTCCTGTGTGAAAAAACCTTCCGATTTCCTTTGGTTAACGGAAAGACGTCCTCACCCAGGTCTCTGGGAAAGGCTGAGCAGTGTGACTTCGGCTTTTGGAAAGCAGAGGGTACTCTTTGCTTTACGCCATGTTAGCACAGGAAAGGTTTCATAGGAATGCCCTGATTTCGGACAGCGAGGGGAGCCCGCGTAGCACACTTTATTCTCCTGTTGACGGACAACCGGGCCCTTTCCGCCCCTGGCTGTTGTGAACAGCGCTGCCGTGAACGTCGGCGTGCAGGTGTCCGTTAGGTCGGGGTTGGTGTGAAGCCAGGACCCGCTCAGCCAGCGAAGGAATCGTGAGTCTCCAGGGAGGGTGTGTCCCAACTCCCCAGGACACTCCCACATTGCAAGGCATGGCCTTGGAGCGCTCGTAGGGATGGCATTCGAAGCCGGCAGCTGGGGCTCCTTCCGTGGAGGGGAAAGTTGGCAAGGTGCACCCTCGTAGCCACCACACCGTGGAACACCTGCCCCAACCTTCCCAGCCTCCTTCGGTTCCCATGAGCTTGGGTGCGCCAAAGTCATTCTGCTGCCCCGAAGCTCTTGGGAGGTGTCCCTGAAGGCTCCCAAAATCTGCTGCCTTTGGGGTTTGGGGGAGGGACTTCCTCTGTGCCCCCCTTGGTCCCCTGAGCCCTGACTCGCTGCTCGTGCTTGATTGTCACAAGGCCGCTCTTGGACCTTCCCAGGGACTTGTGCCTGTACACCTGCTGTGTGTGGAGGTTCCGAACCCTCCGAGCAGCCGCTGGGGGCCAGGCCCCATCGCCTCCCCTCTATCCTTCTGGTCTTTTCTCACCGTGTTTTCCCCATTTTGCCCCATGCCGCCCCCCTAGCCCCAACCCAACCGAAGTTACGAGGTGACAAAAACCAGTGTGAGGGTGTGTGTGGTGGGAAGAGTGTGTATGTATTCACACTTTCGTTTTCAAAGCTGGCCGGCCACCCAAATTGCCCAGGGAGCTTTTTAAAAGGATAGGTTCCCCAGGGGCCCTGCCTCCCGAGAGGCCGATGCAGCACAGAAGTGATGCTGGTCGTGGAGAAGTTTTCCAGGTGGAGCCCGGGAAAGTCCAGTTGAGTCAGGTGGCATGTGCCCGAAGTGCAAAGACGGGAACTGTGACGGGGGTGTTACCCTCAGGGACAGACAACAGACTCTCCCTGGGGCAGGGGGTGGGGGTGCTAGGCCTGAGCTGAGAGTTTGTGAAGGGCCTGGAGTGCCACGTGAAGGGGTTTGGACTTGACCTTGTGATGCCTGCCTGCCTGCCTCACCACACCTGCGCCGTGGTCAAAGCAATCGACTTGACAAATGGGAAGATCTGGAACAAAAGCAGCATTTAGCACCTGGAGCTTCCGGGGCCTTCACTGGAGGCTGCTGGGGGCTGTTTGGACGAAGCCAGCTCACACCCTGGAAGCCTCCGGGAGGCGGGGCTCCAAGCGGACCCGCCCACGTGCTCCGTGTTCGCACTGACTGGCACTCAAGGTGGTTTACGGGCGCACTTCGGTGTGTTGGGGGCTGCGGCTCGGCTCGGAGAGAGCCCTGCAGTGCTCTGGGAAAGGGAGTTTTCAGAAACAGCTGAATTTCTTGGACTTCTTTTGCCCCCTTCCTCGGGGGCAAAGTAATGAGTCAGGAACACTATCAGTCACCTCAGCCATGCAGTTTCCTTTGCTGACGGTTTCTGAGAGACCCCGGACTCCACCTGCGATGGGGAAGTCACTGTGAAAGGTCATGACGGGTGCCACAGGGCTGTGTCTTAAAAGAGAGGGCCCTGGGCTGGGATCCTCGGGTCCTATGTCGGGCAGTTCGGTTCGACGGATGTTTATCATGTACCTTGTGCCAGGCAGTGGGCAAGACACTGGAGAGAGCATAGAAACTGTCTCAGGAGCCCCAACTTCCCCACCTGCACAGTGGCGCTGGTGTAGTAAAACAGCGCCCAGCTGGAGGTGCTGTGCTGTGGTGCTGACCCGCTGGGCTTTGGAGTCCGACCTGAGCTCGTCCTCGCTCCCCCGCTTACCAGCAGTGCGACCTCACCCCCACTCCTGGTAGCTTCCTTGGCTGCGAAGTGGAATCAGAACGTTGCTTACATGCTGGGATTCTTTATGGGGAGGAAGGGGGGTGTGGCTTAGCAACATGCCTGGCCCATAGTAAGTGCAGAAAAATGGTAAAAAAATAAAATAAAATAAATCCCCTTCTTTTTCTGTGTGTCACTAAAGAGCCTAGCCCACAGCAGGACCTAACATACATCCACGGAGGTAAGGACTGTGGGTTAAAGGTCATTTTTGCCCGTAAGCAATGGAAAGCCAACCTGAACCAAATTAAACAGTAAGCACACTCGCGTGCCCTCCTGCACGAAAGTTTACCATCTGGGGGGACCTTCTCGGTGGACAGAAACTGCTGGGCCTGTCTGGGGGCCCATTACTCCTCTTGGCTCTGCCGTGCCCGAGCTGGTCGTGGGATAGCTGCAGGGGTTCTGGCTCTCACAGCCACCCAGGGCGATGCCCAGAGGAAAAGAGAAGGGGTGGTTTCTAGTTTTCCCAGAAAAGAGAGGAGGAAGTGTTCCCCGCTCCACAGAGAATCTCTGCTCTGGTCTCCAGAGCCCATAGAGAGTCACGTTACTATTTCCGACGGATCAGGGGCCAGTTAGATTGATCCGGGTGAGGGGATCCAGGCTCGGGGGTTGAATTCCTCTTCCCCTGGAGGGAGAGTGCTAAGGCGAGGCGCCTAAGCAGAGTCATGCTTCCTAGGATGGAGGAAGGGGGTAAATAGGTGATCGGTCGATGGCCACTTCCGTTGGAGACTTTTTGAGGGCCAGATTGCTGAAAATGATCATTAATAGTAATGGTTCCTTAGTCTTGTGGCCTCCAGTAACTTCCAGAGGAATTGACTTCCGGCCTATTATTTCTAGAACCTTTAAGGGCAGATTCCCAGCCTCCATTGTAGTAACTGACTTTCCAGAGCTTTCTAAAACCTCAGATTTATCATTGGTTTCAATTTCCTTTCTCAACAAACTGTTCTGGCTATTGGGGTGGATTGAAAAGGGCCATATCGTATCAGCAGGTGTGAATCTTTTAGGCCACAGGTGGCAAACACAAGGCCCGTGGGCCGCATCTGGCCCTCCACCTTGTTTTATCTGACCCGGCACCTTGTTTCTACCTGGCAGCAGCGCCGAGCTCTCGCTTGTTAAGGAGTAGTTACATTTATACACAGTCCTAAAATTACATTCAGCCCTCGAGGACAACCACGAGGCTGATGTGGCCCCCGGTGAAAATGAGTCTGATACCTCTGCTTTAGGCAAAAGCCAGCCTGATCTGGGCCCAGCTGCTGAAAAGTTTGAAGATGTTAGAGATTATCTGGTCCAGTGGTTCTTAAATCCTTCGACGGGCAGCATGGTGGGGTCAGCGCGTGCCCTGAGGTTGGTTGCAAGCAAAGCTGTGCTCTGTAGCTCCCAGCACACTCTCACAAGGTCTGAGACCCACACAGGTGGAGTCCAGCTTCTCACGTTACAGGTGAGGCAGATGAGGCTCAGAGGAGGGTCTGGGGTGGTGGGGAAGGCACTCCAGGGCAGTGATTTTAACACGGGATCTGTAGAATCCTATGAGATGCTTCAGTGATTTTATGAATATTTGATACTATTTTTAAAGCGATAATAAATATCAGACACTTGGAACAAAATGGAGAAATTAACTGAATGTAGAGACTGATTTAAGACTGTAATTGTCTTTTGTAACTTTGACTATTGTTTTTTAAAACAGCCTCATGGGTTGACATGAACAAATGTTAGATGTGTGAATTTTAAGAATTCATCCTGATAAAAGACACTTTCAATCTTTTCCCAATGTACAGTTTCCCTCGGAAAAGAGTGCGGGGGGGATTGCTGCTAAACAGAAGTTTGAAAACCGGAGGCTCACTGTTTACCAGCTGAGCAAGCTTGGGGGGACCTGGTGCCGTGAGCACCACGGAAACCACACGGTGCAAAGGGCCACGGAAGCTCGAAGGGCCGAGGAACCTGGGTTTCCTCCAGCTCAGGCTAGTGTGTTGTTACACTTGATGGTTACAAACCCCCAGTCTATGCCCCTCACTTGGACTCCACTTTGACCCTGGTCTGAGGGCGTAACGCTGAAGTTCTAATGAACTCTGAGTCTTGCAAAGTCGTTTTCTACAGGTACAGTGACCACCGCTGGGGGTGCGTGTGTGTGGGGGGGTGGAGGCAGGCACTGTCCCGTGAAGATGCATTTTGACACCTCGAGTCTTTGGCATTAGACAGTCCATGTTTATTCCCAGCTCTGCTCCTTACCAGCCACGTGACTCTGGAAGTTTTAACCTTTCAGCATCAGAGTTCTCATCTGTAAAATGGGGACCATGAAGTATCTCCACCAAGCTGTCTTGAGGATAAAATGACAGAATGCCTGTATGAGTATTTGAGCACAGAGCCGGGTACCTGGTGCTCCACAGATGGTAACCATCGATTCAAGACGGTTCTTCAAAGGTGGAATGTTGCAGGTGACACCCACTGGTTTTATATCATCGATTTTGCCTTTGTAAGTCGAGGGTCTGCCCAGGTGAGCAGCTGGGTGGCAGCAAGAAGCGAGTCCTCTCTTGCTTGCTTGGATTAAGGCAAAGGGAAATGAAACCAGCGGAGGTTTCGGGGGTGCAAGGACTCAAACTCTCTGGGGAAGTGGGGGGGGGGCGCAGGTGCACCAGAGCGAGAGGTGCCAGATGGGCTGCCGTAGCCTCTTCTCTTCCCCTGGCCCTTGAGGAGCACATGATAAAGCCATGGCAGGCAGCATGGGACTGGGGCATCTCTGCTCCACCTCTGGAAAACGAAAACCACGTGCACTGGATGCAGGAAGAAGCAGGCTCTCACCCCAAGAAAGTCGGTAAAAGTGCACTCTTTATTATTATGTACAGTGTTGGGAGGGGAGGCCACTGGGAACAAACTCTTGCGCTCATACCCTCACCCCAGGTGGTTTCATTTCAGACTCCTGGGCTAGGAACCCACAGGCAGAAAAACACAGACTGTTTGGTGCCTGGAGACAGGGAAACTCAAGGGACCGAAAGCATTGTTACTCTAGGTCTGGGAAGAGACTTTCAGCTGGAGTATGTGCTTGTTTTCTGGTCCTCGGTAGTTGTTAAGGGCGAGCCACCTCGTAAAAGAGATAAAATCATTATTTTCAAATTCTCTACGCCACTTGAGTTTCAAGTCGAAATGCTCCCCATACATCTAATAAACTAAGCCAGGATCCATGGTGGTTCGAGGTTTTCTAAGATAAGCTTGGGAATGGGGTGAAGGGGAGGGGACACTCATTGGCTGGGACTGACAGGGTAACCCGGCTAACGACAGGCGCGTCAAGTGGCTCTGGTGAGGGAGCAGCTGGCCTTAGACTTCCGGGGCTGGACTCGGCCTCGAAGGGGACGAGTCACTGTCAGCCAGCATTCTAGGCCGGCACAGAGAACGCCAGGTTGCTCAGGCCACGGGCATCTGAGACACGGAAGGTGCTTCCCAGGATCACAGACACAGCAGCTGTGGTTCAGAAGGGCTGACCGCTTCCTCCTTCAGCATCGAGAACACGGAGGCCAATAAAGATCTACATCCGTTTACCACAGATATCCTAAGCCTGGCAGCGCCTTCCCACGCTCATGGGATGGTATGTGCTTAACATGTTGTGAATTCTATATACCTCTTAATGAGTGGGATCTGTAACCAGTATATTTCACAGTGTACAACAGTTAATACATGCCGACAGTGAAATATCATGGTCTTCCGAAGATATTTTAAAAAGTATTAGTCCTTAAGCTATTCAAGTGGCTATAAAAACAACTGTTTATAGAACTCAGAAAATTTTATTTAAAAAAATCAAAACTATTTAGAACCTGTTTTATGAAAGCGGGCAAACGTGAGACGGCAGCACTGTGTGGCAGGCGTCCAGCTGATCTGAGTCACACACTGCAGCAGGTTCATTTACTCACAGAGAGACCTCAAGAAGTCAACAACAACAACAAAAACCCTGCCACATTATTTTAAAAGGACCTCTACAATAGCGGATTTAAGTCTTTCAAAGGTTAGGGCAATCACTTTCATTGATCTTGGCCTTCCTCCGGTGCTGCGGAGAAAATGCCTAGTCTCCAGGGAGGATTATTTTGAAACATGGTTTGGATTTAAAGTAAATGGATGTTACGAAATTTTCCTTAGGTATGATTCCCCGGAAGTAAGGCACATGTGGCCCGGAGAAGCTGGCTGAGGCCCGGGGTCACTGTTTTCTGCAAAGCACACCTCCAGCCAAGGGCATTGGAGGGTGGGTTCCCTTGCCCTGGCTCCTGGCTGCGAGTGTAGAACGGCTCAGTGAAAGTCAAAAAAAAAAAAAAAAAAAAAAAAGGGAGTGGGGGGGTGGGAATTTAACCTATCACATGATGTAAAAATATGAACTTCTTTATATTTAAAGAGCAAGAGACTGTCTTATATAAATCTCCCTCTCATAACACAGTATTTATAAGCTAACAATCTGTATCTGTTTCAGGTCACTACACATTCTAAGAACACCACACTCGATATATGGAAAAGGAAGGGGAAGGAGAGCAGTCAAGCTGCCCTCCCCACTCTCTCCTCACGGGTTAAAGGCTAGTTTGGTCCCTGCTTTGTCCTCAGAGGGGCAGAGCTCCCCAGTGGGTGAGGCCGGTAGGCCTCAGTGTTTCGCCCCTATGATGCCTTGCAACATGTCTATGGGCAGAGGGAAGACAATGGTGGAGTTTTTCTCAGCGGCAATGGTGGTCAGTGTCTGAAGGTAGCGGAGCTGCAGGGCGGCAGGAGACTCAGTGATGACCATGGAGGCTTCTTTCAGGGCCCTGGACGCATTCATCTCCCCCTCGGCTGCAATGACCTGCGGGCAGCGAAAGGAGAGGTCAAACCAGAGACAGCGGCAGGCGGCCAGCAGGCGGCACAGAACTTCCCAGGCAGCACGCCAGCAGGGTTTTGAGGGGGAAACACTGAGAGATGACTGAGGACCCACGAGCAGGGGACAGGAGGGGAAGGGAAGTGCTTCAGAGTGACGGGCACAACTCACTGGTGCCTGGGGGGCTGAGTGTGTGCGGGAGGAAAGGGGACAGGGGCCGAGTCCCGGGTTTCTAGGTCTCGGCCGCCGGAGAGTGCCATTGGGTGAGATTGGAAATGTAGGATATGGTCCTTTTTGAGGGCGAGGGCCAAGTTTAGAGGGTTAAACAACTTAATTTATCCAGGCAAACCCATCATGTCCTACTTAAGTCTCTGAGAAGGCAAGTGCCAGGTATGCTGGAAGAGAATCAGGTAACTGTTGTCCGAGGCAAGCACAGCAGAGAAAGCATGAGTAAACAAACCCCTGCCACGAGCACAGCGGGATCTGATTTTTCCCCACGTCATCTCGGATTTCCAATTAGACTCTTTATTTATTTATTTTTTTTTTGGTCTAGACATGGACCAACTGCAAACATACCTCACCTCCCACCACCGATCAATACACAATCTCTTGGCTGGGAAGCCAGACCCACTGGGCCGGACACACACTTTGTTCACAGAAAAGCTGCCTTGAGTGAGCTGCCCAAGATGTGAACCCAGCATCTCTGCCTCAACGTAGGCCAAGTACATACATTGTGGACAGGATTTTAGAAAGCGAAACAGGGTACATGTGGGTATAGGTGGGGCTTTTGCCAAATGCACAGTAATCCTGTATCAGTCAACACCTTATATTTCTGGACCACTGTTTTAAAACCTGGCATTTTCAAGTCTGTGAGGTTACTGCTGTCTCCCGCTGTGGCCCAGGTGGGCTGGTCCGGAAGAAGAGCAGAGAAAAATGATCTGTATTTCTGCACTCCACCCTCTCACGTAAGGGATGGCCAGGCCCAGAAATAGGAGCTTGGAGGCATGCCAAGCATTCTTCTGAGAGTTATGACAAAGGAAGGAGATTGTATTTCATTCAAGTCGTGAGGAGTTGGTCTAAAAACTTGCAAGAATTCAGCTCACTAACTGGTGGGAGAATCTGTCCTCTTCTGTGACTGGCTCCTTTCTCTCAAATTCTACCCGTGAGCACTTGCGTGTTCATTCACTTTGTTGTAGAGTATCCCTTCAGGGGAACAAACCGCGCTATCCCACAGCTAGCAATGGACACTGGGGTGGTTTCCAGTTGGGGCAATGACAAGGCTCTGCTGTGAGTATTGCAGGGCATGCCTTTTCATAAACACATGCACACATTTCTGTTAGGTGCACACTGCCAGATTGCTTTACAAAGGAGTTGCACCAATTTATACTCTTACCGACGACATAGAGTTCCAATACCTCCCTCACCCACACTTGGTTCTCTTCTTTCTTTTTAAAGCCATTCTGGTGGATGTCTAGTGTGGCATCTCCTTGTGATTTGGATTTATATTTTCCTGAAGCCTAATTAACAAAGGAACTTTTCTCTGAAGTCTCTTAATCTGTAGGCTCTCCTATCCTTTGCTGTTTCTTTGTTGAAGAAACAGGCCTGCCCTATTTTCCGTGAGAACTTGAATACATGGTTTGGAATATATGGGTTATGGATGTTGCAGAGCCACTGCATTTTACAGAAGGGCTGGGCTCACGACGATTCTGCGTGTGGACCCCGGCCTGAAAGACAGATGAGCATCACCACCGGGGGCCACGGGACTGCTTCCAGGCCAACCCTACGGCCCCAGGCCAGTGGGAGCAGAGCGATGTAGAATTTTAACCAGCTTCAGTAATCTCTTCTTACTGTTTTGAAAGGAAATAGGAATCCTCTTTCCTAACTGCTGGGAACACTTGCGGACGAGGCCCAGTCCACCCTGGAAAGTTCCAGAGGAGGCCATGAGGGGCAGAGGGGACTTCTAATCTCTACCACCACTAACAGACTCTGTGACCTTCAGGAGATCACGTAGCTTTTCTAGGCTTCAATTTTTTAAATCTGAGCAGTGGATTGGCACATAAGTTTCATTTTAAGAGCCACTTCCAAGCAGCTGAGGGCTGTTACCAGAAGCGCTCCAGAGGGCCAAGTCTAAGCCCAGGGGGGAACAGCGCTGTGGTTAATTGCCGGCATGGGAATTAAGGGTGGGGTGGCAGCATCTGGGCCGGGCACTTGTCACCCTCCGAAGATGGCCGCTATGGACCCGTGGGGCCCTGACATTCTGTGTAGTGACAAATTCTGCTGTTCAGTGTGACTTGGAAATGGGGCTTTTGGTGAATGACATATTGTAGGTATAAGTGATTCCTAAGTTTTTAAATAATTAGATTCTAGTAGGGCATGTTTAATATTATCAAAAATACAATTTAGTCTTCTACGTGTGATGATTGGAAAGAAAGCACTTGAAGGATCCGAGTGTCACCAGGGTAGCCTCCCAAGCATCAGTGATCACATCAGAAAAACCTAAAATTTCTGGTTAACAGGAAATTCTGGGTGTATTGTGTCAGATGAACTATGACTCTATTTGGGTCTGGTTAAGGAATTACAGTGACCCATTTGTGGCTTACAGGGCATCCTAAGGGAAGGGCGGTGTGCTGCAGTTAGCCAATCACCACCAGCTACCGCTAATCTTCTAACAACAACAAATGGGTTTACTTCTTATGTCTTGGGAGATCGGTCAAGTCCACAGAGGCCCCTCCTGCCAAACCGCCCCAATTCCTCCGCACATCCACGGGCAAGGGGCTGTGAGCCCCGATTAGCACCTGACTTTACCCTTCGGCCAAGGCTGGGCCGGAGACCATCTCTCTGCTGTGAATTTGGAATCCGGGCTGGTCTGTCTCCTTCAGTGTTTGACTCGAGTCAGACAGTCTCTCCCTCAGACCGTCTGCAGCGCGATGAGGCCCGGGAAACGAAATGACTCGCTCGCTTCCGTCCTGACTCCAGTTCTGACGCAGCTCGACTCTATGTCTGGCCCTTGGGTTTGCCTGGAGAGGCAGTCCTGCGTCCTAGCGCAGCATCACCTCCACAGAGCCTCTTTCCTAGGCCAGGTTAACAACTACAGCCTCAGCGCTTCTCAAGGGGGCCACGCATCTATGCAGGGTTAGACATAGGCAGAGATGATGACGGAAAGGAAGGGATGGGGGGGTGGAAAGCAGACATCAAAGAAAGAAAAATTAGTCCTGGCTGGTGTGGCTCAGTGGACTGAATACCGGCCTGTGAACCCAAAGGCTGTCTGTTCGATTCCCAGTCAGGGCACAAAGAAAGAAAAATTTTTAGAAAGAGGAGAGAGAGAGAGGAAGAAGCAACAGTAAGAAAAAAGCAGATCCAGAGAAAAGGGAGAGCAGGAAGGGAGACAAAAGAAACGAATGAATGGCAAGCAAACCGGTGAGGCTGCCCATTTGCTCTGATGTCAGGACTGAGAGATTGTGCCCTCCACAGGGGGCGGGGAGAACAAAGCACAGGACACACAGTTAGTAAAAGAGGGAACGCTGGACGTGCCGATACGCCGCTCATGCAATACTGAGTGAAAAAGCAAGGTGCAGAACAGTGTGTATGGTGCGACCTACGTCTGTAAAACAAACAGGCCGACAGCCTAACAAGCTAGTCAAATAGAACCCAAGTAAACCAGAAGCGATAATTTGGAAGTAAACACACCAACCTGTTAAGAGTGGCGACCTCTGGGGAGATACAGTGTGAAGCGACTGGGAGGGCTTTCACCTTAACTAGATGCTTCAGGAGTATTTCTAATTTTTATAACGAACATGTTTTTCTTTTTTTAATTAAAAAGAGAATTCAGTGGGAAAAACAAACTACAAAAAAAAAAAAAGGTGACCTTGGCTCGGGCTTCCCGGGATGCTTCCGCCTCTGCGGCCATGGCCCTCTGCAGCTGCACGGGCAGTTTCACGTCCTTAATCTCCACGCGCTCCACCTTGATCCCCCAGTCATCCGTGGCGTCGTCCAGGGTGGTCTGGCAGGAAGAGAGAAGGCAGGCTACAGTGGTCGGTCCCAGTCCCGGGGCCTGAGGTTGCCGGGCACCTTGGGACCTGAAGTAGACCAGGTGCTAGCTCACTGGGGACTGGCTCTGATTTGGTTACTAACATGCTAACACAGGCAAACTTTCTCTAAAAAGGCAGCTAGTGCCCTGGCTGGTGTAGCTCAGTGGATTGAGCACGGGCTGCAAACCAAAGCATCACAGGTTCGATTCCCAGTCAGGGCACATGCCTGGGTTGTGGGCCACGGCCTCCAGCAGCCACACATTGATGTTTCTCTCTCTCTCCCTCCCTTCCCACTCTAAAAATAAATAAATAAAATCTTTAAAAAAGGCAGATAGTGATTATTGATCTTCAGTCTGCTGCAACTATTTGACCCCGCTCTTCTAGATCAAAAGCAGCCGTGGATACCACACAAACAGATGGGCATGGCTGTCTTCCAATAAGACTTTCCCAATTAAGACAGGTGGTCAGCCAAGCCCCAAGCTGACGTGACTCTGCGTGAGCCACGTTCCTTCTTTGTGCTTCGGCTTCCTCCCCTTGCAGCGGCGGGAGTGAAGTCGTACTGTTCATTCCCCACGGTTATTGTTGGTATCGACTAAGGTCACAGACTTCACACGCAATGAAGTCTCAACAAGTACCAAGAGGTCAGGTTGATAGTGCTCTTGAACGGGTCAGGTGTAACGGATCATCTATGATTAGAGCAGCACCGGAAAGCATAAGACTTCCCAGGGGGTCACGGGGCTCTGAGAACACAACTTTACCGACACTTGCACTACACAAACAGCCTCTGAACTACTATGCTAAAGAAAAGGTTAATACTAATTCTGGAAAGATACATACACTGGATAAGAAAAATAATGCACACATCTGAGTGTTACTACCCGTGAGCTAT